>NC_064925.1:108150115-108464673 GCF_023897955.1 Schistocerca gregaria
AATATCAAAAGTATTTTTAATAAGTCCATCAAAATGTTTGTGTTCACTTTGCTTTCACAGCGAACATCATATTTGAAATACCCACATTTTGTTTAGCAACTAAGGCTGAAAAAATAACAGATTTTTTTATGATTAGTACAAAAAAGCGTGATCAGTGAGATGAATCACTAAACTAAAATGTTTAAATATATTATTGACATTCACTACTGGCCATTAAAATTGCTACACCAAGAAGAAATGCGGATGATAAACGTTTATTCATTGGACAAATATATTATACTGGAACTGACATGTGATTACATTTTCACGCAATTTGAGTGCATAGATCCTGAGAAATCAGTACCCAGAACAACCACCTCTGGCCGTAATAACGGCCTTGATACGCCTGGGCATTGAGTCAAACAGAGCTTGGATGGCGTATACAGGTACAGCTGCCCATGCAGCTTCAACACGATACCACAGTTCATCAAGAGTAGTGACTAGCGTATTGTGATGAGCCAGTTGCTCGGCCACTATTGACCAGACGTTTTCAGTTGGTGAGAGATCTGGAGAATGTGCTGGCCAGGGCAGCAGTCGAACGCTTTCAGCATCCAGAAAGGCTCGTACAGTACCTGCAACATACGGTCGGGCATTATTCTGCTGAAATGTAGGGTTTCGCAGGGATCGAATGAATGGTGGAGCCACGGGTCGCAATACATATGAAATGTAACGTCCACTGTACAAAGTGCCGTTAATGTGTACAAGAGGCGACCGAGACGTGTAACCAATGGCACTCCATACCATCACACCGGGTGATACGCCAGTATGGCGATGACGAATACACGTTTCCATTGTCGCCAAACACAGGTGGGACCATCATGATGCTGTAAACAGAACATAGATTCGTCCGAAAAAATGACGTTTTGCCATTCGTGCACCCAGGTTCGTCGTTGAGTACACCATCGCAGGGGCTCCTTTCTGTGATGCAGCGTCAAGGGTAACCTCAGCCATGGTCTCCGAGCTGATAGTCCATGCTGCTGCAAACTTTGTTGAACTGTTCGTGCTGCTGCAAACGTTGTCTAACTGTTCGTGCAGATGGTTGTTGTCTTGCAAACGTCCCCATCTGCTGACTCAGCGATCGAGACGTGGCTGCACGATCCGTTACAGCCATGCGGGTAAGATGCCTGTCATCTAGACTGCTAGTGATATGAGGCCGTTGGGATCCAGCATGACGTTCCGTATTACCCTCCTGCACCCGACGATTCCATATTCTCCTAACAGTCATTGGATCTCGACCAACGCGAGCAGCAATGTCGCGATTCGATAAACCGCAATCGCGATAGGTTACAATCCGACCTTTATCAAAGTCGGAAACGTGATCGCACGCATTTCTCCTCCTTACACAAGGTATCACAACAACGTTTCACCAGGCAACACCGGTCAACTGCTGTTTGTGTATGAGAAATCGGTTGGAAACGTTCCTCATGTCAGCACGTTGTAGGTGTCGCCACCGGCGCAAGCCTTTTGTGAATGCTCTGAAAAGCTATCATTTGCATATCACAGCATCTTCTTCCTGTCTGTTAGATTTCGCGTCTGTAGCACTTCATCTTCATGGTGTAGCAACTTTAATAGCCAGTAGTGGAGCTGGTGTCAATGTGAAACTACTTGTCGCAGTGGCCTTTTACTTGTGTTTGATGGTCACACCATGTATGTAGAGAAATCCTGAAAGGGCTAATATCTAATAAATTATGTTGATATCTCCGTATGCTCAACGGCACTACAACCGACCGATGACGTATTTTTTTGAAAGTTCTCAGTGGAATGGTCGCCATGATTGAAACGGGAAGGTACATCTATGAACTGTCATACGTACTGCCTGGCTCTAATAGACTACTGTTCAAGCCTTGATACTGACGTGACAAAAACAAAACTGTAGGTAGTCTAGTCTTCACTCGAAGTTACAGCACAGAAGATATATACCGAGAAAGGAAGAATAAATCTGGACTGGGATTCGAACGCAGTTCCTCTCGATCACGAAACGCCGCCAGGGCACGCGTCATAGACTCGTGGAAAAAAATTTAACACTATTAGGATTTTGACAAGTAAGGTGAAAGGTAGCAGGAGTACGTGATGATAAGTACAGACCGAATGAATCGTACATATCACAGCAAGGGACGTGTGGTGTGGCAACGCATGCGTGAGGCGTGTAGTCTCGCATGCAGACGATATAAAGATGCCGAATGGCATCCAGTGATTGTATGTACCACCATTTTGAGCCTTTTGTTGAAACTCGGCAGTGATTCTTGCTGCCTCTGAAGAAGGTACAGGGTGTTTCAAAAATGACCGGTATATTTGAAACGGCAATACAAACTAAACGAGCAGCGATAGAAATGCACCGTTTGTTGCAATGTGCTTGGGACAACAGTACATTTTCAGGCAGACAAACGTTCGAAATTACAGTAGTTACAATTGTCAACAACAGATGGCGCTGCGGTCTGGGAAACTCTATAGTACGATATTTTCCACATATCCACCATGCGTAGCAATAATATGGCGTAGTCTCTGAATGAAATTACCCGAAACCTTTGACAACGTGTCTGGCGGAATGGCTTCACATGCAGATAAGATGCACTGCTTCAGCTGTTCAATTGTTTCTGGATTCTGGCGGTACACATGGTCTTTCAAGTGTCCCCACAGAAAGAAGTCACAGGGGTTCATGTCTGGCGAATAGGGAGGCCAATCCACGCCGTCTCCTGTATGTTTCGGATAGCCCAAGGCAATCACACGATCATCGAAATATTCATTCAGGAAATTAAAGACGTCGGCGGTGGGATGTGGCCGGGCACCATCTTGCATAGACCACGAGGTGTTCGCAGTGTCGTCTAAGGCAGTTTGTACCGCCACATATGTCCAGATAGCGTGATGCAGTAATCGTTTCGGATCTGAAAAATGGGCCAATGATTCCTTTGGAAGAAATGGCGGCCCAGACGAGTACTTTTTAAGGATGCAGGGACGATGGGACTGCAACATGGGGCTTTTCGGTTCCCCATATGCGCCAGTTCTGTTTATTGACGAAGCCGTCCAGGTAAAAATAAGCTTCGTCTGTAAACCAAATGCTGCCCACATGCATATCGCCGTCATAAATCCTGTGCACTATATCGTTAGCGAATGTCTCTCGTGCAGCAATGGTAGCGGCGCTGAGGGGTTGCCGCGTTTGAATTTTGTATGGATAGAGGTGTAAACTCTGGCGCATGAGACGATACGTGGACGTTGGCGTCATTTGGACCGCAGCTGCAACACGGCGAAGCGAAACCCGACCGCTGTTGGATCACCTGCTGCACTAGCTGCGTGTTGCCCTCTGTGGTTGCCATACGCGGTCGCCCTACCTTTCCAGCACGTTCATCCGTCACGTTCCCAGTCCGTTGAAAATTTTCAAACAGATCCTTTATTGTATCGCTTTTCGGTCCTTTGGTTACATTAAACCTCCGTTGAAAACTTCGTCTTGTTGCAACAACACTGTGTTCTAGGCGGTGGAATTCCAACACCAGAAAAATCCTCTGTTCTAAGGAATAAACCATGTTGTCCACAGCACACTTGCATGTTATGAACAGCACACGCTTAGAGCAGAAAGACGACGTAGAGAATGGCGCACCCACAGACTGCGTTGTCTTCTATATCTTTCACATCACTTGCAGCGCCATCTGTTGTTGACAATTGTAACTATTGTAATTTCGAAAGTTTGTCCGCCTGAAAATGTACTGTTGTCCCAAGCATATTGCAACAAACGGTGTATTTCTATCGCTGCTCGTTTAGTTTTTATTGCCGTTTCAAATATACCGATCATTTGTGAAACACCCTGTATATTCATCATGTCCCATACGTGTTCTATCGGTGAGAGATTTGGTGATCTTACTGAGGCGGGCAGTTGTTATAGAACACGAAGGGCACGTTGTGTAGCAACGGCCGTATGTGGACATGCACCGTCCATTGGAAGCAATGGCAGTTTCAGGGGGATAGCTGCCCGTTCAATGCGGGGCTGCAACTAGTGGCCCCTCACAACAAGAGTCTGGAATGGGATCTCTGTGTAGGAGGGATGGGCAGCTTATCAAGTCTACTCCCCACTTGTGCACGTTCATCACTCACTCACAGACAGACCCCACTCTCATCAGAGGAAACAGCATGGCGCCATTCCACTCTCCAGTCACCCGATTCGCGACCCGACAGAAGCTATGCTCGGCGATGTCGTGGTGTCACCGGTGGCTAGACCAGCAGCACACGTGGTCTCACTCATGCTGCAAGCAGACGTTTCCCCATAGTCCCTGATGAGAGAGCAGACAGAACATTGTGCCCGGATTTCGTATCTGCATGAGGTTCGGTTCGTCACCGGCACTCGCACAATCCGTCGATTTTGATGTGTGTCTACGCTACTCGGACGTTCAGAACCTGGTCTGCAGATGTGGGAACGTTCCAACAGAACACTGTTGAAAGCAACACACCACCGATACATTCTACCCAGCGCGTGTGTCCGTAAAAACGTCCAAACAACTTCTCGTAGGCCCACAAGGCGCTCCCGTTTTACTTAAGAATGAATGCTCCTACCACTGCTCACCTCTAAACTCACAACTCTGCAGAGGCAAATCAAAGGGTGCACTGTTGTGTTGGCAGAAGAGCCAACACCGTATTACGAATGGTGGCCGAATTGCACGCGTTTTAGCTCACGCAGGCTAACGTGAAGAGGGAAGAACTATACTGACGTGAGGTCTGGAACATGACAAGGAATGAGAATTCAGAAAGCGGACGTAATTAGTTTGATACTTAACTTTAATCCATTAATGATGAACGTCGCTCTTGACGGTACATGATTCACAATATTATCTGTTCAGAATAGTAACTGGGCGTCTTGCTAGGTCGCTGCAAATGACGTAGCTGAAGGCTATGCTAAACTGTCGTCTCGGCAAATGAGAGCGTATTTAGCGAGTCAACCATCGCTATCTAAGTCCGCTGTCCAACTGGGGCGAGTGCTAGGGAGTCTCTCTAGACCTGTCGTGTGGCGGCGCTCGGTCTGCAATCACTGATAGTGCCGACACGCGGGTCCGACGTATACTAACGAACCGCGGCCGATTTAAAGGCTACCACCTAGCTAGTGTGATTCTGGCGGTGACACCACATGCACAAACACTCCTCTAGAGCGCCATCTGATCGCTGATGACAGTGGCAGATGAATCAGTAACATTACAGACTCTCATTGTCAGTAAGCAAATTACACACTGTTGCCTCTGAACACGGTGCTTGAGCGAGATCCACTTTTTCTTCGGGCAGCAAATATATACTGAAGATCTAAAGAAACTGGTACACCTGCCTAACAACGTGTAGGGCTCCCGCGAACATGCAGAACTGCCGCAACACGACACGGCGTGGACTAGAATAATGTCTCGAGTAGTGCTGGAGGGGACTGACCACGAATCCAGCAGGGCTGTCCATAAATTCCTAAGAGTACTAGGGGGTGGAAATCTCTTCTGAACAGCACGTTGCAAGGCATCCTAGATATACTCCGTAATGTTGATGTCCTGAGAGGTTGATGGCCAGCGGCACTGTTTAAACTCAAAAGAGTGGTGCTGGACGTGGGGGTGGGGGGGGGGGGTGTCGCATTGTCCTGCTTAAATTTCCAAAGTACGGCGGAATGCACGAAGGACATATATAGATGGCGGTGATCAGACAGGATTCTTACGCACGAGTTACCTGTCAGAGTCCTATCTAGACGTATCAGAGGTCCCATATCACTTCAACTGCACACATCTCACCCCTATGCCTGCTTACATGAGGGGTCTATGGTTTCATGAGGTTGTCTCTATAATCATGCACGTCCATCTGCTCGATACAATTTGAAACAAGACTCGTCCGACCGGTCCACCGTCTGTTCAGATGGGGCCGGCCAGAGCGGCCGAGCGGTTCTAGGCGCTACAGTCTGGAACAGCGCAACCGCTTCGGTCGCAGTTTCGAATCCTGCCTCGGGCATGGATGTGTGTGATGTCCTTAGGTTAGTTAGGTTTAAGTAGTTCTAAGTTCTAGGGGACTGATGACCTTTTTGTTCTGACGGGTCTAGGCGAGGTGTAAAGCTTTGTGTCGAGCAGGCAGTGAGTCTTCAGTTCCGAAAGCCTATATCGATGATGTTTCGTTGAATGATTCACAATCTGACACTTGTTGATGGCCCAGCACTGAAATCTGCAGCAACTTGCGGACGGGTTGCACTTCTGTCACGCTGAACGATTCTCTTCAGTCGCCTTTGGTCCCGTGCTTGCAGGATCTTTTTCCGGCCGCAGCGATGTCGGAGATTTGATGTATTCACGCTCCACTTCATGGCTATCTCGGGGATACTGTGTCCCATCGCTCGTGCGTCGACTACAACACCACATTCAGACTTACTTAGCACTTGATAATCTGCCATTGTAGCAGCAGCACAGCGGAGGTAACAACTGCGCCAGACACCTGTTGTCTTGTGTAGGCGAGGCGTTGCCTACCGCAGCTCAGTATTCTGCTTATTTACACATCTCTGTATTTGATTACACATGCATATACCAATTTCTTCGGAGCTTCAGTATATATATATATATATATATATATGTATATATATATATATATATATATATATATATATATATATATATATATATATATGTGTGTGTGTGTGTGTGTGTGTGTGTGAGGATCACTTTGCAGTCGCACTGCATGTACGGAGAGCAGCCTTTAACAATGGATTTTGTAACCGCTGCAGCAGGTAGTCGCCGGGCGCCAGAGAGAACCGTAATTGCTCGTAATTGTTATTCTCTTACTTACGTAATCACTCAGAACGTGGATAATTACAGGTGAGAGAATTTCCGTTTCATGAATATGTATACGCCAAGGTGCAGCGCGGTGGAGCATTTGTTTTTGTTGCCGCAGCGTTCTGAAATGTCTTGAGTTATAAACATTAGTTTCAAAAACGCATTAAAGCCGAGCGCCTGGCCTTTATTATTTTCTCGGTAGGGATTTTTTTATGTACGCCTTCGGGTGGCTCTCTCAGCAAGCGTGAGCTACACTCGAGCTGAAATAACACGGAGAAACGGCGCCTGCACAGCTGTAATAAACGCTTCTAACTGTGCACGCCGGCCTCCGTTAGAGGTGTGTCCTCAGCTCACCTTCGGAATCGGTTCTCGTTATTACGAGGTATTCACGATACATATTACTTGTGATTCCAATTTCTTTTTTGTGGTAGTAAATTTCCGGTAGCGAAACTTCATCAATAAACAGCACATCAATAAGAAAACTGACAATTTGTTTCTCGAATAGCCAACTCAGTTGAACCTAACATTTCGAAGAATTACGGTGGTAGAATTGGGGTGAACCCATGCTCCCCGATATTACCGCCTTTCGTATCGCTAAACACCGTAATCAAATGCTAATTATTTTCTTCCACCATTACAGTACAACCATTCGCCTGGTATTGGTTCAAATGGCTCTGAGCACTATAGGAGTTAACATCTGCGGTCATCAGTCCCCTAGAACTTAGAACTACTTAAACCTAACTAACCTAAATACATCACACACATCCATGCCCGAGGCAGGATTCCAACCTGCGACCGTAGCGGTCGCGCCGTTCCAGACTGAAGTGCCTCGAAACGCTCGGCCACAACGGCCGGCGTCTGATATTAAACAGGTGATTGCAACAACCAACGGTTAAAGCTAACTCATGCTTTAAGACGCCATATTGTCATAGGTTCTAGATATTTACCGCAAATAGCAGCAACGTGATCAGTAGGTGAGACATCGTAATAGCTACACAAAAACACTTTTCTCTCATAGTAACCAGTCTGACATGATAAAGCTAAGACAGATTTCTGGAATATTTGCTAACTGGAAAATATTCACAGGAGAGAGAGTCCTACCTGGAGCATAGTGTACCTAGGGACACCTTATATTAAATGGTCGATGTTTCAATCAACAGGCTGATTTTAGAATCACACTGTAATCTCCGCCCTCCTTCCTACTTCCAGTTATTGTCCACAATAAGCAAAGTCTTTTATGAAAAATTTGAGATGTGCGAAGATTACAACACACTTTCTAGTTGACTTTTCGTGTAGAGTTGAATCCAGTTCTTTTTGTCAAGGTGTCTGATTCTTGAATCTGAAATTCTCACATTTCAGGTCCTCATAGTTGAACTGATCTAAATAAATTTGAATATTGTTGTTGCAACATTTTTGTTGTCAGGTTAATCAATTTTATCACATTTTAGTATATCATACAGTCATTTCGATTTTCATATTAACAAAGTCGAAATTACATTGTTCGCAAAAAATACAAAAATGCGTCCGTTCACATCATAGGCATGCTTACTACTACTTCACTCTGCGGTAATAAGAGTATTCCAAAGGGTTTACAGTTTTTCTTGACAAATGAATTGCCGACCGATTTGGCCGAGCGGTTCTAGACACTTCAGTGTGGAACCTCGCTACTGACACGGAGGAAGGTTCGAATCCTGCTTCGGGCATGGATGTCTGTGATGTTCTTAGGTTAGTTAGGTTTAAGTAGTTCTAAGTCTAGGGGACTGATGACCTCAGATGTTAAGTCCCGTAGTTCTTAGAGCCATTTGAACCATTTTTTGACAAATGAATTTCTATTAGTTACGATTATTATTTCATAAACGAATCCAGAAAGAAACATAATAAATTGTACTAGAATGCTTCATTAATAAGAGAGATTTTAAGTGTGCCAAATAATTCGTACTTTCAAATGTTTCTCAAAAAATAATTTTAAGTGCTCATTCAGAACTAGTTTTTATCTATTATATATTTCAAAACAAACTAATTTCTTTTCATAAATTTTAACACGTTTCTTGTAGTGGCCATTTTCGCAACAGCTGTATATAAACTGCAGTTGTTTCAAAGAAAATGCCTTTTTTGCATGTAGCACATCGAAATTTTTATTTTTATTTATGCACCCAGACGCGTTTCGCCTTTTTTCCAAGGCATCTTCAGTGGGTATCCTGTTCTATTACATGATTTGTGCATTTTTACACATAGGTGATGGTTTCACATAAAGGTTATAGATTTTAAAACAGTTCCTTAACGGTTTTTTTTATGAAATGGGAAGGTAGTTACAGGTAACTTCTAAGTCTTTGCATCGAAGCAAACTGCTTTTCTTGATCTGGCAACCAGGTGGACATCTTACAGTTCACCTGGTTGCCAGGTAAGAAAAAGCAGTTTGCTTCGATGCAATGAATTAGAAGTCACCTTAAGTACCTTTCCATTTCATAAAAAAACGTCAAGGAACTGTTTTAAAATCTGTAACCTTGATGTGAAACCATCGTCTATGTGTAAAAATGGACAAATCATGTAATGTTTCAGGACACCCAATGAAGATGCCTTGTAAAAAAGGAGAGACGTGTCTGGGTGCATAAATAAAAACAAAAATTTCTATGTGCAGCATGCAAGAGAGGCATTTAGTTTGAAACAACTGCAATTCATAAATTTTATCTTGAAACATAACATTTAGCCGGCCGCGTGGCCGAGTGGTTCTAGGCGCTACAGTTTGAAACCGTTAGACCGCTACGGTCGCAGTTTCGAATCCTACCTCGGGTGTGGATGTGTGTGATGTCCGTAGGTTAGTTAGGTTTAAGTGGTTCTAAGTTATAGGGGACTGATGACCTCAGAAGTTAAGTCCCATAGTGCTCAGAGCCATTTGAACCATTTTGAAAATTTTCAGGAAAGCAGCTGAGATAATACTGACCTGTCCAAAATTCCAAAAATAATACTTGTATCGACAACTACTGTCCAGAAAAAGTAATGCTAGACGAGGATGTCCAAGTATAACATGAAGGAACACCTTTTGTGCAGCGTTTGTAAATATTACGAGTTCCGCATATTTAAGTGCTGTGTAACATACATGGGGTCACAAAAGTCACCTCCTCTTGCCGAACATAACCAGAACCTAGTCCTTTCCTATAGACACAGCCCACACCATTATAAAGCCACCAACAGCTTGCACAGTGCCTTGTTGCCACTTTATGTCTATGGCTTCGTGGGGTATAAGCCACGCTCTAACCCTACCACAATTACCAACGAAAGTTGGGACTCATATGACTAGGTCACAGTTTTCCAGATGTCTAGGGTCCAACCGATAAGATCACGACTCCAGGCAACGTCATGCTGTTAGCGAAGGCATTTGCATCTGTTGTCTTCTGCCATAGCCCATTAAAGCCAGATTTTGCCGCACTGTCTTAATGTATGCGTTAGTCCTCAGTCTGCGTTTATTTCAACCAGTGTTGCTTTTCTGTTAGCACTGGCAACTCTCGCCGCGCTCGGTCTTTAAATGAAGGCCATCGGCCACTGTGTTGTCCGTGTTGAGACGTTATGACTGACATTTGGTGTTTTCAGCACACTCTTGACACTGTAAATCTTGGAATGTTGAATTCCCTAGCAGTTTTCGAACTGGAATATCCCGTGCGTCTAGCTCCAATTACCATTCTGCGTTCAGTCTGTTAATCCCCGTCGTGTTACCATAATTACGGTGGAAATTTTTCGAATGAATCACCTGTGTAGGAATGACGACTCTGCCAGAGCAGTGTGCTTTTATACCTTGTGTACGTGATAATACCGCCATCTGTATATGAGCATTTCGCTATCGCACGACTTTCGTGACCTCAGTGCATTATACCTATTTGGAGGCTATTGTCAATCTTTCAGTTACAGAGTTTGTGCTACCTGGGAACACGTGATATTTGCAAATGAAGTGAATTTTATTTAATGTCTTCTTTTTACGATCCATTCCTTTTTTTCATGTGCTAAACAATTACCAGAAAGAAACAGACCAATGTGTGGTGTGGTATGCGGAAACGAAATCACCAATTATTATCCAAAGAAATATGCAGTGTGAGTTTCAAAAGGCGCTTCCAGACGTTAAGGCTATTAAAGCTTGGAATGACAAGTTCCTAGCCTGAGGGAGTCTAAAACATCCTCCTGTGTGCTGATGCACCATCCTGCTGGAAGAACACATTTGGCTGAGGGGGACGGAACTGAGGGACAACAGACTGTTCATACACGTCCAGATAAGTGGTTGCTGTTACTATTTGTTCGATGAAGAAAAATGGCCCTCCTATGCAGTCTTTGAACAGTGCACGCCACCTTTTCGCTGTCTCCTACATGTTCTCGAAAACTGTGTGGATTTTGTGAAACCCAGGTATGATTATTGTGCCGATTAACCTGTCGAGCTTTTTCATGCTTGTCGCATCACAAGATATTACAAGTGGAATGGCAACTTATACGATCAGTTGGAAAGCGTCGCCATGGATAGTCCTCTTAGTCAACTGGTGGCCAACTTCTTCATGGAACATTTCGGAGTACAGGCACAGGACTTCGCACCTTGTAAACCTAAGAAGTGCTGCACATACTCGGTGCTACCTTCGTCTTGTGGAGCCATGGTGAGGGACAGCTCGGTGACTTCCTAAGACACTTGAACAGCCTCCATGGCAACAAATTTACAATGAAAGTAGAAAAGAGGAAACAACTACCCTTTCTAGATGTGCTGGTCACAAGGGATGGTGAAAACCTGAGACACTGCGTGTATCGAAAAGCGAAAAACACGGACCGATACTTGCAGAAATTGTCAAATCATTAACATGAACATGTGAGGTGCAGCACCTCAGACGCGTGATGCAACAACTGGAAGCTTTCTGAGGAGCAATGGGTACTCCACCATTTACATAAGTGTAACAGAGTCAAACACTCGCCGAAATGACACATCGGAACAAGAAATGTCGTGAACGGCCTTTCCGCCATACATTCCCAGAGTGACGGATAGAGCGGCCGTATATTGAACAAACACGGCATAAAGACTCTGATTTGATCCATTACAAATGGTTTTTGAAAGCCTGCAACTGTAGAAACAATAGGTTTGTTTATAAATAAATAAATCTTCTGCTACCAGTCATCATTTTTCTTTATTTTACTTTTCGTATGACGCGTTTCGAGAAGTAATTCCAATTTTCAAGTGCGTTTTTTGTGTGTATTAAGCCATTTGTTTTGATGTTGTCAGTGTGTGTGAGTCTGCTTCATTTCGTTGACTTTTACTGCAAACACGCGGTTTTTTAGCTGGGTATCAATTCTTTTTGTGAAGTTAGTGGCGAGATTTAGAAGAATTTGTATTACAGTTTTCTAATGGTCCATTTGTGCAGAGTCTCACACACACTAATCGTGAATGGTAGCAGAAGATTTATTTATTTATAAACAAACGGCATACAGACACTTTATAAACCGACAAGCGAAATCAAAGTGCGCCTCAGATTGGCAGAGCAGGAAAGAGACCCACTTGCGGTGTCGGAAATATACCGCATTCCATGCACAGTCGGAAAAGTTTATGTGGTAATAAGTAAACGATCAGCCAGTACCAGGATTACAGAACATAAGCGACACTATATGTTGCGGCAGGTGGAGAAAACGGTCTTGGCAGCGTACGCGCTGTGTGACACCGACCACACAATAAAATTCGCCGACACGTAAGTTCTGGCTGTAGAGAAGAGCTATCACCATCACACCCTATTGTTCAGTGAATCTATAGGAATACATAAACACGAGAATAGCTTCAACAAGAAAGAAGAAAGCCTCAAGGTGAAGGGCTCCTGGATTCCCGTCCTGCAGCGAACGACTGTTGCAGATAGCAAGACGAGGACCTCGCCGTAAATGATCACTGAAATGCCCTTTCTTGGACGCTGGCGCGCCAGGTACATATAATCTATGATGTCGACTTCAGTCCACCACCAGCAATAGAGGATGAAGATTTGACAATGCCAGTCACTCGTGCTGGCGAAACGTTAGAAAAATTATCAAACAAATCTCAGCCGAAGAATCGGAAGCAGAAGCCAACAGGCATTTTGTTAACAAGTGGCCACTAAAGCCTTAACAACGTTGTAATTTGAATTTTGTAAGCGTCCAAGCGAAGTTGTTCATGCACCACCTCGTTAACTGCTGAGAGATGGACTTTAGCGCTCATAACGTTCAAATGGTTCAGATGGCTCTAAGTATTATGGACTTATCTGAAGTCATCAGTGCCCTAGAATTAACATTACTTAAACCAAACATAAGGACATCATACACGTCCATGCCCGAGGCAGGATTCGAACCTGCGACCGTAGCAGCAGCGCGGTTCCAGACTGAAGCGCCTAGAACCGCTCGGCCACAGCTGCCGGCCATAACGTTCAGCGAACTGATTTTGATGAGCTTTCTCGATCGAGCTGTCCGGTCACCTCCTCCATTTCATCAGATGTGCGCTTTCTGCCAGTACCTGAATCTCTGTTTACACTACCAGTTTCTAGTAACTTGTTAAGCCTTAATCGTCTTAACATTTTGTAGCTCCCTTGGATACTCATGTTGGAAAACCAATAGGTGCTTTCGATTCTGTACGTCTGTAGAAATTATTCATGCCAAGAAATCGCCATAATTCTTAATAACTCGTAGGCCGTGGGAGTTGACGAAAAAGCTCTGTGCGTTGGATCAGGGTCACAATCCAGTTGGTCTGATGGAGTGTTCTAGAAATATTACTTCTGTTTGTCGAAGCTGGCATTTGTCTTCATTCTTCACTACTCAGAAATGTGTGCTCTTTTGGAAATGCCTAAAAACTAAGATGTTCAAGTATGAGAAACAAAACGGAAACCTGTGGAGAATTTTATCACTGAAGCGTTCGCATATTTGGACTGTATCTACATCTACATCTACATCCATACTCCGCAAGCCACCTGACGGTGTGTGGCGGAGGGTACTTTGAGTATCTCTATCAGTTCTCCCTTCTATTCCAGTCTCGTATTGTTCGTGGAAAGAAAGATTGTCGGTATGCCTCTGTGTGGGGTCTAATCTCTCTGATTTTATCCTCATGGTCTCTTCGCAAGATATAAGTAGGAGGGAGCAATATATTGCTTGACTCCACGGTGAAGGCATGTTCTCGAAACTTCAACAAATCCCGTACCGAGCCACTGAGCGTGTCTCCTGCAGAGTCTTCCACCGGAGTTTATCTATCATCTCCGTAACGCTTTCGCGATTACTAAATGATCCTCTGACAAAGTGCGCTGCTCTCCATTGGATCTTCTCTATCTCTTCTATTAACCCCATCTGGCACGGATCCCACACCGTGAGCAGTATTCAAGCAGTGGGCGAACAAGTGTACTGTACCCTACTTCCTTCGTTTTCGGATTACATTTCCTTAGGATTCTTCCAATGAATCTCAGTCTGGCATCTGCTTTACCGACGATTAATTTTATATGGTCATTCAATTTTAAATCACTCCTAATGCGTACTCCCAGATAATTTATGGAATTAACTGCTTCCAGCTGGTGACCTGCTATATTATAGCTAAATGGCAAAGGATCTTTCTTTCTGTGTATTCGCAGCACAATATACTTGTCTACATTGAGATTCAATTGCCGTTCCCTGCACCATGCGTCAAATTCGTTGCAGATCCTCCTGCATTTCAGTACAATCTTCCATTGTTACAACCTCTCGATATACTACAGCATCATCCTAAAAAAGCCTCAGTGATCTTCCGATGTCAACCACAAGGTCATTTATGTATATTGTGAATAGCAACGGTCCTATGACACTCCCCTACGGCACACCTGAAACCACTCTTACTTTGGAAGACTTATCTCCATTGAGAATGACGTGCTGCGTTCTGTTATCTAGGAACTCTTCAGTCCAATCACACAATTGGTCTGATAATCCATATGCTCTTACTCTGCTCATTAAACGACTGTGGGGAACTGTGTCAAACGCCTTGCGGAAGTCAAGAAACACGGCATCTACCTGTGAACCCGTGCCTAAGGCCCTCTGAGTCTCGCGGACGAATAGCGCTAGCTGGTTTCACGCGATCGTCTTTTTTGAAACTCATGCTGGTTCCTACAGAGTAGATTTCTAGTCTCCAGAAAAGTCATTATACTCGAACATAATACGTGTTCCAAAATTCTATTTTCAACCGTAGGCCGTGAATGAGAATTTTTTAGAGCCCGAATGATCTTATAGCAGTTTTGGTTAGATCCCCAGTAACCATGAGTATTAGCAGTTTTGCTATTTTTACAGTCCAGAACGGAGAACATGGGAGCACTCGCCAAGGTATCAGTGAAGCCTTGGATATTCGATTTGGGGTAACAGTCTGATATGGTACGGGCATTCAGAGCTCGGTAATGAACGCAGTCTGTATGATCATTCTTTCTTAGGAACTAAATGTATGAGTAAAGGCCACAAGTTGTCCGGCGGCCTGACTATGCCTGCCAGTAGCAATTCACCGACAGTGGATTTAGCCGACTGTAGTCTGTCTGGTGCGAGCGCAGCATGCCTTATGACGAGCTAATAGAGTTTATTTTGTGCACCGCTGCATGACTGACACCTCTCTGTTTATATTGGGCACACATTGCGTGTGGAGGACAGGGACACTGGTAGTGATTGCATGTACACTGTCAGAGAAGCTCAGTTTTGGTGAATCGTGCGGTATGCACCGACTATAAGTGGATGCAGCCAGATGGTTTTCGCACCAGGGTTTTGCAGACGGTGATACTGTTCCCGCTTTAACTTTGGTAGATACGGTTACGTATGGTGAAATTCCCTATATAAGGAACGCGGCCGAGCTTTAACTTCGAAATTCTCGTTGTGAAGCCTGAGCCTCTCACTTTTTCATCATCATAACTCTATGTCACCGCTTGTAGTTCGGATTCAAAAGCCTGGCAATCGTTGACTAGTTGCAAAAGGATGTCGTATGTTGCGTTTTGCGTTAGATGTAGTGGAATAGTCCTCTCTGAAGCTGCATGTGATTCTGCTGGAAGAGCGCCCGTGATACCAGGAGCCAACTCCTCACTTCATGTTCCCCCGAGGCTCCCTAGTGTTGGGAGCGATTGAACCTACAGAGAACATTGCGCCCAGGATCGGTTTGCTGTACCTTGCGTCCACAAATTACCATGTAAATATCTCATACAAACGGAGGTCTATAGTGCGCGTGACGTAACTAAAAAACTGTCTGATATGAGTGTCGTGCTGTATGGAGTTGGATGGTCGACATTCTGTGTTCCATTTGAGGCTGTTGCCCGGAAATGGTGGACACTTCACAGAGCCAGCGTCAGTAAGAGCCACTGTAATGAATTCCAGTGCGAGTGTCTTGCGGAATGAAGATGGAAATCAGAATGAAGCCAAAACGAATTTTATTAAATTAATTCAGTTGGTAGAGAACTTGCCCGCGAAAGGCAAAGGTCCCGAGTTCGAGTCTCGGTCGGGCACACTGCTTTAATCTGCCAGGAAGTTTCACATCAGCGCACACTCCGCTGCAGAGTGAAAATCTCATTCTGGAAACATCCCCCAGGCTGTGGCTAAGCCATGTCTCCGCAATATCCTTTCTTTCAGGAGTGCTAGTTCTGCAATGTTCGCAGGAGAGCTTCTGTAAAGTTTGGAAGGTAGGAGACGAGGTACTGGCAGAAGTAAAGCTGTGAGTACCGGGCGTGAGTCGTGCTTCGGTAGCTCAGTTGGTAGAGCACTTGCCCGCGAAAGGCAAAGGTCCCTAGTTCGAGTCTCGGTCGGGCACACAGCTTTAATCTGCCAGGAAGTTTCATATCAGCGCACACTCCGCTGCAGAGTGAAAATCTCATTCTGGAAACATCCCCCAGGCTGTGGCTAAGCCATGTCTCCGCAATATCCGTTCTCTCAGGAATGCTAGTTCTGCAAGGTTCGCAGGAGAGCTTCTGTAAAGTTTGGAAGGTAGGAGACGAGGTACTGGCAGAAGTAAAGCTGTGAGTACCGGGCGTGAGTCGTGCTTCGGTAGCTCAGTTGGTAGAGCACATGCCCGCGAAAGGCAAAGTTCCCTAGTTCGAGTCTCGGTCGGGCACACAGCTTTAATCTGCCAGGAAGTTTCATATCAGCGCACACTCCGCTGCAGAGTGAATATCTCATTCACGAATTTTATTGCTAATAACAGAGGATACAAAGAGACTGCATGAATACGAAATAGAAGTTGTTCACAGCGACTTCTGTCTTGAGGCGTGGCCATTTATGGTAATTATTCAGTAACTGAAACAAAACAAAATGAATCCTCTAAAATGAATATTCTCACAAAACATTAAGAGCTGATTTAAATCAGGGCGCAGATAGCATGTGTCTGTGCCTTATAGCTTTTTTTAGGTACTCCTGTCACATTAATGTGAACACCACCTACGTTCGACGTCAACGTACAATAACCACTCATAGACGGCAGATGGCAGTGCTACCAGCGGAGGGTATATACACTGAAGAGCCAAAGACACTGGAAGACCTGCGAAACATCGTGTAGAGCCGCCGCGAGCACGCAGCACTGCCGCAACACGACGTGGCATGGACTCGACTAATATCTGAAGTAGTGCTCTAGGAAACTGACAACATGAGTCCTGTAGAGCTGTCCATAAACCCTAACAATACGAAGGGGTGGAGATCTCTTCTAAACATCACGCTGCAAGGCATCGCAGACGTGGTCAGTAATGGTTATGTCCGAGGAGTTTGGTGGCCAGCGGGAGTGTTTGAAATCAGAAGAGTGTTCCTGGAGCCACTCTGTAGCAATTCAGGAAGTGTAGAGTGTCGCATTCTCCTGCTGGAACAGCCCGTCCGTCGGCAAGCACAACGGACATGAACGGATGCAGATGATCAGACATGATTCCTACGTAGGTGTCACCTGTCAGAGTCGTACCTAGACGTATCAGGGGCCCGTATCACTCCAACTGTACACTCCCCACACCATTACAGAGCCTCCACCAGCTTGAACACTCCCCTGCTGACCTGCAGGGTCCATGGATTCATGCGATTATACACGTTCATCAGCTAGATACAATTTGAAACGAGACCCATCCGACCAGACAACACGTTTACAGCCATCGACAGCCCAATGTCGGTGTTGACGGCCACAGGCGAGATGTAAAGCTTTTTGTCGTGCAGTCGTCAAGGGTACATGAGTGGGCCTTCGGCACCGAAAGCCATACTGATGATGTTTCGTGGAGTGGTTCGCATACAGACACTTGTTGAAGGGCCAGCACTGAAATCTGCAGCAATTTGCAGAAGGATTGCACTTATGCCATGTTGAACGATTGTCTTCAGTCGTCGTTTGTACCGTTCTTGCAGGATGTTTTTCCAGCGGCAGCGATGTCGGAGATTTGATCTTTTACTGGATTCTTGGTATTCACGGTGCACTCGTGAAATGGCCGTACGGGAAAATCCCCCTTCATCGCTACCTATGAGCTTCTGTTTCCCATCGCTCGTGCACCGACTGTAACACCACTTTCAAACTCACTGAAATCTTGATAAGCTGCCATTGTAGCAACACTAACCGATTTAACAACTGCGCCAGACACATGTTGTCCTACATTGACGTTGCCGACAGCAGCGCCGTATCTTGCCACTTTACATGTCTGAATACGCATGTCTGTACCTGCCTCTGCACCCAAAGTCTTGTGGTCCTGGGTTCGAATCTCGCTGCTGCTTAAATTTTGATTAATAATCAGCATTGGCGGCCGAAGACTTCCGGCATAAGATGTCACCCTCAGTTTGCCAACGGCCTTGTCAGACGGCGGAGGAGAGTACAGAGGCTCAGGGCACTCTCTTGTCCTAAGGGAGGGAAACTGCCCCTGAAGGCGGAAGAATCAGCAAAGATCAACGGCATGAGGATGCAGAAGGAAATGGAAACCACTGCATTAGACATACATAACGTGTATCCACAGGACAAGATGCCTGTAATTAAAAAAGTGTCATGATGATCTCTCCTTTAGTCAAAGATTCCGGAATAGTCCCCCATTCGGATCTCCAGGAGGGGACTGCCGAGGGGGAGGTTACCATGAGGAAAAAATTAAATAATCACCGAAATAATAACATTCTACGAGTAGAGGCGTGGAATGTCGGAAGCTTGAACGCTGTAGGGAACCTAGAAAATCTGAAAGGGAAATGCAAAGGCTCAGTCTAGATATAGTAGGTGTCAGTGAAGTGAAGTGGGAAGAAGACAAGGATTTCTGGTCATATGAGCATAGGCTAATATCAACAGGAGAAGAAAAGGGTATAACGGGAGTAGTATTAGATGTGAATAGAAAGGTAGGGAAGAGATTGTGTTGCTGTGAACAGTTCAGTGATAGGGTTGTTCTTATCAGAATCGACAGCAAACCAACACCGAGAACTATAGTTCAGGTATACATGCCGACGTCGCAGGCTGATGATGAAAAGATAGAGAAAGTGTATGATGATATTGAAAGGGTAAGAGAGTACGTAAAGGGAGATGAAAATCTAATAGTAATGGGGGACTGGAATGCAGTTGTAGGGGAAGGAGTAGAAGAAAAGGTTACAGGAAAAATGGGCTTGTGACAAGGAATGACAAAGGAGAAAGATTGAGTTCTATAATAAACTTCAGCTAGTAATAGCGAACACTCTGTTCAGTAGTCACAAGGCGGATACTTGGAAAAGAACGGGTAATGCACGAAGATTTCATTTAGATTATATCATGGTCACACATTCCGAAGTCAGATACTCGATTGTAAGGTGTATCCAGGAGCAGATATAGTCTCAGATCACGATATAGTAGTGATGAAGAGTAGGCTGAAGTTTAAGACATTAGTCAGAAGGAATTAATATGCAAAGACGTGGGATATGGAAATACTAAGGTATGACGAGATACGCTTGAAGTTTCTAAGGCTATAGACACAGCAATAAGAAATAGCTCAGTAGGCAGCACATATGAAGAGGAATGGCCATCCCTAAATAGGGCGATAACAGAAGTTGGGTAGGAAAACATAAAAACAAAGAACTTAAGTGCGAAGAAACCATGGGTAACAGAAGAAGTACTTCAGTTGATGGATGAAAGGAGGAAGTACAAAAACCTCCCGGGAGACTCAGCAATACAGAAATACAAGTTGCTGAGGAAATAAATACATAGGAAATGCAGGGAAGCTAGGACGAAATGGCTGCAGGAAAGAGTGAAGAAATCGAAAAAGAAATAATTGTCGATAGGACTGACTCACCCTACAGGAAAGTCTAAACAACCATTGGTGACACTAAAGGAAGTGTGATGACATTGAGTTCAACAGGAATTCCATTGTTAAATGCAGAGGAGGGAGCGGATAGGTGGAAAAATACATTGAAAATATCTATGAGGAGAAATATTTGTCTGATGTGATAGAAGAAGAAACAGGAGTCGATTTAGGATAGGGGACCCGGTATTAGAATCAGAATTTAAATGAGCTTTGGAGGACTTAACATCAAATAAGGCAGGAGCATATGTAGGATGCCTTGCAACGTGCAGTTCAGGAGAGACCTCCAGCCCCTCATTCTCTTTCGGATTTATGGACAGTTCTGCAGAATTCAGGGTGTCAGTTCCCTCCAGTACTAGTTAGACATTAGTCGAGGACATGCCACGTCGTCTTACGACACTTCTGCGTGCTCGGGGGGCCCTGAATGATATTAGGCAAGTGTACCACATTCTTAAGGAGAAAATATAAACATGCAGTAAATGAAGCAGGCAAAAATGAATACAAACGTCTCAAAAATGATATCGACAGGAAGTGCAAAATGGCTAAACAGGGATGGCTAGAGGACAAATGTAAGGATGTAGAGGCTTATCTCACTAGGGGTAAGATAGGTACTGCCTACAGGAAAATTAAAGAGACCTTTGGAGAAAAGAGGACCACTTGTATGAATATCACGAGCTTTGATGGAAACCCAGTTCTGAGCAAAGAAGGGAAAACAAAGGTGGAATGGGTATATAGAGGGTCTATACAAGGGCGATGTACTTGAGGACAATATTATGGAAATGGAAGAGGATGTAGCTGAAGATGAAATGGGAGATATGATACTGCGTGAAGAGTTTGACAGAGCACTGAAAGACATGAGTCGAAACAAGGCCCCCGGATTAGACAACATTCCATTACAACTACTGACAGCCTTGGAGAGCCAATCCTGACAAAACTCTACCACCTGGTGAGCAAGATGTATGAGACAGGCGAAATACCGTCAGACTTCAAGAAGAATATAATAATCCCTATCCCAAAAAGGCAGGTGTTGACAGATGTGAAAATTACCCAACTATCAGTTTAATAAGTCACAGCTGCAAAATACTAACACGAATTCTTTACAGACGAATGGAAAAAATGAAAGAAGCCGATCTCGTGGAAGATCAGTTTGGATTCTGTAGAAATGTTGGAACACGTGAGGCAATACTGACGCTACGACTTATCTTAGAAGAAAGATTAAGGAAAGGCAAACCTACATTCCTAGCATTTGTAGACATAGAGAAAGCTTTTGACAATGTTGACTGGAATACCCTACTTCAAATTCTGAAGGTGGCAGGGGTAAAATACAGAGAACGAAAGGCTATTTACAATTTGTACAGAAAGCAGATGGCAGTTATAAGAGTCGAGGGACATGAAAGGGAAGCATCGGTTATGAAGGGAGTGAGACAGGGTTGTAGCCTCCCCCCGATGTTATTCAATCTGTATATTGAGCCAGCAATAATGGAAACAAAAGAAAAGTTCGGAGTAGGTATTAAAATCCATGGAGAAGAAATAAAGACTTTGAGGTTCGCCGATGGCACTGTAATTCTGTCAGAGACAGCAAAAGACTTGGAAGAGCAGCTGAACGGAATGGACAGTGTCTTGAAAGGAGGATATAAGATGAATATCAACAAAAGCAAAACGAGGGTAATGGAATGTTGTCGAATTAAGTCGGGAGATGCTGAGGGAATTAGATTAGGAAGTGAGACACTTAAAGTAGTAATGGAGTTTTGCTATTTGGGGAGCAAAATAAGTGATGATGGTCGAAGTAGAAAGGATATAAAATGTAGATTGGCAATGGCAAGTAAAGGGTTTCTTAAGAAGAAAAATTTGTTAACGTCGAGTATAGATTTATATGTCAGGAAGCCGTTTCTGAAAGTATTGGTATGGAGTGTACCTATGTATGGAAGTAAAACGTGGACGATAAATTGTTTAGACAAGAAGAGAATAGAAGCTTTCGAAATGTGGTGCTACAGAAGAATGCTGAAGATTAGATGGGTAGATAACGTAACTAATGAGGAGGTATTGAATAGAATTGGGGAGAAGAGGATTTTGTGGCACAACTTGACTAGAAGAAGGGATCGGTTGGTAGGACATGTTCTGAGACATCGAGGGATCACCAATTTAGTATTGGAGGGCAGCGTGGAGGGTAAAAATCGTAGAGGGAGACGAAGAGATGAATACACTAAGCAGATCCAGAATGATGTAGGCTGCAGTAGATACTGGGAGATGAAGGAGCTAGCACAGGATAGAGTAGCAGGGAGAGCTGCATCAAATCAGTGTCAGGACTGAAGACAACAACACCAGTTTCTTTGGCTTTTCAGCGTATTTTCGAAATTTTATTACTCTGCATATAATTTGGTTTAATGTTGTTTTTCCATCTGTGTATATTGTGTAGCTCTCTAGAGTATCAGTGAAGGCGACAGCGGCAGAAAGGAGTCAGAGTGGGTCCAACAGGGTTCGCACAGTGCGGGGCGGACCCGACCGAATGTGTACCCACGGGAAGCTGCGTACAGCCAGTACGTATAGGGCGCGGGTGTCGGCTGCGGTGCCACAAAAGAGCAGGCCAGCGGCTGCCGACCCGGCAGCGTTTGTACTCTGCGTCCGTGTGTGTGCCTGCATGCGCGCGCGCGCGTGTGTGTATGTGCGTGCGTGGGTGCGTGCGTGGACGCAGCCGCCGCCGCTGGCCGGAGGGCGTGCAGAGGCCAGGAGGCGAGAGGACTGCGCTTAAATTGAGTCCGGAACTATTTAGATTGGCCGGTGTACCGGCGCGAGGGCACGGCCCGCCGTTTGATGTCCGGCCGGCGCTAAATGTTAACATATGCAATCAGTTGTCCCCCCGGCATTTGCATGCGGAGTGACTGATACACACAGAGCTTATATCCATTCAAGTTCGTCAAAGTTCGATCACGCGCACCACCGCTGCCGGCCAGCTCTCTCACTTTCCACTCCAATTCTGGCAACCCCCCCTTTCCCCCGCACCACCACCCCCGCCGCGTCCGCCCACGCCGTTCCGCTCTGACGCTTTCGCCGGTCCCCCCTCCCCCCCCCCCATATAACCCTTTCCCCTCGCAACGCACTCTTCCCTTCGGCCATCTCTGTCGCCCGCGTCTCGCCGTCTCAGCGGGACTTTTTTGCTGAAATAAATCGCTCCCTCCTGCGCTGCCGACCCCGTCCTTTGGAAAAGCGCACACGTCGAGCGCACACCGACTTCTCTGAACGCCGGCCACACCCATCCCCCTCCCTCCCCTCTCTGCCGGCATCACACCACCATCCAGCTGGCAGGAGCGGGAAACACGGTTCCACTTTCGATTGGGTAAAACTGCGGAGCGCTGAACGACGCTTTCAACGCGCCGTTGTCATGTTTGAATGTAAATTGATGGATGAATCGTGCGCCACGCAATATACAAGGGCGTGAAAAAGGGAAAAGATTATGCAAGGATATGAAAACTGGCCGGCACTTTTTTTTTGTTTTCATTTTCGCGACCAACTTCGCTGGGCTCTGCACGAAAAAAAATATGTATATTCATCACCCAAGTAATTGACATCGAGTTAACACATACGGAGATTATAAATGCACTGTCAATCAAGTACAGTATGGGCAGAAATGCCTGGCTGCTCGGCTTCTGTTTAAACTGCCTTGCCGCCCTCTTGCTAGCAACGCAGTTTCCGCTAAGAACTTAAAAATATTTTTTTTCTCTTCACTTCGTGCAACAGAATTATGTTTGCCAATCATTTCGCACCTGAAGACCTGTAATTTATTTTAACACTTTGCCGTCCACCGTCTCGTACAAATTTATTCGCTTGGCGCCGGTAGCGCTAATTCGGATTACTTGGCTTGTCGCCGGCCGCTTGTCACCTTTCTCTTGATGACAAGCTTCAAACACATTGACTTCTGCTCGCTTTAATTTTCCGGAAATCCTCTGTTTTGCCACGTCGTTCCACTAACTCGAATTTTCTTTTCAAGTAACTGCTCTGCAAGTTCTACACTCTTACAATAACTATCCATCCAGAGGTGATGCCACTTTCCATCAGAAGGTGTCAGTAGTCCCATCACTGTTTTTGCCGAAGTGTGTCCAGCGCCGGAATATATCTTGAATCCCGCAATCGAATCACACAGCATCCAAATGAGTATGCCGTATTTCGTAATTTTCGATGGATTAAAAAAAAATGGTTCAAATAGCTCTGAGCACTATGGGACTTAACATCTGAGGTCATCAGTCCCCTTGAACTTAGGACAACTTAAACCTAACTAACCTAAGGACATCAGATACATCCATACCCGCGGCAGCATTCGAACTTGTGGCCGTAGCAGCAGCGCGTTTCCGGACTGAAGCGCCTAGAACCGCTCGGCCACAGCGGCCGGCTTTCGACGGATTATAAACGTTAAAATTTAATCGCCCACGCTGCGGTGTCATTCCTTCATGAATTGAGATTTTTTGACTTAGATTAAAGGTTCCTTTAAGCTTTTTGGAAAAATAGTCAATTACGATTTGCACTTTGACAAGCCGGTCGGCATTATCTGGTTTATTGTTGCTGTCAGAAAAATGTAAAAATGATAATATTTGTCTGAATCAGTTGTGGGACATCATTTTGAGGCATTCGGTGTGTCTATCAACAGATTCTTTGACCAATAATCATCGATCCTTGCTTTTATTTATTATTCCCATGAGGATAGCAAGCCCAAACAATTTTCTAAGTTCGGATCCCGTAACGTCGACAAATCTGGCATATTTTTAAATCCAGTTTCCTTCTATTGCAATTTTGACTGTAGTACTTGTTGGTTTCGTTGCTAATATATTCAAATAGATCGTTCCCAGTATATAATTTACGATATCCTCGACGCTCTGTGTATATTTTGGAAATTTGTTTGGACCCGAGGATCCTTCAAATTTATTATTGGTCCTCGGTAAATCAAAGTCTGACCACCATGCACTGCCTTCTTCGTGTGATTCAGCCCATCACTTGGCAACCGTAGCGTTCGCCGAATTCTTCTTGGACGTATTTCACTATCTTCCTACGATTCTGCTTCACTTTCATTTTTTGATATCCATTGTTTTCTTCCCAATCGGCCCCGTCGTCTGGAACGTCAGACAAGACGTCGTCTCATTCATCGTAAATAATCCTACTGTCTCTTTCGTCCGCCATGATGAAAGGGCACAAGTACTTATAAAAACAAAAAACTTTTCGAAGAGTGTAACTTATTGTTACCTAAACAGAAGACCAAAAGAACGCAGAAGATACTAAAGTGCCGTCGCATGCCACTGCGTGATACTATTGTAAGTAGGCTGTTTAGGTTTCTATGAAAATCACTGGTTGTACTGTGTGCAGTCTTTGGCTGGTTGGCATCGTTGGAATATTTGCTATTGTAGCGTAGCGCAGTTGGAGGTGAGCCGCCAGCAGTGGTGGATGTGGGGAGAGATAGATGGCGGGGTTTTGAGAGCGGATGATCTGGACGTGTGTTTATCAGAGACAGTAAGTTTGTAAGACTGCATGTCATGAACTGATATTTATATTATGGCTTTTGAACACTGTTAAGGTAAATACATTGTTTATTCTCTATCAAAATCATTCTTTTGATAACTGTGCCTATCAGTAGTTAGTGACTTCCGGAGTTTGAATCATTTATCTAGCTGGCAGTAGTGGCGTTCGCTATATTGCAGTAGTTCGAGTAAC
Source organism: Schistocerca gregaria (assembly GCF_023897955.1). NCBI lineage: Eukaryota > Metazoa > Arthropoda > Insecta > Orthoptera > Acrididae > Schistocerca > Schistocerca gregaria. The sequence continues at coordinate 108,175,821 of NC_064925.1, forward strand.
GAAGGTTTTTGTGAGGTAAGTGACTCATGAAAGGTATAGGTTACTGTTAGTAAGGGCCATTCTTTTGTAGGGATTATTAAAAGTCAGATTGCGTTGTGCTAAAAACATTGTGTGTCAGTTCAGTGTTGATCAGGATAAGTAAAGAGCGAAATGTCTGAATACGTTCAGTTCTGCTCAGCTGTTTGAAAATCAAATAACGCAAGGGGAATATCAAGCACAGTAATTCATAAATTTTTCTAAGGGGACGTTTCATACTATGCTCAAGACACCACTGTGGTGTCGCCGGCCGTTGACCGCTATATCGCGCATGACACCACTGTGATGTCGCCAGGCGGCATGGTGTTAAAATAGCTTTATTGTAAAATACACTGCTGAAAAGAATCAGAAGAACATGGCTTTCGTCCTCTGCCGAACTCCATTGAGCAATAACTGAAGATAAGGTGTATTATTACCAAATTACATTTTTATCTGTCAAAAGTTAGGTACACAACAGAAAACCATAACACCCTTGATAGTTTATGTAAAAAGAAATGAAACGTCCAGCAGGTGTCCAAAACAAAGTGGAAACAATCATTCATCCCGTCACCTTCGGTGCTTTTCATTGGACTTCAGTAACATGTATGGCCAATATGATCGTTTATCAGTGCCTGACACGTAAATGGCATGCTCCGTATACGGACGTCACACTGTGGTATCCACGGTAGAACAGGACGACCACGAAAGCATCTGTCAGTAACGAGTTGCCAGTTGGCTTGGGAATGAAGCGAGCTGCATGATTTTGTCCTGTCAAGCGGGGTGCTCGAACAGGAAGTCCTTTCACGTAACGTCTTCATTACCGTCCGACCGGGCGCAGCGGCTCCATTGGCCACTCTGCCCTCTTGCAGTGCTCTGGCGGGATCCGTACTACGCCGTAATGCAGAGATGGCCAGGTGTCGGTCTTCACTTGGGGTTATAAAGCGTCGGCGATCTTGTCCAACTCACGTCGGGTGGTGACCTGTCTCCCTGTAGCGTCCACCCTTTTTGGATCAAACAGACCGCACTTGCAACTTGCACCACACTGATGTATCGCATTTCATGTCCTTGGTTTACACAACTGTACACGTCACTGGAGAACACTGGGACACCAGTACTCATTTCCTTTTGAGGGGAGATGGCCAACAGATGGTGAATAATTTTAATTGTTTCTTACATTGAAAGGAAAGATCTCAAGCCATGCAACGAGACCACAGTTACCAACTTTATCAAAACAGATTTAACAAATCGGTCGTTGGTACATGCGTTCCTCTAACTCTTTTAAACAATGTATTTACTTGCGTCTTACGAAAAGTTAGGGGGCTCTAACATAGAGAGTTCATTGTCATTTACCTTCTCTTCATTCATCTTCAACTTTATGCCAAAGTGCTGGAATAAGAACCGAACTTCTCCGCAGAATATCATGGTATCAGTGAGTAATAGTCTGTCAAGGTTCATCCGCCGGGTGGCGAGGTTACGCTTGGCTGTTCCCTTGGTGTTGTTGGACAGAAGTGGGCTAGATAGCCGCCACCAGGTTTCATTCTCACGATTCTCTAATATTATTCAATAACTACAACAATAACAATACAAACACGACACTATAGTGAAAATTCGCTAGACAAAATCGTCTACACGAAACACTTACAGCCGCCCGTTGTGGCCGAGCGGGTCTTGGCGCTTCAGTCAGGAACCGCGCTACCGCTATGGTGGCAGGTTTGATTCCTGCCTATGGCATGGATGTGTGTGATGTCCTTAGGTTAGTTAGGTTTAATGTAATTCTAAGTTCTAGGGGACTGACGACCTCAGATTTTAAGCCATATAGTGCTTAGAGCCATTTGAGCAAAACACATTTAAAATAGTAGTTTTGAAAATTGTTTAAGTGGAGTGAACTCAGCAGACCAAAAACAGGCTGTCATCCACAGGTATAAACAAGAAAGAGGTTAGATGAATAGTGAAAGAGCGACAAACGACTCAATGACATATATAAATTATTTTATTGTATCTTGTAATGCAGAAGACTGGAAAAGAAAATTGAGCATCTATTAGCCAACGATCAATTTAGCCTTAGGAGAGGTAAAGAAAGCAGAGAGGCAGTCTGACGTTTCAGTTCATAATAGAAGCAAGGCTGAAGAAAATCAAAATCATAACACTCCGTTTTTCGGCTAACATTACAACTACCTCATGTGATGTTCATGAAAGAATATGCAGTCTTACTTGAAAAATTTTTATCTATTTAATTTGTGATGCGTTTCACTCGCACAGGAGCATCATCACACAACCGAGGGAAAAAACAAGTTTCCTCAGTAGAAATTTGTGAGCCAGGAATCAGCTATAAATCTACATTGTCAGTTAAATAAAGCAACTGCAAAACGACGACCTGAGCTGTAAGAAGCGCATAAGCAAAGACAATCTTACAGGGCAAAAACACGATAGGACCAATGGCAAGTGTGCAGGAAGTCCCACAGTCACCAAAAACGGCACGTCATGCAATAAAATTTACAAGAGTACAGAATGACACACAATCACCAAAAGTGGCAGGACATCCAATACAATACACAGGATACATACACTTACGGAAACAAATAAGAATACGTTTCAAGGCGAAGAGCGGTAAGCGGAACAAACGTAAGAAACCACGTAACTAGGGGTGGAGGTAAAGGAATAAATATTGAGGGCTAAGAGACCTTGGCTCACAGAGTATGTGAGTAATATAAGAACTGAAATCGTAGCCGCGGCTGCCATGCGGTTCTAGGCGCCTCTTTCCGGAACCGCGCGACTGCCTCGGCATGGATGTGTGTGATATCCTTAGGTTAGTTAGGTTTCAGTAGTTCTATGTTCTAGGGGACTGATGACCTCAGATGTTAAGTCCCATAGTGCTCAGAGCCATTTGAACCATTTTGAACTGAAATCGTACAAGAGACCCACGGTACCTGTGATTATGCGTACTCGCTGTTAACACAACGCAGGGCATGTTTACAACATAAGCCGAGTGAACAAAGCGTCCTTATGGCCCACGTTTACGGCTCCTACTGCAAGTAGCCTGTTTATGTGTTTGTATGGTGGCAGCGCTTTAGACTGCATTAATGTTACTGACAGCGCTGTGCGCCCTCTGTAAGAGACTCTGTGTGGCTGGTCGGACTCGCAGTGAGAAGTTAATAAGGGCTCTAAGTTCTATGGGACTTAACATCTGAGGTCATCAGTTTCCTAGAACTTAGAACTACTGAAACCTAACTAACCTAAGGACAGCACACACAGTCATGCCCGAGGCATGTTTCGAACCTGCGACCGTAGCGGTCGCGGGGTAGCAGACTGAAGGGCCTAGAACCGCTCGGCCACTCCGGCAGGCTAGAAGTTAATAGTCAGCAGTGATGGAAGTTAGAAGTTAATAGTTACCAATCATGGAGGTTAGAAGCAGTGTTAGCGCGAGTGGACGGTCTGGACAGGTGTCCGTCATGAATATTTAATATTGGTTGGACACGGATTGTGAAATGTGGGTAATGGAATTATTGACGATTATATAATTTTTGGAACTAGATGTCACATGATGAAGGTAAAATCTGCTAAATACATTGTTTGATCTGCAACGAAATCTTTCCTTTGTGAACCACATGCCTATTAGTAGTTAGAGCCTACAGTAGTTAGAATATTTTTTTATTTATGTGGCTGTTTACTTGCTGTATCTGCTGTAGTTCGTGTCATGGAGATTTTCTATGAGGTATGTGACTTATGAAATGTATGGTTTATTGTTAGGATTCTTCTAATTCAGGGCCATTCTTTTGTGTTAATTAATAGTCAGATTGCGTTGCGTTTCTGTATTTTGGGTCATAAATGCATAGAATAAGTTTGAGCTGTATTTGTTAGCGAAAATTCTGTAGATCAGTGTTGAAATGTTTAAGACGTACTGAACAGTACGTTCAGTTTCACTCAGCAGCATTTACAAGGTTCAGTCGTATTAAGCAATTTAAGTAAAAACGTAGAAGTTTCACCTTCTCAGTTATTTCAGATTAAGTAAAAATTTATATTTAGAAGTTTCACTACTACAGAGTTATAACTCAAAGTGACCGACACCGACCTAGGTGGCGGGAGAACAGAGAAGGTTTTTACAGTGTAATGATAAATTTAGATCCATTATATAAGATAAAAACAAGGAAGGACAACTGAATAATATCAATGTACAAACCAAGGCCACGTGGGCATAGACTTTTATTTAAAAAGTAACTTCATAGCCTCGAAGTAACCCTGGTTAAGAAAGGCCATTTGTTCAATGAGCAGGTTTAGACTCTTAAAATAGACTCTTTTGGAAACGTCAAACTCTTCGAGGACATTCACATCTTTCCTTTTTGTACAACATGCAAAATATCGAGATCATGAATGAATAGAGGGCGATGGCGAGTTTTCAAATGTTGCGCGAAGGGCGAATATTTTTTAAGTTGCCCTTTTTTTGTTAAAAGATGCTCATTGAAACCGGCTATAAAGAACCTCCTCGTTTCCCCGATATACTGTGCGTCATAATCAAGACAATTTTATACGCTTCAGATATCGAGAACGTTGAAGACTTACGTTTCTCATTGTGAGGAAGCAGGAACTGTTTCCCCACACTTCTAGGAACGCACATTTGCGCCAACTGTTTGTGGTTGTGAACTCGTGACCTTCAGCTTCACTCGTTCCTGGTATTCGTAGTATAAACGACGGACTAAAGACACACCGAAACTATTTTCGTGTACTAATACGAAAGGTTGCTAATTTATGTTTCAATAGATTCCAAGGTGAATGGAACTTTAAATATTCGAGCAATCGCCGACCTAAACAAGCTTAGCTTATACTGTCTTGGCTTGACTGATGTAGTGAGAATCACTGAAGAACAAGCGGTAGCGTTCCTATAAATATCGAGACATACCTTACTATTAACCAATTGTGGGAATAAGTCTAAGAAATTTTTCACACCGTGCTTATCCATGGCTTCACGGGTAAAAAACGATTGAAGACACACAATATCCACTTATTAGCTTTTAAAAACTATGAATGTGTCATCGAAATACCTTCTACATAAAAAAAAGGATCTGGGAGTTCAAAGCACCTACACGGGAAAAACAACCTTTTTCGAGATTGGTTACGAATACATAGGCGCGGAAGCCCGAGAGACAAGGTAGCTTTATAACCGATTGCCGGCCGGAGTGGCCGAGCAGTTCTAGGCGCTACAGTCTGGAACAGCGCGACCGCTACGGTCGCAGGTTCGAATCCTGCCTTGGGCATGGATGTGTGTGATGTCCTTAGGTTAGTTTGGTTTAAGTAGTTCTAAGTTCTAGGGGACTGATGACCTCAGAATTTAAGTCCCATAGTGCTCAGAGCCATTTGAACCATTTTTATAACAGATTTCTGGCTCATAAATTTGTACTGAGGAAACTTTTTTCCCTTCAGACATCTGATGCTGCTCCTGTGAGAGCGAAACGCGTCACAAATAAAATAAATAAAAAACAATTTTCCAACCGAAACTACCTATTCTTGAAGAAAAATCTAGACACGTTCGTTGAACTTGTTGATCTGAAAAAAAGCCTTAGACAGGGCAAAGCGGTGAAAGTGTTCCAAATCCTGAGAAAAATAGGGGTAAGCTATAGGGAAAGATGGGTAATGTTCAGTAAGTAGAAGAACCAAGACCAAGAACTAAGTGCATGAGTTGTAATGGGTGTCTGACAAAGATGTAGACTTGGCCCCTTCTGTCCAATCTGTGCGTCGAAGAAGCAGCGACGGAAATAAAAGAGAGGTGCAAGAGTGGGATTAAAGTTCAAGGTGAACGGATATAAATGTTAAGATTCGCTGATGACATTTCTAACCTCAGTGAATGTAAAGAAGAACTACAGGACTTGTTGAATGGAATTTTGCGGTAAGTTCCTATGGGACCAAACTGCTGAGGTCATCGGTCCCTGTTGAATGGAGTGGACAGTCTAATGAGTACAGATAATGGATTTAGAGTAATTCTAAGAAAGACAAAAGTAATAAGAAGTAGCAGAAATGGGAATAGCAAAAAACTTAACATCCTAATTGGTAATCACGAAGCAGATGAACTTAAATATTTCTGCTACCTAGGCAGCAAAATAACCCACAACGATCGGAGCAAGGAGGACATAAAAAGCAAAAACGGCATTCCTGGGCAAAAGAATTCTACTAGTAGCAAGCGTAACTCTTAATGTGAGGGAGACATTTGTGAGGATGTACGTTTGCAGCACAGCATTGCAGCAGTGAGACACGGATTGTGGGGAAACTGGAATAGAAGAGAACAGAAGCATTTGAAATGTGATTCTACAGAAGAATTCTGAAAATTAGGAAGACTGATGATGCGAGGAGTGATGACGTTTTCGGCAGAATCAGCAAGGAAAGGAATATATGGAAAACGGTGGCAAGAAGAAAGGACAGCATAACAGTACTTCTATTAAGACATCAGGGAATAACTTCGATGGAACTTAGGGGCAGCGTAAAAACTGTAGAGGACGATAGAGATTGGTATACATCCAGTAAATGCTTGAGTACGTAGGTTGCAAGTGCTACTCTGAGATGAAAATCTTGGCACAGGAGAAGAATTTTTGGCGGGTCGCCTAAAACAAGTCAAAAGACTGAAATATCTCGGATGAGCAATAATTTCGTCGTCATATTGCCTTATTATATTAATTAGAAAAAATTTTCATACAGTAAGCTGAGTGTTCCGTTCCAAAGTGGTAGTGGTGAGGGACATACAATGATTTACCACTCGCGCTTTATCGGCGTAGTGGGCGATCTCGGTAACATAACGTATTTAACCGTATAACCATGGCAGCCTAGACATTTTAGCGATGTCAAGCAGCACAGTGCATGTAGCTCAGTAGAAATATTGCGAAAATTGCTGCATGTTTTCATTCAACTATTTGTTAAACGAAAACAGTAATTGCCTTAATATTTCTACTGTGCTACGAGCACTATGCTTTTTGATGTCGCTAAGGAGGACCATTCATATGACGTGTTGAAAACATGGGTACTGGGACATCGAGAAAATCTTGAGAGTCTTTCGACTTAATGCTGTTTGTTCGAACTGGTACCCCTTTTATCTAGACAGATCATAAACGAGTATGCCCACCTCATTTGTCTGTGATGACCACCACGAAGCTCTTAAGAGGTTCTATAGGCCTTTGCACATTCCATACTAATTGTTATTTACAATATACTGTATTCTACGTCACGTATCCGTCTACTACAGACCCGCATACCGCTGACCGTGTGTCGTCTTCACCCTCATACCGTCTCAGCATCGCGTGTCGAATTTCAGGGATAGTGGCTGTCGTCAGTGAAAATGAAATCAGGGCGCACTGCAACACAAAAACATCTCGAAAAGCTGAGTACAATGTCCTCCTTACGTGACCTATTAAAAACCCTACTGCAAAGATTTGTAGATATGACCTTGGCGATTGCACGTCCCGCCAATAAATTGACTTCAACTGCACCATAATCATCAATTTTCAGCATAGTAAGATCTCTCACTTCTGTTAAACCCAATTTTTTGTCCAAACTTGTTCTTTGAACTCAGAGTCTTCTCATAACGCCACTGAGCCCTCCGTCTCGATCACAGTCACAGTGCAATACTTTGAACCGGTACTTTGATATATGGGAATCGGTTAATCTCACCCATCAGGACTATAAGCGTAAGGAATTCTCCAGTCCAGGAAGTTAACTATTGGAGTTCGAAAGAACCATATTTATATAATTAAACCACTCCGCCAGAATTTCGCAGTATTCTCTAGACATTCACCGAGGCCTTGGCATGTACTGTTCTGTCAAATAGCGTAAACCACACTGGTGTCCAAAATTAAAGCAATTTTGGAAGGTTGCGTTTATTTTGCCATAAAACGGTATAATTGGGAGATGGTAAAGTAGCAACAGTGTCAAGAATACAGAATGTAAGCATTTGCAACATTCATAACCGTATACGAAAACGTTCTTCGTTTTTCTCCAGTTTAACGGATTTGCACACACATTCCGAATACTGGTTAATGTGCTCAGTAGGCGGTGTGACCACCTCTGGCAGCAGTATAGATCTAACAACGACGGGGCAAGCTATGAATGATGTCATCAATCTCATATCGAGGCAATGATGCCCATTCTTCCTACAGAGCTGCTCGCAAGTGTTGGAGAGTGGTTAGTGAATGATGACAGTATGCAGATCGTCTCACTAGTGCATCCCAGACGCTGTATGGGACTCAAATCGGGAGAGCGAACGGTTATGTCTTGCGTACAACACCTTCGGTTTCCAAAGAAAACGTCAACCATCTGTTCTCTGTAAGTTGAGCATAATCGAGCATCAATACGAAGTGTTGGCTTACAGCACCTCGCAACAACCGCACATGAGACCCAAGATTTCTGCACCATACCTGACAGCAGTTAAACCTTGTCGATTCACCCGTACAATTTCATGAAGAATTGTCAACGTAACCCTGCCCACACCATTAGTGATCCTCCTCGATATCTGTCTCTTTCCACCATGTTTGGGTCCAGAAATCGTGTTCCACGTTCCCTCCAGATGCGAATCCATCGAGAATCACTCTGCAGACCGAATTGGGACTCATCTGGCCCACTGTTCGACCGTCCATGTGACATGTTGACTACTCCACTCTAGACGTTTCCTTATGTGAAGATGCATCAGAAGTACACGTACAATAGATCTCTGACAATAAAGGCCAGTTTACTGAAACTTTCTGTACATCGTTTGCCTCGATGTAAAATGCCCAGTGAATGCTGAGAGCTCACATGCTAGGTGCCGTGCAGTACTAAGGTAGTACCCTCGTACCCTTACAGCCAAATAACGGTCCTATCTTCCTGATGTCAAGCGTGGTCGACCCTGAACTGTAAACTGTAGCCACACCCGAAAAACAACAGAACGATTCCCATTAAGCCACATCAATTTGCGACTGTCTCGTTTCTCCCTATATCCCTCCATCGCAGAGAGTCTGGTAAGCGTCCTCTGTGCGAATTCGTATTTCTCTAATTTTACTTTCATCTTCTTGCGTGACATACGTAGGAGGGAGTAACATATTGGATGACTCTTCTAGGGATCAACGCTATCGGAATTTTAAACGTAAACCACGTCAGAATCCACAACGCCTTCCTTGCAGCGACTGCCACTAGAGTGGACTGAGAATCTCAGTGACGCTATCGTTGTAGGATATCGCGACAGAAGTCACTCAAAGATTATACCAATGCATTTTTTTCTAAAAACAGGCTGGTTGTATTCACGATTACAGTAGCATACTATTCTTCACTCTTTAGTCCTGTTTTGCAAGTAATCTCCATCCTATGCAACGGCCTTACGCCACTTTACTGGTAGGATCTGTATGACCGCGTGGTATTACCTTACTGGTCAACGTCGCAGCGAACGTCTTCCTCTATCAACAACCTCCCCATAATCCATGTACTAGTTTCCGTGGAGCGCATCCTTCATTGTGCCAAGTCAGATGGTGCAGGATCCAAGCTTAGGGGGGGGGGGGGGGGCGGGGAGGGAGAGGGGGTGAAGAAGAGCAGTACCATGAACTTTTGTGTGCTCATCTCGGCTGTGCAAACTCATTTGACGCATTGCTTTGTCGCGAAGAAGGAGAAGTTCGTTTGTGTTTTTATGATGACGAAGACGCTGAAGTCGTTTCTTCAGTTTCCAGATGGCAGCATAATACACTTCGGATTTGATCGTGGCACCATAACAAAGGACACCAAAGAGAATAAATAACCCCTCCAGAGACCCAGAAGACCGGCTGTAGAAGCGGCTGTGAACTTTTTCTTCGGAGGAGAGGTGGAATGGCGTCAGTCCATGTATTGCCGTTCTTTCGAGTTCGAAGTGATTAAACCAAGTTTCTTCGCCTTTGACGATACTCAACAAGAAACTATTACGATCAGCCTCGTCACGCACAAGCAATTCCGCACAGATGGTCCTTCGTTGATCTTCATGGTCTTCTGATAGGCGGCGGGGAACCCAGCGGTCAAACAACTTTGAGTACCCCAACAGGTGGACGAATGCGTCAGCACTACCAACAGAAACATCCGTTTGTACAGGGCGCTGTTTGATTGTGATCTGTCGATCTCTACAAGAGCGACTGTCTGCGTTCTCCAAAACTGCAGGACTCACAGCTGTGTACGGACGGGCGGCACGCTGTAGATCAAACAGGTTTGCGCGGCCTTGTTGAGATGATGACAGACACCTCGTGCAGCGTCTCAACATGCTTTTCTTCACTGCCAGACCTCCGTAGACATTCTGTAAGCACCTGTCAATATATGTGATGCTCTGGTTTTCCGACCAAAGGAACTCGATGACAGCGCTCTGCCTGGAACAGACCTCCGTTAGAGACGCCATTTTAAAGGCTGCGTATAGTGCCACCACCTGTGGGAACTTCATGAAACTGTAGGGGCTGAAGAAAGGAATATTACACAACGTCCCGCAATAAATTACACGTTTTTCAAACCGAAATTACCTGAGAAAAAAAATGTTGCGTTAGTTACTGAATGCCCCCCATAGGTGAGCCTTTAACAAAAAGCGCTGCTCTTCCTATGGTCTTCTCTGTTTCCTCGATCTCAGGCTACAGAGCAATAATGAAGTATTAGCAGAACGAAAGGTTTGTAAGGTACTTCCATTATACGTGAACTACACTTGCTGAGGATCCTTCCAGCGAATAGTCTGCTTTACCCACGATTAGTTTTGCGTGGTTCTCACACTTTAAATCGCTTCGTATGCATACTCCAAAATATTTTGTGGATGTGATTGCTTCCAGTGGTTTTTCTATACATGAGTTTTTCTGTCTGTTTATGCCCAATGAATTGTGAAGAGGTTTAACTGCCAGTTCCTGCACCAACCGTCCATACTCTGCAGTCTTCTTGCTTGCCGGCCAATGTGGTCGAGCGGTTCTAGGAGTGACCGCTACGGTCGCAGGTTCGAATCCTGCCTCGGGCATGGATGTGTGTGATGGCCTTAGGTTAGTTAGGTTCAAGTAGTTCTAAGTTCTAGGGGACTTATGATCTCAGATGTTAAGTCCCATAGTCCACAGAGCCATTTGAACCATTTTTTTCTTCTTACATTTCAAGGCACTTTACTAGCGCTGCGGCTGCTCTGGATACAATAACATCATCCGACGTTATCCGCTACGTGGTTTACGAGTAGTGCACACTTCGTATTTACATTCAGAGGCCGAGGTCGATAAGCAGTGGAATACCTCACAAAGTTCCGAAGAGGGCTGATTGTGGGGGTCCGATTAACTGGAGCATCAGTAGCCAAGACAGCCAACTTTCTGAATGTTTCAACAGCAATAACAGCCTACACAAACCTGGAAAGACGTCATCTAGTAAACGTAATAGTGGCCGCAAATCAAAACAAAAAGACAGAGATCGTCGCACGCTGAAACGAACTGTGTAAAAAACACAAAACTATAGCGGCTAAAGTGACTGCAGGAATCAATAGCCATCTACGAGACCCCATATCTATCGACCCTGTTCGGCGAGAACTCCATAAATCGAATATTCATCGACGAGCTGCTATACCAAAACAATTAGTGACGACAACCAACCAAAAGAAGCGTAAAACACGGTGTCAGGAGCATAAATCCTTGATCAGTGGACAAACGTCATATGATCCGACGAGTCAACGTTTTCGTTACTTCGAACATCGGGCCACGTTTACGTCTGGATAACGCCAAAAGAAGCCTACAACCATGATTACTTGATTCCAACGGTTAAGTATGCAGGAGGAAGTGTGACGGTGTGAGCAGCCATATCATGGTATTCTGCTGGTCCCACCATTACTCTCAAAGGCCGTGTTACACCCAACAATTATGTGAATATTTTAGGTGATCAGGTGCACCCCGTGATTTAAATGTTGTTTCCGAATAATGATGCCCTATTTCAGTACGATAAAGCACCCATTCACGCAGTCATGACAGTACACGTGATATGAGGAGCATGAAACTAAATTGCAGCGTCTTCCGTGGCCAGCACAGTCCCCGGACTTGAACATTAACGAAACCCTTTTGGGCGGTATTGGAGCGCAGACTCCGGAAAAGATTTCCGTCTCTCTCGTCAGTACAGGAGATAGAAGAAGTTCTGATCCAAGAGTGGCATAACATCCCTCTGGAGACTGTACAATCATTATATGCCAGTATTCCAAGAGAATCGCAACTGTATTACAGGCTAATGGGGGTCTAACCCCCTATTTAAAAAACCGTTCCCAAGTAAGTACAGGTGCTCACATTATTTTGCCTATCCTATGTACCTATAGACAGATATTTGGCACTAACTATGTCTCGTGGACAAACAGAGTGAGCTGTGTTTTACATGATCGTTACTTTCGGAACCCATGTTGATTCCTACAGAGGAAATATTCGGTCTCTAGAAATGTCACAATACGCGAGCATAAAACGTGTTACAAAACTCTGCAAGAGACCGACGTCAGAGATATTGGCCCATAGAACTTTGAGTCTGTTCGAAGATCCTTTTTGAAACCGAAGTGACCTTCGGTACACTGGAACGAGTTCTTTCGCATGTTCTACGTGAGTTAGAATTGGTATCCAGAAACGTCCAGTAGCCTTTCCATTGACGAGCGATTTCAGTTGCTTTTCTGTCTCTTAGTCACTTATGTCGATGTCTGTTATTTCGAATCACATACGATCTTTGTCATTGAAATAGTTTTGGGAAATATGTTTTGTGTTTCGGCCTTCTCTCTGTCATCCTCCATTTCCATGTCATTATGGAAACAGAGTGTATGGACAAGTGGCTTCAGCATGTTTACTGATTTAACAAAAGACGAAAAGTTACTAGAATCATATCTGTAAAGTCAACGGATAGAATTTTACTTACGAATTCGTTGAACACTTCAAACATGACTCTCCTGTGATTAGTTTTGGTTTCGTTCAGTTTTTGTTCGGCCTTTTATGTTTCGGGTACTTTACAATTAGCAATGAAGCTGTCTTTGACTTCGTAGCATCTACCAAACGCCTTGTGGAGGCAGAGGTGTCAGTTCGATCATGGACATCAGGAAAGAGGGAGTAATCGAACTGGAGATGATCAGGGATAGTAAGGATATCGAAAACGTAGGATGCAAAATGGTTGGCCTTACAAAGGTTATCAGGGAAGGGGTGGTCATCATGAAGGAGAGGGTAGTAGGGAGGGGGTTAGACCCGGTAAATCGGTGGAAGGCTGACCAGTAATTAGACGAGTTAATAAGAAGTGTAGCATTAAGGCGGGTGGATGTCTGTCGCCAGTCCCGGCGTTTCTTGGCCACGGGCAAGTTTCGTATGTGTCGCTGGAGTTGCCGGTGGTGTTGTAGTGTGTCCCGGTCCCGCGTGTGAAGGAATGCGCGGTACAGACGGCGGGATTCACAAAGGAGAATGACGGCCTTTGGGGGTAAGGTGGGGTGGTGCGGGCCAAAATTTTCGTTGTAAACGAGATTGTTTATTATCGCGTCTGTGCAGAGAATAAGATAGCATAAGATTTTTAATTGAGAAGGAATATGTTAGATACAAATTCGTGGAGAAATGAGAAATTACATTTCTTTATACGTTTCCCATACAGCTCTGATGTGAGCGGAAAACACATCGGAAATTCTGTCCACCCTAAAAATCCAGATCCATCTGAAGTTTCAATGTTCAGGTTCTAGGTAATACGAGGGGCGTTTGAAAAGTCCGTGCAGAGTCCGAGAGATGGTACCACCGGCGCGTACGAGGTCATGTTCAGTTAGTAGCATCTTTGAAAAGAATGTACACCAAGTTTCAGCCATATTGGTCTATTTATTTATGTTTGACATTCGTGTGAATCAAGGAAGTCGATTGATTGTCAAAAAGTGGACGAAGAAGAATTTCTTGTGGTGATTAAACATTACTTTATGAAAGCGAAAACGCCTCAGGAGACTAAAGAGAAGTCTGATAAAGATTACGGCGACTGAATCATCGATTAGAACAGTTTATAAGCGGTTTCAAAATTTTCGGAGTGGCCATAGGGGCACAAGTGATGCTGAACGTTCTGGACGCCCTGTGGAGGTTACGACTCCAGAAATCATTGATAAAATCCATGATATGATGATAGATGACAGAAGAATTGCGTGAGATTACTAGTGCTGTGGGCATCTCGAATGAACGGGTAGATAATATTTTGCATAAGCATTTTGACATGAGAAAGCTATCTGCAAGATGTGTTCTGCGATTGCTCACGCTTGACCAAAACCGGAATCGCGTGAAGTGGTGCAAGGATGGTTTGCAGATGTTCAGGAAGAATTCTCAGGACTTTAAGCGTCGTTTCGTCACTGTGGATGAAACATGGATACATTACTATACTACTGAGACCAAATAACAATCTAAACAATGGCTTAACAAGGGAGAATCTGCACCAAAAAAGGCGAAGACCAGTCCTTCGGCCAGATAGGTTATGGCGACTGTCTGTTGGGATTCACAAGGGATAATCCTCATCGACTATCTGGAAAAAGGTCAAACTATTTTAGGTGCATATTATTCATTGTTATTGGCCCGTTTGAAAACCGAGCTGCAGCAAAAACGCCGGCGACTGCACCGCAAAAAAGTCCTTTTCCATCACGACACTGCATCAGCACACATCTCAGTAGTTGTGGTCGCAAAATTTATGTAAATAGGATTCCAACTCGTTTCACATCCCCCCTGTTCTCCAGACTTGGCTCCCTCAGACTACTATTTGTCCCCCAATTTGAAGAAATGGCTGGCGGGACAAAGATTTTATTCAAGCGAGGAGGTGATGGCAGCAACTAATAGCTATTTTGCAGATTTGGACAATTCCTATTATTCGGAAGGGATCAACAAATTAGAACAGCGTTGGACGAAGTGTATAAGTCTATAACGAGACTATGTCGAAAAATAAAAAAGGTTTGCCCTAAACACGTAAGTAGTTTTTATTTTTGCACGGACTTTTCAAACGCCCCTCCTATATTCCGGCATATTAACAAAAATCACAACAGTGTTGTGCATGGCATCCTTGATTATTTCTACTTGCGATGAAACATTAACCCTAATCTACGCTGAATTTATACTTGCCGCTAGCGAAGTACATGAAAGTAACATATCAGATCATAAAGCAGAGAGCTTCTGGGAATTTATCTGTCATCAACACTTCCACTAAGTTGGCAGCCCTGTGCGGGATTCCCCACCAGTGGCGCGATAAGCTGCCCGCCCACGTATCCCCAACGTTCGAGTCTCGTTTATCAGGGAGACGTCCCACCCATTTTTCTCCCATTCCGAAGTATTTTTCCGTGACGAATATCACGCGACTAGACATAAAACACTTATAAACATCAATTCCTTTTCTGCGATACCAGATATATTCCCCCAGGGACGAAGGGGAAGCACGAAAGACGGGGGAGTACGTACCACCAATTTATTCCTGGTAGCTGCAAAGTGAAACCTCACCCTAAAACACCGAAAATTTAGAGAAAGGTCCAGAACAAAGACTGTGGTGGTATAAACAATATATATTACTTTTTTATATTGGCTTTTTGCTGCACATATCGTATACCTTATTGCTGATAAAAAAAAACCAAGAAGGTAAAACTGAATTTTTTATCGAATACTGAGTGACACAGAGGTCAAGAGTCTTTCTGTAACGAAAATGGGTTTGCCGCAGTGTAACGATTCGTGGCCCAGAGAATGAATGTGTACGTCGGAAAGGGCACATTCTCTCTAAACTCAATACGGCAGCCCGTAACCAAGTCACCAGTCCAGGCACTCACTTTTATCGCTCGAGAGACCATTGTTACCAAAGAATTCTGGAAGTCTGTGCTGTCCACGAATGGTGTTCATAAAGTTTAATTAAAGTCTTGAAATTCATAAACTTACATATTTAGTTAGTGCCATCCAAAATACACACCCCTCGTACTTTACAACAATGAATGCGAATTTACCATTGATGGAAACAGTGATGAGCTTCTTGATGACGAGTACCGATTTTTCATTGCATCAACGGACTGAAATCTTGTTCTTTTTATGGCAGATATGCCATTGGGAAACAAATAAGTCACCTGGTGCTAAGTCAAGAAAATGAGGTGGATGATCTAACAATGGGATCCCGCACTTCGTTATTAACCTCTTAACACATAATATGGAATGAGCCGATGCGCTATCGTGCTGCAGAACATGTTCTTCCAAAATGGGGATTGTTTTCTTTTTTTTTATTTTCTCACGGAGTTGAGCAAGAACCTCAAGATAGTAATGTTGATTAATGGTTTAATTTACAGCAATCCAGTGAAGGTACATAGTTCGATGAATATCAGAAAAAAACGATCGTCATTGCCTTGAATCTTGATTTGCTTATTCCACTTTCGGTGGAGCGGGACCTTTCCAATGCACGGATTTCGCTCTTAGTTCCTAGGTCGCAAACGAAAAACCAAGATTCTTCACATACTATCACTGTTTCCAAACAAATCTGGATCACTTTCAATGGTGTTCAAAGTGACAGTACAGATATTTCACGAGCTTCCTTTTGTTCAATCGTGAGTATTTTCTGCACCAGTGTCGCACAGAATTTCTTGATGTTAAACTGCTTATGTAAAATTGCCTTACACATTCTTTGTCGGTATCTACAGCGATGGTAAGATCCTTTCAGGTTGACAGACGAGTCAACGCGTTGTTCTCTGGCAACATTTCAGCAAGTGTCTTAGTTGCCATCTTCAGGCTAAGTTTCGGGTTTCTACAGTTTCAGCAATCGGTCGAACTGAACCGATGGCCAGATCTAATCGGATTGCGTACTTGTTCGATGTTTTCAACCCTTTGATGTTGAACCGCTTCCCAGGCGTAAGTCATCTTCACGTCTTCTCGGCCATGTTGGAAACGCTTGAAACACTCAAAATATCGCGTACGTGATAAACAGTCTTCGCCATACAATTTATTTAGTACAAGATAGGTTTCAGTAGCATTTTTTTCCAAATTTCATGTGGTACTTCACGAAAGTCAATGCTATGTTATTACACCTACATTTTTCCGGCCAACACCTGTTGCCACGGCCGCTCTGATTTGTCTACACACACCAGAGCCGCCGCATTGGGCTGAAAAGGCTTCACGCTTCTTAACTATTGGTTGTTCGTCTTTGGTGC
This sequence comes from Schistocerca gregaria, assembly GCF_023897955.1. Lineage (NCBI taxonomy): Eukaryota > Metazoa > Arthropoda > Insecta > Orthoptera > Acrididae > Schistocerca > Schistocerca gregaria. Next base: position 108,192,931 of record NC_064925.1, read on the forward strand.
ATGCGCACTTACTTTGTGAGACCATCAGTCACGTTATTTTATAGCCACAGCCCTAAAACGCATTGAAATCCTGGCGCCAGAGTACCGTAGCATTTCAGTAGATGGGCGAATACCAAATGGCACACACCACTGATCAAGTCCGCCTTTGAATGGAATCAACGACGCTGCAACAAGCAGCGTACGTTAACAGCGCAGCATCATATGACACAGCCGTTCGACGACGCACACACTCGTAGAGTGGTCAGACAAGGTCGAATGACGAGGAATGAAGTGGCGAACCATCTCTCTGTGAAGAAACGTGAATCGCAAGAAAAATAGCGGCGCTGGTGCCCGAAGACCGGCATGTCGCAACTGAACTGATAGTCGAAAAAGAGAACAATTTTTAACATTTTGGAGGTATTGATGCAGCCCTCTCCCTCCCCCTCGGGTCCCACAACTGCTTGCACCCATTCAAAAAGGGTGCCGATCCGATGCAACAATAGATATGTTGCAGTTGTGTCAAGCCAATCCAGATGACTTTTTGAGCCATGTAAATACCACGAGCAACAGCTGGTTGTGTCACTATGACTCCAGGAGAAAGCAAGCAGTGGCAACATGCTGGTTCAGCACCGCTGAAACGAGGCGAATACCAAACCACCATAGGAGCCTGCCCGGCTAGCCGCGCGGTGTAACGCGATCCTTCCCGAGCGGATTAAGTTCGTGGCCCGGTGGGCTGGACGGCCTGTGGGTACTTTATAAGGCGGTTTTCCTTCTACTTTGGCAAATGCGGGCTGGTTCGCCTTGTTCCGCCTCAGTTACACTGTTCAGCGATTGCTGCTCAAATAGCACGTTCGCGTACACCATACTTATTCTACCACGCAAACATTTGTGTTACACTCGTCTGGTGAGACATTCCCGGTGGGAGTCTGCTGTGGGTCGAACCGCACAATAACCTTGGGTTCCATGTGGGGCGGCGGTGGAGTGGGTGGACTGCTGTAGCCTGTTGTGGAGCTGTGAACCACAGAGGGCTACGACAGGACGAAGCCTCTCCATCGTTTCTAGGTCCCCGGTTTAATACATGCATACGTAGATACAAACCATAATAGGGCAATGTATAAGGTTACTACACTGCCCAATCACATTAGAGTGACCACCTGTCAAAAGCTGGAATAACCATCTTTCGCAGTGCGTGACGTGCAAGAAGAGGGTCAGTGAGGTTCTGGAAGGTACGGACAGGGTTGTGAAACTATGCTGACTCCAGAGCAGTAGACGGCTGTGCTAGATTCATCAGTTGAGAATCCATGGCACGAACAGCCTATTGAGGTGGTCCCACATATGTCTCGATTGGGTTTCGTTCCGGGAAGTTTGGTGGCGAGGGAAACACGATAAACTCATCCACGTGATCTCCGAACCCCGCAAACTCTACATAGTGGTGTACATCGTCGCCAAGGATAGATGCATACTTGGGTTAATCCATTGTACCTTCCAAAATAACGAGGTCACAAAGGGAATACCAACGTTTCCTCCTCCGGCCTGGACCCTTCCGACGATTGTTGCAGGGTGTTTCAGACCTTTGTTGTGGTACGTGGCAAACGGCCCGAGGGAGCATGAAACGCGATTCATCTGAAAATGTCTCCTGTCGTCACTCAGTGGTCGTACAGTTACGGTATTCACATACGGATTTCAGCTTTCAACGCCCAAGGACCGTAGCCATCATGAGAGCACGAACCAGGCGCCTGCTTCAGAGGCCCACAAGCAGCAATTTCGCTGAACGGTCGTTGACGGAACACTGTTGGTAGCTCCTTGTTTCATCCGGGCGGTCAGTTGCCCGACAGTTGCCCTTCTATTCGCTCGTACACAAGTCCGCAACCGTCGTTCAACCCTGTCATCTATGGCCTCTGATGCACCTCAGCGCCGGCCGGTGCAGCCGAGCGATTCTAGGCGCTTCAGTCTGGAACCGCGAGACCGCTACGGCAGCAGGTTCGAATCCTGCCTCGGCCATGGATGTGTGTGATGTCCTTAGGTTAGTTAGGTTTAATAGTTCTAAGTTCTAGGGGACTGATGACCACAGATGTTAAGTCCCATAGTGCTCAGAGCCATTTGAACCATTTTTGCACCTCAGCGCCGGTTTTGGATACAGTCATTTTGTCATGCATACCATAGCTTAGCCACGGTAGTATATAAATTCTTCACAAACTTAGCCTTTTCGGAAATTCTTCCACCATTGACCCAAAAACCAATGATCAAGCCCTTTCGGACGTCAAATAAATCGCAATGTTTGCCCATTATGACAACGACTTCGATGATCTCGCGTCCCCCCGACGCGCTTTATATATCATCCCCTGCTAAATTTGCAATCTACCGTCTGTGAACGATCATCGCACGATGAAGTTGATACTAGGTGGCGATCACATTAATGTGACTGGACCATGTGTATCATGAAAGATAATATTTACTTCAGTAAACGTATAAAGGAGTACCAAAGTTTATATCGTTGTCGCGTGGTCATTCCGCGGTGGCTAGCACTTCTTTGTCGAGCATAGGTAGATCCGGACGTGTTCTCTTGTCCGTGCTGCTGTGGAGGCTTGGTTTCGCAATGCACTTGCTGGGAACATATGAAATGAGGCCATAGATGACTACGGATTCACGTGCGCTAATATTGCAAGAAACGGAATGTAGTGTTTAGGGATCCTTTTCAGTTTAAGCTTTTCAGTATCGTACTTACTTTTTTGACCATTAAAACACTGCCCGTTTAAGCACTTCATAACATACATGAACTCAGGAAGGTATCGTATCAATCTTTACCCTTTCCTTTTTAAAGTACTGAATGTAAGAGGAAGTTTTGCCAAAAGTATTCATTTGGTGAGCTTTCCTTTTTATATACAGATCATAGTAATGGTTAACGACAATGTAAACATATCCATATTTTCTAATACTGTTCGTGTTAATCGTTCAAGCTTAGTACACAACTAAACCACAATACTTTTCAAGTTATACCTTGCTGAACCTACACATTCCATTTGCCTGTTCAAAAGTTTTTAAGTACCACTGTTTGGACATGCATTGCATCTCACGTGTTCTCATTATTAGCGAATGGATTACTGACACCTGTCTTACCAGCACTGATCTAGCGATGTTTATTTGTGTAATACCAAAAAAAAAAAAAAATGGTTCAAATGGCTCTAAGCACTCTCGGACTTAACATCTGAGGTCATCAGTGCACTAGACTTAGAATTACTTAAACATAACTAACCTAAGGATATGACACACATCCATGCCCGAGGCAGGATTCGAACCTGCGACCTTAACAGCCGTGTGGTTTGGGACTGCAGCGCCTAGAATCGCTCGACCACAGCGGCCGACTGTAATATCAAAAGCAGCGTGATTTCTTGCAGCTCATTCTATGGCATGTGAATATGTAAAGACGTACTGAAAAGCAATGTCTCGAATTTTTTATGTGTAAACTTTTAAGCCTTTTTAAGTAAAACAAATTAATTAACACTTTACAACTCTAATCTTCACGTCAACACATTTATTTCTCAACATAGTCACTCTGGCGAGGTAGACATATCTGCCAACGACAGACCAGTTTGTTGATACGATCACTGTAGAATATGTGACTTCCATGACGGAGCCACAACCTCGTCTCTTTCTGATTGTGCCGCTCCATCACTTTCGAAGTGAAGTCCTCGAAGGTGTCCAAGTTACGGAAACAGATGGAAATGGGTTGTGCCACGTTGGGACTGTATGGAGGATGATCGATGGCAGTGAACCCAAGGTGTGGCATTGTTGTAGATGTCGCAGTGTTCGTGTGTGACCTGGTATTGAGCTGAAGGAGAGGGTGGGTCCCTGCGTGGACTAACTGTTCCAATTCCTGCGTTCAGTTTTCTGAGAGACTCGCAGTACCTTGCAGACTTTTGGTGTTGCCTTTAGGCAGTAATTCTGAATACACCACACCTTGAGAATCGTAGCAAACAGTGAGCATGACATTTTCTTGTTGATGGCATTGTCATGCAATGTAATCCTTTGAACTCTATTAATACTTTCTTGTTCAAATGGCTCTAAGCACTATGGGACTCAACTGCTGTGGTCATTAGTCCCCTAGAACGTAGAACTATTTAAACCTAACTAACCTAAGTACATCACATACATCCATGCCCGAGGCAGGATTCGAACCTGCGACCGTAGCAGTCGCACGGTTCCGGACTGCGCGCCTAGAACAGCGAGACCACGGCGGCCGGCTACTTTCTTGTATTCCGTGTCGAAACGGAGAACCCAGCTTTCATTACCTGTTACAATACTGCTAAGGAACCTCACGTTCTAAACGCAAAAGAAATTGTTGACAGATGTTCTATATCTTCTTTCACAACACCCAGCGTGCATACAGTTTTCTGTACCACAGCTTTGCAAAGATGGGCTCTACATAGTCTCATGATATGCCACACTTACCTGAGAGCTTGGTCTGTGTTATACCACGATTTTATCTGAACATTCTTAGGGCGAGGTTCGGATATTGTTCAGTGCGTTTAGTTAGTGTTTAACAATCTTCGCACATTCAGCTTCTTTCAGCCAAAGCATATGTATGTCTTAGTGTGTTCTAGGGAGGAGTCGGACCAATTGTGGTTGTTAGGCAAAATATATTGTCGTATTCTGAGGACTGTGTTAAGAAATATTTTGTTGTTCTATACTCGTAGCAGAAGGTAGTTTCACTTTATAGACAGCGATCAGTTCAGTTAAGAGGCAAGAATCTTGCACAACTATGTATGTAGTGGACATAACATACATACCGACGTGGTACGATTAAAAGATTGTATAAATCTTCTATGTTAGAAGCTCAAATAGAAAGATTACGCATAAAGTTTACATAATGATCCAGCAATCGCATCTAGAAGGTTAGAAACATAGGGTTCAGAGAGATTGCATAAGGCATACACTACTCGTTGGAATTACAAATGCAGAAGTTTTGCATAGTCTTAAGTAATAGTTTCAGATACGCAGTTAGAAGTATAAACGTTTCAGACGTGATGCTAAATGTTTTAGGGTCTATCATGGTGTGGCGCCAACAGATTATGATGATAAGAGGCAGATCGTCACAGAAACATACTACCGAAATCTCCTGGCAAGCTTACGGAAGGCTGTCCAGATGAAGCTGTCCAAAATGGGTGTTTTTACCCCCGAAAACGTGTCATCTCAGTGTATGCAGCACACAGTCACAAATGCTGCTTCCTTTTACTGTCACATTTCTCTGCCATCACAAACAGGACATCAATAATAACCGAGGAATAATGACATCATCGATGATTTCGAAACCTAAGGCACATTATGATCCAGTACTTGGTGATGTGAGCAGCTTTCTACTCTCTCTTCATCTATCTCAAGTGCGGCACTCTCGTATTCGCTTTATTATAACTTCCAGTTACTGTACAACACATAACTTTCGATTTTGTTCTTCCAAGTGTAACGCAGCTAAGTAACCTGACAAGTGCCCTCTAAACGTCAAAATATGCTTTGGTTGAATGGTTGTGTGAAGCGCATTGTCGAATGTTCTTGCTTTCGTTGAGGGTTCCAGTGAAGCAGAAGTACACTATACGATCAAAAGTATCCGGACACGCAGTTGTGGACAATAGTGTGGACTGTGTCCGCCCTTCGCCTTTATGATGGCTTGAATGAGGTGCCTCAATGTCTGTAGAGGAATAGCAACCCGTCCTTCCTCAGGAGCCGAAACCGTGGGAGGTAATGATTTGGAAACTGGGATCGGAGTGAAGGTACTGTTCAAACTTATCCAAAAGGTGATACACTGTTTGCAAATCGGGACTCTGAGCAGGCCTGACCTTTTAAGAATGTTACTGTCCATACAGACTCTGGTCTATGACAGAATGCATCGTCATGTTGTTAAAAACATCACAGTCTCAGAACTGTTACTCCGCCATACACAGTATACAATGACGCAAAATGTGTTCATATCTTTCCGAATTTAGTGTTTTTTTGTTTACGGTGGACCACGTCCCAACCACGAAAAACATCCCTACACCGCAACATCACGTCCTCTACCCTTCCGATACTTCACTGTTTGAACTAAAAATGATGCCAGATCACATTCCCCAGGTATTCGCCATACCCGAAACCTTCCATCGTATAGCCATCGCTGCAAAATCACTCGTTTCCAGTCACCCGCTGTACACTGGCGTCGCTATTTGTAAGCATTAACTACAGATATGTGTGGCTTATGACGAACTCCTCCACCGTTTTACAACTTTTTCTATCTCTCTACGCACAGTCATTGTGTTAGCCGGACTGCTAGCAGCACTTTGGAACTCGCGAGTCATTCCTTCCGATGATTTCGTGCTGCCTTTTTACGGCGTCCCTCCCCAATACTCCAAGGTGCCGTCCGTCATTGCATGAGGTCTGTCAGCTCTTGGTTTAGCTATGGTTTTTCCTTCACGTTTACACATCACAGTCATATCACAAACCGAAGACTTGGGCAGCTTTAGAAGGGCTGAAATGACCCTGATGGTTCTGTTACTCAGGTGACACTTTCAAAGTCACTGAGCTGTCCTGTCTACTGACAATACAATAATCCCTGCCTCCTCTTATACTGGCTGATCAGACCCTCGTCGCATCTGCCGGTGAATTCATCATTTCATAGAGGCGTCCGGATATATTTGATCAGGTAGTGTACATGTCAGAAAGACGCAATTCTAGAGATGGCAAGTGTTAGTATTTAGCCTCTTTTGTAACGAAACTGTACGTGTAACAATGCCTCTATAGCAATCACATACGTACTTCGCCGTCGTTAATTCTACTGTCACAATAAACAGTTAAGGAATATCGGTCAAATGGTTCAAATGGCTCTGAGCACTATGGGACTTAACATCTATGGTCATCAGTCCCCTAGAACTTAGAACTACTTAAACCTAATTAACCTAAGGACATCACACAACACCAAGTCATCACGTAAGGTATATGAAATTGCGGAACTACCTGAACGTTTGTCTTAGATCTGTTGTCATAAGAAGACTACTACAAGAACATATAGAAGTAAAAAAAGTAACAGATCTGTGATTTGATAGTATTGTGAAGGAAATGAAGGAGAAATTTGGAAAGGGCATATAAGATCATGGAGAAGAAATAAAAACTTCGACGTTTGCTGATGACATTGTCTTTTAGTAAGAGACTGAAGAGGACTTGACAAGGTAGCTGAACCGAATGGGTAATCTTGAAAGGATGTTATAACATCAACAAAAGCATAATGGAATGCAGTCGAATTACATCAGCTGGTGCGGACGGAATTAGATTAGGAAACTAAACACTAAAACTAACAGATGAGTTATATTTTTAAAAAATGGCTCTGAGCACTCTGCGACTTCTGATGTCATCAGTCGCCTAGAACTTAGAACTAATTAAACCTAACTAATTTAAGGACATCACACAACACCCAGTCATCACGTAAGGTATATGAAATTGCGGAACTACCTGAACGTTTGTCTTAGATCTGTTGTCATAAGAAGACTACTACAAGAACATATAGAAGTAAAAAAAGTAACAGATCTGTGATTTGATAGTATTGTGAAGGAAATGAAGGAGAAATTTGGAAAGGGCATAAAAGATAATGGAGAAGAAATAAAAACTTCGACGTTTGCTGATGACATTGTCTTTTAGTAAGAGACTGAAGAGGACTTGACAAGGTAGCTGAACCGAATGGGTAATCTTGAAAGGATGTTATAACATCAACAAAAGCATAATGGAATGCAGTCGAATTACATCAGCTGGTGCGGACGGAATTAGATTAGGAAACTAAACACTAAAAGTAACAGATGAGTTATATTTTTAAAAAATGGCTCTGAGCACTCTGCGACTTCTGATGTCATCAGTCGCCTAGAACTTAGAACTAATTAAACCTAACTAATTTATGGTCATCACACAACACCCAGTCATCACGTAAGGTATATGAAATTGCGGAACTACCTGAACGTTTGTCTTAGATCTGTTGTCATAAGAAGACTACTACAAGAACATATAGAAGTAAAAAAAGTAACAGATCTGTGATTTGATAGTATTGTGAAGGAAATGAAGGAGAAATTTGGAAAGGGCATAAAAGATAATGGAGAAGAAATAAAAACTTCGACGTTTGCTGATGACATTGTCTTTTAGTAAGAGACTGAAGAGGACTTGACAAGGTAGCTGAACCGAATGGGTAATCTTGAAAGGATGTTATAACATCAACAAAAGCATAATGGAATGCAGTCGAATTACATCAGCTGGTGCGGACGGAATTGGATTAGGAAACTAAACACTAAAAGTAACAGATGAGTTATATTTTTAAAAAATGGCTCTGAGCACTCTGCGACTTCTGAGGTCATCAGTCGCCTAGAACTTAGAACTAATTAAACCTAACTAATTTAAGGACATCACACAACACCCAGTCATCACGTAAGGTATATGAAATTGCGGAACTACCTGAACGTTTGTCTTAGATCTGTTGTCATAAGAAGACGACTACAAGAACATATAGAAGTTAAAAAAGTAACAGATCTGTGATTTGATAGTATTGTGAAGGAAATGAAGGAGAAATTTGGAAAGGGCATAAAAGATAATGGAGAAGAAATAAAAACTTCGACGTTTGCTGATGACATTGTCTTTTAGTAAGAGACTGAAGAGGACTTGACAAGGTAGCTGAACCGAATGGGTAATCTTGAAAGGATGTTATAACATCAACAAAAGCATAATGGAATGCAGTCGAATTACATCAGCTGGTGCGGACGGAATTAGATTAGGAAACTAAACACTAAAAGTAACAGATGAGTTATATTTTTAAAAAATGGCTCTGAGCACTCTGCGACTTCTGATGTCATCAGTCGCCTAGAACTTAGAACTAATTAAACCTAACTAATTTATGGTCATCACACAACACCCAGTCATCACGTAAGGTATATGAAATTGCGGAACTACCTGAACGTTTGTCTTAGATCTGTTGTCATAAGAAGACTACTACAAGAACATATAGAAGTAAAAAAAGTAACAGATCTGTGATTTGATAGTATTGTGAAGGAAATGAAGGAGAAATTTGGAAAGGGCATAAAAGATAATGGAGAAGAAATAAAAACTTCGACGTTTGCTGATGACATTGTCTTTTAGTAAGAGACTGAAGAGGACTTGACAAGGTAGCTGAACCGAATGGGTAATCTTGAAAGGATGTTATAACATCAACAAAAGCATAATGGAATGCAGTCGAATTACATCAGCTGGTGCGGACGGAATTAGATTAGGAAACTAAACACTAAAAGTAACAGATGAGTTATATTTTTAAAAAATGGCTCTGAGCACTCTGCGACTTCTGAGGTCAACAGTCGCCTAGAACTTAGAACTAATTAAACCTAACTAACCCAAGGACATCACACACATCCATGCCCGAGGCAGGATTCGAACCTATGACCGTAGCGGTCGCTCGGTTCTAGACTGTAGCGCCTGGAACCGCACGGCCACACCGGCCGGCGAGTTTTATTATGGGGGCAGCAAAATAACTAATGAAGACTGAAGTTGAATGGATATAAAACAAAGACCGGAAATAGCAAGAATGATAATTCTGAAAAAGCGAAAATTGTTAAAATCCAATACAAGTGTCAGGAAGTTTTTTCTGAAGAAAATTGTTTGGAGTATAGACTTTTATTGAAGTGAAATGTGGACGAATGCAATGCAGTCAAGAAAAGAGTGTAAGTTCTTGAAATTCTGTCCTATTGAGGAATGCAGAAGATTAGATGCGTCTGTCATCAAGACTGGACGTACACACTGTCTGGCAAAGTGTAATGTGGCAATTTCAGGCATTAAACTGGCCGTGCACTGCAATCACAACATAAAAAAATTCTCATTTAAACAAGAAAAAAGATAAAACATATGAAAACAGATAAACACAATAGCCTTCAGAATTCTGAACAAAATTTTATACATTTGCAAAGCTTGTAATCCAAAGAAAAAAATATTTAGGTGTATACGTAAGTATGGATGTTCCAGATCTCCTCTTACACCACTGAGCCGATTTCAATCAACCTATGTAGACATGCAAAGAGCCAAAGAAACTGATACACCTGCCTAATATCTTGTAGTTTCAAATGGCTCGGAGCACTATGGAGACTTAACATCTGAGTTCGTCGGTCCCCTAGACTTAGAACTACTTAAATATAACTAACCTAAGGGCAGCACACACATTCATACCCGAGGCAGGATTCGAACCTGCGACCGTAGCAGCAGCGAGGTTCCGGACTGACGCGCCTAGAACCGCTCGGCCACAACGGCCGGCTATCTTGTTGGGACCCCACGAGCGCGTGGAAGTGCCGCAACACGACGTGGCTTGGACTGGACTAATGTCTGAAGTAGTGCTGGAGAAAATTGACACCATGAATCCTACAGGGTTGTCCATAGATCCGTAAGAGTACAAGGGGGTTGAGATCTCATCTGAACAGCACATTGCAACGCATCGCAGATATGCTAAGTAATGTTCATGTCTGGGGAGTTTGGTGGCCAGCGGAAGTGTTTAAAATCAGAAGATTGTTCCTGGAGCCACTCTGTAGCAATTATGCACGTGTGGGGTGTCGCATTGTCCTGCTAGAATTGCCCAAGTCCGTCGGCATGCACTATGGACATGAACGGATGCAGATGATCAGACAGGGTGCTTATGTACGTGTCACCTGTCAGAATCTTATCTAGGCGTACCAGAGGACCCATACCACTCCAACTGCACACGCTCCATACCATTAAAGAGCCTCCACCAGCTTGAACAGTCCCGTGCTGACTTGCAGGGTCCATGGATTCATCAGGTTGTTCCCATACCCGTACACGACCATACGTTCGACACAATTTGAAACGAGACTCGTCTGCCCAGGTAACATGTTTCCAGTCATAAACAGTCCCATGGCGGTGTTGACGAGCCAAAGGGGGACGTAAAGCTTTCTGTCGGGCAGTCATCAAGGGTACACGAGTGGACCTTCGGCTCCGAAAGCCCATGGCGATGATGTTTTGTTGAATGGTTCGGATTAAAAACTGCAGCAACGATTCTCTTCAGTCGTCGTTGGTCCCGTTCTTGCAGGATCTTTCTCTAGCCGCAGCGATGTCGAAGATTTGATGTTTCTGCCGGATTGCTGATATTCACGTTACACTCGTGAATTGGCCGTACGGGAAAATCCCCACTTCATCGCTACTCATTTAAATCTTGATAACCTGCCATTGAAGCAGCAGTAGTTGTCCTAACAACTGCTCCAGACACTTGTTGTTTTATATAGGCGTTACCGACCGCAACGTCGTATTCTGCCTGTTTACATATCTCTTTATTTGAAAACGCTTGCCTATACCAGGTTCTTTGGCGGTTCAGTGTAATTTACTATTTGGAACGAATCGCTGTGGGCGTAAGAACCACCTACCTAATAAAGGACTATGGGTTGGGATGAAAAAGCAGTGCATTCCATGACCAAAAAAAAATCATATTTTAGTCATGCAATATTTGAGTAGAGGAGTACTTATAGAGGTACAAAAATCCTTACACTATTTCAAACCCTCAATATAAACTTTTTCTTGATGACGACCCCCGCAGATTGATGAAAGGAAAAAAAAAGTTCATCGCTTACTAGATTTTCGGCGTTCATGCGATAAAACTTCCGCATGAAGCATGAGGTTTTAATTTATTACCTCTTTACTACTAACTGTATTCGTGACCCATTTTCAAATAGTACAGTCATATGCCGCTGAATGTATCAGAAAAATTACACCACTGTAAGACAGTTTAGGAGATGTTACATCATAAACACTGTGGTGGCTGATAAAGAACCGTATCATGAAACATGTTTAAATTTATTACTTCATTGCTATTCTATTCGCAACACTTCGTGCAAACAGTATCTACCGCTGAATGTACATGGAAAAATATATCATTGTACGACACATGGTGCAGAAGATAAGTAATAAACACTGAGATGCGTGTGAAAGTGCCACATTATACATAACGTTTTAGTTTATTACTTCGTTATTGATATTACTGTTCACAACACACCTTTCAGACAGCAGGCACATGTACCACTGGATGTGGCAACAGAATTATGTCATTGTGCAGCACGCAATACAGATGATACGACGTCATAAACACTGAACTGAGCGAAAATAAAACTGCAGCTCAAAATACACTACCTACACAGGTACAATTCGCTTGAAATATATTAAACATGTGTGAAATATAATTGACATGTGCGTATGCGGGCAAAGCCATGGGTAAAAAGCTCATCCTAAACTATGGAAGATTACCAGTAAATTTGGTACACATATTAACTATAGTCTGAATAAAAATACTGTAGGGGTAAGAAACACCAGCGTCAAACTGAGGTGAATGTGATAACGTGGAGAGAGAAAGGAGAACGAGATGTACAGAGAGTGGAGGGGGGGGGGGGAGGAGATGGACAGAGATACGAGGAGAGGAGTAAATGAACAGAGAGAAGGGAGATTAGGAGTGGTCAAAAGGGGGGGGGGGGGTGGAGCAGACTGACGGAGGGAGAGGAGAAGATGGAATTAGAGGGGAGAGCCGAGAGATGAACAAAGAGGGAAGGAGCAAGTTGACAGAGGAGATGGGCAGGAAGATGACTAGAAGGAATGGACAGAGAGTGGTGAAGAAGGTGGACAGGAAGACGGGGTGACGGACGTGGACAGAGAGAACGGAAAGGAGGAAATGGACTAAATACACAATGGGGGGTACTTAGCTGGTATTAAATAAAATAATCATAAACATCATATAAAACTGTTTTTTGAAACGCTGCTGCACACGACCAGTGACAGACCGCACTGCCACGACACTAGCTTAAACCGTGCGGGCGAGGGAAGTTACACACTCTATTGGGGCACTGTAACACACTCGTAGCTCTGTTACAATGGGCAAAGATACACTAGAAGTCGTTAGCGTATAAATCGAAAAACGTTGTGTAATAGGGATCCATGGAATGAGGCGGTGCAACTGTTAAGGCACTTACCTCATATTCTGGAGGTTGGAGTTCGTAATGTCCGACCACTTTTTTATACAACCCTTCTAATTTCGGTATGCAGCCTCTCAAGTCCTATATCGGAATCCGTTTTTCCAAAAATCATCACTTCTCCTACAGCTAACCGTTCGAAGAATGGTTAACATACACGCCCACAAAATATTAAAGCAGGTCATCAAAATATGCCTGGCAGATGACAGGTGCCTCCCTATTCATTAATTCGAGTAATAAACAAGAATTTTTTTCATCATCAATCTTGTGTCTGGTTTGATGCGGCCCGCCACGAACTCCTTTCCTGTGCTAATCTCTTCATCTCAGAGTAACACTTGCAACCTACGTCCTCAAGTGTTTGCTGGATGTATTCCAGTCTCTGTCTTCCTCTACAGTTTTTGCCCTCTACAGCTCCCTCTAATACCATGGAAGTCATTTCCTAATGTCTTAACATATGTCCTATCTTCCTGTCCCTTCTCCTTATCAGTGTTTTTCACATATTCCTTTCCTCTCCGATTCTGCACAGAACCTCCTCGTTCCTTACCTTATCAGTCCATCTTACTTCAACATTCGTCTGTAGCACCACATCTCAAATGCTTCGATTCTCTTCTGTTCCGGTTTTCCCATGTCCATGTTTCACTACCATTCAATGCTGTACTCCAGACGTTCCTTCTCAGAAATTTCTTCCTCAAATTAAGGCCGATATCTGATTAGTAGACTTCTCTTGGCCACGAGTGCCCTTTTTGCCATTGCTAGTCTGCTTTTGACGTCCTCCTTGGTCCGTCCGTCACTCGTAATTTTACTGCCTAGGTAGCAGAATTCCTTAACAACATCTACTTCATGACCATCAATCATGATGTTAAGTTTCTAACTGTTTTCATTTCTACTGCTTCTCATTACCTTCATCTTTCTTAGATTTACTCGTAATCCTTATTCTGTACTCATTAGACCCACTTCCATTCAGCAGATCATGCAATTCTTCATCACTTTCACTTAAGATAGCAATCAGCGAATCGTATCATTGATATCCTTTCACCTTGAATTTTAATTTCGCTACTGAACCTTTCTTTTATTTCCATCATTGCTTCCTCGATGCACAGATTGAACAGTAGCGGCAAAAGGCTACATCCTCGTCTTACTCCCGTTTTAATACGAGCACTTCGTTCTTGGTCGTCCACTCTTATTATTCCCTCTTGGAAGTTGTACATAGTATATATGACCCGTCTCTCCTTATAGCGTACCCCTACTTCCTTTAGAATTTCGAACATCTTGCACCATCTTACATTGTCGAACGCTTGTTCCTGGTCGACAAATCATATTAACGTCTCTTGATTTCTCTTTAGGCCTGCTTCCATTATTAACCGTAACTTCAGAATTTCCTGAAGCCAAACTGATCGTCATCTAGCCCATCCTCAATTCTCATTTTCATTCTTCTTAATATTATTCTCGTAAGCATCTTGGATGCATTAGATGTTAAGTTGATTGTGCGATAATTCTCGCACTTGTCAGCTCTTTCCGAAAGTCAGATGGTATGTTGCCAGACTCATACATTCTACACACCAACATGAAGAGTTGTTCTGTTGCCACTTCCCCCAATTATTTTAGAAATTCTCATGAAACGTTATCTATCCCTTCTGCCTTATTTGATCTTAAGTCCTCCAAAGCTCTTTTAAATTATGATCGTAATGCTGGATCCTCTATCTCTTCTAAATCGACTTCTATTTCTTCTTCTATCATATCAGACAAATCTTCCCCCTCATAGAGGCTTTCAAAGTATTTTCTCTACCTTTCCGCTCTCTCCTCTACATTTACCAGTGGAATTCCCGTTGCACTCTTAATCTTATCACTCTTGCTTTTAATGTCACCGAAAGTTGTTTTGACTTTCCTCTATGCTGAGTCAATCCTATCGACAATTATATCTTTTTCGATTTCTTCACTTTTTCATGCAGCCATTTCGTCTTAGATTTGCTGCACTTCCTATTTATTTCTGTCCTCAGCAACTTGTATTTCTGTATTGCTGAGTCACCCGAAACATTTTTGTACTTCCTCAAAGCATCGATCAATTGAAATATTTCTTCTATTATCCATGGTTTCTTCGCAGTTAAGTTCTTTGTACCTATGTTTGCCTTCCCAACTTTTGTTGTCGCCCTTTTTAGGGATGTCCTTTACTCTTCAACTGTGCTGCCTACGTCGGCCGGTGTGGCCGAGCTTCAGTCTGGAACCGCGCGACCGCTACGGTCGCAGGCTCGAATCCTGCCTCAGGCATGGATGTGCGTGATGTCCTTAGGCTAGTTACACTTAAGTATTTCTAAGTTCTAAGGGACGGATGACCTCAGATGTTAAGTCCCATAGTGCTCAGAGCCATTTGAACCATTTTTAATGCCCAGGAGACCATCATGAATCACTATGACTTCTATGTAACCATTGTCTTCGAATGAAAGTGTCATTTCTGTTCATTTGACCACGTATTTCTTTCGGCTACTACACTGTAGGAGTCCTTCCCGCGATTTTCATCAAGCTATGTTACTTGGCAGTGACAAATCACGCGAATGGTACTTTCGACCTTGCGTTTTGCACACTACTGTGTTTTAACGGAAGAGAGAGGGTGTTCAGGTGTTGTAGAAGGATATTATTCTGATAAACTCGTCGAAGTTTCTCATCCTTGTCGGATGACGGCTCAGCCTCGCCTCTGCAATCACTCACCAAAGATTCGCATCACGCGCGATGGCCGCAGCGGCGTCTATCGCTCACGATCTTCCCTCCAGCGACAAGGAGATTTATTTCTGGCGGAGGATATAACGTTAAACGGCGGAAACAGTAAACCGGAGCCGCTGCCGGCCGCGGCAGGGGCGACAGTGGTAAAACGATGCCCGCCGGTCAAGGGGTCAAACTGCCCCTTCCGGGCAGCAGACGGCAGATTTATAAATGAAAGGGAGAGGCGGCTCCGCGCCCGGGGCGACCGCCATATCTATGGGTCCCGGCGGCCCACCACAGGAGATTCCATCACCCATCATTTTTCAATATCCTGGCCGGCAGAGGGGAGAAAAACTGGAAATAGACGCGGCGTGACGGCCGGGGAGACGAGCAGTGGCGTAGAGCGCGATCTGTCACCACACCTCGCCGCTGCCGTCTCCCGGGGCTGCCGATAAAACAGATGCCGGACGTCGCCCCACACAGTGGCGTCGGGTGTCACACTTCTCTCTTTTCGTAAGTCGACCTTGACGCTGTGACACCATCCTCTATCGCTTCCTCTCTTCACTTCTGTGGTGGTCTAGTAGTTGACGGGACATTATAACATAAGCTTCCTTCTCAATTTGTTATAATCTCATCTGTGCTACAGTCGATCCAATTCCGTATCAACAGCCTCTCCTCTACATCCACATCTACATTTATACTCCGCAAGCCACCCAACGGTGTGTGGCGGAGGGCACTTTACGTGCCACTGTGATTACCTCCCTTTCCTGTTCCAGTCGCGTCTGGTTCGCGGGAAGAACGACTGCTGGAAAGCCTCCGTGCGCGCTAGTATATCTCTAATTTTACATTCGTGATCTCCTTGGGATGTATAAGTAGGGGGAAGCAAGATATTCGATACCTCATCCAGAAACGCACATTCTGGAGACCTGGACAGCAAGCTACGCCCCGATGCAGAGCGCCTCTCTTGCAGACTCTGACACATGAGTGTGCTAAACATCTCCGTATCGCTATCACCATTACCAAATAACCCTGTGACGAAGCGCGCCGCTCTTCTTTGGATCTTCTCTATCTCCTCTGTCAACCCGACCTGGTACAGATCCCACACTGATGAGCAATACTCAAGTGTAGGTCGAACGAGTGTTTTGTAAGCCACCTCCTTTGTTGATGGACTACATTTTCTAAGGACTCTCCCAATGAATCTCAACCTGGTACCCGCCTTACCAAAAATTAATTTTATATGATCATTCCACTTCAAATCGTTCCGCACGCATACTTCCAGATATTTTACAGAACTAACTGCTACCAGGGTTTGTTCCGCTATCATATAATCAAACAACAAAGGATTCTTCTTTCTATGTATTCGCAATACATTACATTTGTCTATGTTAAGAGTCAGTTGTCACTCCCTACACCAAGTGCCTATCCGCTGCAGATCTTCCTGCATTTCGCTACAATTTTCTAATGCTGCAGCTTCTGTGTATACTACAGCATCATCCTCGAAAAGCCGCATGGATCTTCCGACACTATCTACTAGGTCATTTATATATATTGTGAAAAGCATTAGTCCCATAACACTCCCCTGTGGCACGCCAGAGGTTACTTTAACGTCTGTAGACGTCTCTCCATTGATAACAACATGCTGTGTTCTGTTTGCTAAAAACTCATCAATCCAGCCACACAGCTGGTCTGATATTCCGTAGGCTCTTACTTTTTTTATCAGGCGATAGTGCGGAACTGTATCCAACGCCTTCCGGAAGTCAAGGAAAATAGCATCTACCTGGGAGCCTCTATCTAATATTTTCTGGGTCTCATGAACAAATAAAGCGAGTTGGGTCTCACACGATCGCTGTTTCCGGAATACATGTTGATTCCTACAGAGTAGATTCTGGGTTTCCAGAAACGACATGATACGTGAGCAAAAAACATGTTCTAAAATTCTACAACAGATCGACGTCAGAGATATAGGCCTATAGTTTTGCGCATCTGCTCGACGGTCCTTATTGAAAACTGGAACTACCTGTGCTCTTTTCCAATCATTTGAAACCTTCCGTTCCTCTAGAGACTTTCGGTACACGGCTGTTAGAAGGGGGGCAACCTCCAGTTGTGTTCTCTATTAACTGCCCAAAAACACGGGCAAAATTTACGCAGAAATCTCCAGAGCATTCCGTCCCCGAGACCTCTGCTTTCAGTCTACACCTATCTAAAATAATGAAACAGAGTGAGTGAGATGAAGAAAGCCATGGAATACCCCCTAATATTGTATAGGAATTCCTTTTGCCCGGCGTACTGCAGCAACTCGACGTCGCATGGACTCGACAAATCGTTGGCAGTCCCCTGCAGAAATTTTCAACCATGCTGCTGCCTCTATAGGCGTCCATAAATGCGAAAGTGTTTAGTGCACGGACTTATTGTGTCTCACTGCTTAGAGGCACAAAACGCGTGGGTGTTTTCAGCTCATTACTAAATGCAAATAAGCAGGAGGCCGAGTTGATAGGAGCTGAAGGAGTCCAGGTTGCAATAATATGCACACTGTTAGTAGGATTATTATTCAAGAAACATACAGTACGATGAAATTACTTATCTTCAGTAGTTTGTAGGACTGCAGCTGCGTCTCTGTACAAACATCTCTAAACATGGAATACCATGAACTAATACAACAAATTCTCAGGGACTAAGCCTGATGCGTCCTCCTCAGAGAATCAATGCAAAGAGAACTGGCTGAGGGCCGATTATGGAAGTGCGTCGGCTAGGTTGAAATCTAGCTAAGTAGTGAACGAGGCACACTCCAGTACCGTCGAGCTGCACAGCCCGCTAGAGTGCGCTGTTTGGCAGACGACGGGCTGCCAACCTTGCGTTGGCGAGGCGTTGTAGTAGAATCTGCGGCAATGATACTACAGAACTGACCTCTCGATTTCGTCCTATATATATTCGATGGGATTCATGACGGGCGATCTGACGTGCCAAACCATTTGCTCTAACTGTCCATAATATTCTTCAAATCAATTGCAAACAGTTGTCATTAGTAATAATCTCATCGTTGTTTTCGAAAATGGTGGTCATGAACGGAAGCAAATGGCCTCCAAGTTGCTGAACATAGTCATTTCCAATCGATGATCAGTTCAGTTGGACCAGGGGACCCAGTCTCCAAGTAAAAACAGCCCACACCATTATGGAGGCACCACCGCCTTCCACATGACGTTATTGACAGCTTGGTTCAAACGCTTCGATGGGTCAACGCCACACCTCCAACCCTACCGTCAGCTCTTAACAAGTGAAATTGGGACACATTTTACCAGATACCAACAGATACGGGCACGAGCCTGGGAGAGGCATTGCAGGCCATGTTGTGCTGTTAGCAAAGACACTCCCGTGTGTCGTCTGCTGCTGTAGTCCATTAACGCCATATTTCGCCATACAGTCCTAACGGACACGCTGGCCGTACGTCCGACATTGATTTCTGCTGTTATTTCACGCAGTGCTGCTTGTCTGTGTAATGGTACTTGAATTACGTAACCATTACGGCACCTCACCTCAACCTTTCGATACCAGCAATATTCTACTGTGTTTTTTTTTAAATGGTTAACATATTTCTGTGACAACATTCAGATTTGATTTCATTAATGTAGAGCAGGGCCGGCCAGAAATTCTGCACGCATGCGGTGCTCCTGCACATGCGCAACTTCCGGGTCACAGCGTGCACGCCGCAGCCGTGTGTTCATGTAGTGCATGTTTCTACGCACAGATGTCGCTTTATCCACTTGCTGGGATACTCTGTACCGGCGCATTCTAGTGCTCTTTCCACAGCTTGCAAGCCAACCATGGGAAGGTATTTCGCGTATTAAACATTACTGTCACAGTCTGCTCATTGAGACGTCTACTTTTATGTTAACAATTTAACCTAGTAAGACAAGCAATACAGTTAACAACCGTGGGTTTTTATTAAGGCAGCTTGACTGACGGCACGTAAATACGATCTAGTGTTTAAGAAAGACACCACTTAGCGACTTCCAACGAACCTTATTCATGATTTCAAATAACATTAAACCAATGCAAGGTTTCCTATAACTAATTCTCGGTGCCCTCAGTAACACCCACATAATTTCTGTCTCACTGACCTCTGAACAGAATGACAACCGTAGACCTCTCAATGATCACCTGTAACATTATTGCTATATCTTTCATCAGTTCCGCCTGAAATCTGCGTAATAACCGACAATTAGATGAATGTTACCTTTTATCGACTTCAACTGAGCGTAGGCCTTCACACATAAAAAAAAAAACTTAAATGTAACTATACAACAATTGGTTTAATGACCAATTTTCCTGATAATAATGTAACATGGAGCACAACGAGGCAATAATGCACAGTTAGTAAACACTAATTTTTAATTATGAAGGGAATAAATCCAAACACGTTAATCACTGGTCATGCGAAATGATGTAGGAAATATCGGGCACAAAAGCATGGTTCATTGACAAACGCAAGCAATTGCGGGAGATTTTCATCACTGATGCTTGATGTAAACGACCGAGAACATAGATCTGCCGTCCTTTGCTTTTTCACAGTACCTGGCATTTCTCAGTTCTTCTCTGTTACGGTTACGGTCACCAGGGGTAAACGAGGCTGGGTATGGTGCGCTCTTGCTTGTACCACAGGGAAGTGGAGCCGCCGCCGTTCATTTAGGACACATGTCTAATAACAGATGTCGCTGTCGCTCGCTGCCGCACACGTGCGCACATGTGCAGCACTTCCGCACGTATGTACACTGTGCAGCGTTTCGCCGGCCCTGATGTAGAGGTGCTTTGATACATCGATATGTTTATATTGCAATAATATTATTCTTATGTGTATTCTTTCTTTTGTCACTATGATCTTTGACGTACTTGTAACTCTGAATTTTGCGCGCGTAAGCGGTCATTAAAGAGTGAAGTCTTGGTCGTCATGTTGAAAAGACGCAAATTGTAGTCAGTTTATGAAATGTGAACTTTAACAGTAAAGAAGATATTTCCAAGTATGTTTTATATTGTGAAGTGATGTTGCAACAAAAGTAATAAAAAAGAAGTGTAACTTAAATTCTGAGCCCTGACTACTTTTTTACATCACCATTGTCCTAACTTGCAAAAGTTTAATCTTGAAGAATGGTTTATGAAACACAACTATAAAACTTTTGAATATCGCAGAATAACACCTAGGCCTCTTTGCATCCGAGCTTGGAATCATCACTACCTAGATTTTCGACGATTGAGCCATGAGTTCACAACGAGACCAGCGTGGGAAACACGAAAAGATAAGTGCCTAGTTTATCCATTATTTCAAGAAATGACTTTATTAACTGTGCTCTAATGACACCTGCCACATAGTATAACTTTGTTGTTGCCCGAAAATGCAATATTTAGCGGCGAGAGCAACACTACAATCATAATTAATTTTTGACCTTTGTTGTGGTATGATTGTTAGATCTGTTAGCACTGACTACTCTACACAAACGCCGCTGCACTCAGTCGTTAAGTGGAGGCCGTCGGCCACTGCGTTGTCGGTGGTGAGACCAGCCTGAAATTTGGTGTTTTCGGCACACTCTTGAGGCTGTGGGTCTCAGAATACTGACTTCCCTAAAGAATTCCGACATGGAATGTCCAATGCGTGTAGCTCTAGCTGCCATTCCGCGTTCCATGTCTGTTAATTCCCATCGCGAGGCCGCAATCAGGTCGGAAACATTTTCACATGAAACATCTGAGTACGAATGACCACTCTTACAATGCACTGCCCTTTTCTGCCTTGGGTAAGTGACACTACCGCCATCACTCTATGTCGATATCGCTGTCCCATCACTCTTTTCACCTCAATTTATCTTGGAATAGTCTTCGATTGAAAACTAACTTTAGAATCACCAGCAACCAGCCATCAAAAACAATGCACACAGTGGAGTAATACTACTACCAAGGAGACTAAATAGCTCAACTATCACACTTAATTATAAGATCTAAATTCGCCACGTCCGTACCTACACGTATGTTGCGTGGAATTCAAAGCCTTCAACGTTTTAACGCTTCCTCAAAATCCTTGAGGTCCACGCTCCCCACCTCGCTTCCCGCTTCCACTCATCGCTCTACGATGTTGCACCAACTTGGAGAGTTCCCAGATCACTTAAACCCCCTTAGTACCGAATCTCAACCATCAACTGCATTCCGAACCATTGAGAAAAATGGTTCAAATTGCTCTGAGCACTACGGGACAACATCTGAGGTCAACAATCTCCTAGAACCTAGAACTACTTAAATCTAACTAACCTAACGACATCATACACATCCATGCCCGAGGCAGGATTCGAACATCCGACCGTAGCAGTCGCGCGGTTCCAGGCTGAAGCGTCTATAACCGCTCGGCCACACCGGCCGGCAAACCATTGAGAAGACTGACCTGCTACCGCGCCACTGTCACCGCGTCTCACGTTGCTTTCTCTCCACACACTCCACGTTCTTTCCCAGGAAGACTAATGAGACAGATTTTTTACCCACCAAAGTTTTTTATTTTTTGTCAACATTATTTTCCCAACAAAGCAGTTCCCAGCTATGCACCAGCAGAGTCGTTGTATTCAGTATTGGTAGCAGCGCTGAATTGCGTCAACTGGTAGGGCCTTTAACATATCGTTCGCATTCTTTTGAATGTTTTCCAGAGTCTCAAAATCTGTCCTTGTAAGACATTTTTCAATTTCGGTAAAAAAGGAAGTCACTCAGATCAGGTAAACTCAGATCAGTTGAACAGGGGGCTATGGAAAAACACCATTGTCTTTTGGGGTGAAAAATTTCGTGATGGACGTGGCCATTTGACATGGCGCGTCGTCAGGATGCAGCATCCACTTGTCTTCAATGTCCGGTCTAAGTCGATTCATCCTCTTCCTGAGCTTTTCAAGGACATGAAACTTCCTGGAAGATTAAAACTGTGTGCCAGACCGAGACTCGAACTCGAAACCTTTGTCTTTCGCCGGAAAGTGCTCTACCAACTGAGCTACTCAAGCACGACTCACCCCCAGGCTGAACCATGTCTCCGCAATATTCTTTCTTCCAGGAGTGCTAGTTCTGCGTGATTCGCAGGAGAGCTTTTGTGAAGTTTGCAAGGTAGGAGACGAGGTACTGCCGGAATTAAACCTGTGAGGACGGGGCGTCAGTTGTGCTTGGGTAGCTCAGTTCAGTCTGCTTTCGGCTGCGGTGGGGCGAGGACGTCCGCTGCGCCCCGCCGTGCGCGACCGTGAGCGCTTGCTTGTGTTTACCTTCTCGCGGCGCGAGTTGTATTAGTTTCAAGTTCGGTGCGACTATGGCACACACATGGCGCCACGATACGATCAAAATTACCTTCCAACCAGATCACGCGCGTCCTCGAGCCTATGAAATAGAACAGTTCATACGAGACGATCTACGTTTAGATCCGGCGACTGT
Organism: Schistocerca gregaria; assembly: GCF_023897955.1. Taxonomy (NCBI): domain Eukaryota; kingdom Metazoa; phylum Arthropoda; class Insecta; order Orthoptera; family Acrididae; genus Schistocerca; species Schistocerca gregaria. The sequence goes on from NC_064925.1 coordinate 108,216,039, forward strand.
CGTCGGAATACATTTTTCTATAACGGCGAGCGTGGTTTATGTTAAAATGACCAGTGCAGAGGTCTGCGCGACAGTGGTGTCTAAATACTCGAACTCTCTCAGATTCAAACATTCTGACGGGCATATCGGTGCAGTGACGGTGGATCATGCAGGCATGGGCCTAAGGACTGTAAGAGTTTTTGAGCTCCCCTTCGAGGTCCCAGAGGAAGTTGTCAAGGCCGCCTTCCGACCGTACGGCAATGTTATCAACCACGTTGCAGAAAAGTGGCAAACTTTCTCGACGTATAAGGTCTACAATGGTGTGCGCCAAATTAAACTTGAGCTCAAGAAACATGTGCCGTCCTATTTGAACATCGGTGGCTGTCGTGCAATCACCATGTACGACGGTCAGCCGCGTACCTGTTCCGGATGTGGGCAGGAAGGCCATGTTCGATCGAGCTGCTTACAACGTAGAATTACGCAGATACCAGTGGGAGACTCCGTTTCCCCGACGGGGACGACAATCCTGCCCCTCACGTACGCTCAGACGACGATGCGCACCATAGTTGAGGACGAAACGGGCGATCAGACACACCCATCGACGCCAGAAGCACCAAGAGAGGAAGAGGAAGGACCCCCGATGCCAACCCATATGTCGCCCCCTCCACAGCAACAACAGCAGCAGCAGTCCCACGGACTCCAGACGCAACGTAACATCCAGAACGCGATGGACGTGGACGCGAACATTGTCCCGACCGCGGCTTTCCTAGCGGAAGGTGATACGACGCTGGATTGCCTCCCACATTCGGATACGGATGTCCACGTTCGCAAGCAACGTTCGCCTCGACGACGGAAGCGACGTCGGCGGACCCCTTCAGACGATTGCCTCCTACACACGGCCGGTCAAGACGGTGACATCTCCTCAGACGGCATGGATGCTGCGCCTGCTGAGAATCTAAGTGGTGTAGACGGTTCACTTGCCCATACCACGAGTGCCAAGTTACTTCTTGCACCACGGATTCAGCAGGTCGCGTCGATGGATGGCGCTCCGTCTACCTCTAACAAAGACGACGTACGTGCGGGAGATTTAGGTGCTGATCAGCTACACAGCATCGTGTTGCAGCCACGGTGGTCGGACGATGTTGAGGAACTTCCTAAAGAGGGCACGGGTGACAGCGGAGGGGGTGGCATAGGAGATGCCACTCCTATCGTAAAAGACGCATAATTTGTAACGAATTTGGTAGGTCCGGCATCTCTTGCGGTTAGCTTTGATTGCCATGGGGTCTACCCTAGGTGAAGAGGCTAGGCAGCACACCTTTCGCCTAGCCACAATCAATATCAACGCGATAAGGGCACCACACAAACTGACAATGCTACAACGCATGCTTGATGCGGCGGACGTCGACGTGGCCCTCTTACAGGAAGTATGTGTCGCTAGTTTCCCTGACTTCTACGGATATACCGCCCACATCTCCCACGCCTCTTCTACCGATTGTGGTGTGGCTGTTCTGCTACGGGACGGTTTGGAGGCTACGGACGTACTGTACTTACCGAGTGCAAGAGCCATGGCAGTAACTGTCAACGGTGTACGACTCATCAATGTCTATGCCCCTTCAGGATCAGGGAGACGGAGAGACCGGGCCCGCTTCTTTTCGGAAGATATCACACGTCTATTTATGGGCCGCATAGACGATATGGTGATCGGAGGAGATTTTAACTGTACATTATCTCAGTCTGATCAGCAGCCACATCACGTCCCGTGTGCGGAATTGGAAATGCTAGTGCGTGACCTCCACCTGATTGACACGTGGCGCCATATCCATGGCCCAGCTCCTGGATACACCCACTATACAAGTCATTCATCAAGTCGGTTAGACAGGATTTACGTCACAAGCACCCTTTCGACGGCGACGAGAGGAGCAGAGCTCTGGCCCACTGCATTCACCGACCACACAGCCTATATTTGCACCATTGCCCTTCCAGCTGCACGTGTGTGGCGCAGTAGGCCCCCCTGGAAACTGAACGTCGCCCATCTGGACGAGCCGGCATGTAAACGTGCTATCGAAGAGTCGTGGAACGCGTCCTTACAGCGTCGTGGTCGTTACCGATCGGCCCTCAGTTGGTGGATTGAATGTGCCAAGCCTGCTCTTAGGCGCACCTTCATGGTTTACGGCCGAGAAGCGGCGGCATGGAGGAGGAGCACGGAAAACTTTTATTACACCGTCCTACGGGAATGTCTTGCTATGGAGCCCTCACCTGACCGGCAGATCATAGTCAATCGCGCGAAAGCGCAACTCATCTCCTTAGCACGCCATCATTTACAAGGCGCTGTTATACGGTCGCGTGCTCCAGACATGATACAATCAGAAAGGCCATCTATGCACCATGTGCTCCTAGAACGCAGGAGGCGCCGTAGGGCACTGGTAACCGACATGATAACGGACGACGGACGACACGTGGCAGAACAAGCAGATATAGCAGAAGCCTTCTATGGGCATTACGCTCAACTTTATTCAGCAGTGCTCCCTGATATGGCGACGGTAGACTCCGTTTCAGCACATGTCCACGGTACAGTTCCACCAGACATGGTACCGACTTTACTGGGGGAAGTGACAGAAGAGGAAGTGCTCGACGCCATTGGTAAAGGTGCTCCCCATAAATCACCAGGAATCGATGGATTACCATTAGAGTTCTATCGAGCATTTAAACAACTGTTGGTACCGTGTTGGGTTGAAATTTGTCAGGAATTGATGTCCCCGGGTATACCGCTGCCTGCACCGTTCTTGGAAGGACTGATTGTCCCCATCCGTAAGCCGAAGGGACGGAATCATGTCCGCGATTATCGCCCCTTAACGTTATTGAACAGCGACTTCAAGATCTTTTCGAGGCTACTATCAGAACGTCTTCGGGGCACACTATTGCACGTCCTGTCCAGCGATCAGATGTCCTTGGGGGGACCAAACAACATCAGAACTGCGTTATGCCGTTACAGAGATCTCATCTCCCTTGCACGGGTGAGACGTTTGCCGGCAGCCCTGGCGTCTATCGACTTTAGCCAGGCTTTTGACCGTGTGGGCCACACTTTCCTCACTGCCGTTCTACGGCGCATGGAATATCCCGACCCCTTTATCACAGTGTTGACACGCCTTCTGCATGGGGCTACTTCTCGAGTTCTTGTTAATGGAAGACTGACGGCACCCATGCCGATCCGCCGATCAGTACGACAGGGATGTCCATTATCAACATTGTTATTTGCATTGGCCTTAGAACCCTTGTTGTGTGGTCTCCGAGACAGGCTCACTGGGATACAGTTCGGCGGCTCCATCTATCGCTGCACCGCATATGCGGATGATTTGATGATCGTCATACGAGGAGCTGACGATATGGCCGCGACGTTGGACTGGATTGCAACCTACGGTACAGCTTCTGGTAGCCAAATCAACATTGACAAATCTGTCGCCTTGAGCATCGGGATTGGGCTACCGCAGGAACACATTGCCCCCTTACACTTCAGTGATACTGTCCGCTGCTTGGGCTTAGATTTCATGAACGACATGCGACGCGCGACGACGCTCAATTATCGACGCCTTCTTCACCAAATTAGGGCCGGAATTGCAAATCAGCGCTTGCGGTCCCTCAACATCGTTCAGCGGGCGTATTATGCCAATGTATACCTTGCGTCCCGCATACCGCATGTCGCCCAAACGCTACCCATTCCGAAATCCTTGGCTCGTAGCATTATGGCAGCGCTGGGATACTTCGTCACAGCTGGTATGTTACTGAAGATCAGATACGTATCTCTTACTCTCCCCAAGGAAAAAGGTGGTCTCGGCCTAGTCAACGTCCATGATAGGGCCATTGCCCTCTATGTTAGCTCACATTTATGTCTGCTGCGCCGTTGTCCTACGAGCCTCACGAGTCTGCTTCTGACGGCGCTACGACCTACTTCACTAAGAGCGCCGGTGCCACTACAGGACATCCCAGCGCCCCTCTTTTATATAGGACGTTTCTATTTAGAACAAAGTTATTGCAGTGTAGCGCTCACGACACCACAAATGGCCACGACTCGACGTATCTATCACGACATGATGCAACGCCGCCCCCTAAATGTGGTCGAACTAAAATATCCTGACGTACGGTGGCGCGTTGTGTGGAAGACTGTACACGATGCCATGCTTGATTCCGACGTTGTTTCCCAATGGTACGTAGTCGTTAATGGGAAGCTGGTGACGCAAGAACGTCTCTACAATATCCACATGGCAGAATCTCCTAATTGTGTGGGTTGTAACACTGTAGATTCTGACGAGCACCGCCTCAGCTGCGGAGAGGCGGAACCGGTTTGGCACCTAGTGCGGCAGATGCTGGCTTATGTCTTGCGAGTTAGGCCGGAGCATATATCTGCACGCACGTTATTGTTTCCGGATGAGACATTTTACCCCAAGATTCGAACCAACTCCGTCACCTGGATACGTGGACATGCGGTCCATTACCTCTGTCGTGACGGACACAAGAATTTCCTTGACTTCTGGCTCTATTTGCAAGAAAGACATCATGCTATTTCAGGGCATACCAGATATCGACAATGCTTCGCAAACTACCTATGGAGCGCCTTTCACAGCCCCCCGTGCAGCTGGAATGTTCCAGGCAGTGGCAGATGAGGTCAGAACAAACTGCAAACGAGCATATATTGAACAATCTTTATCAGAGGGCGCAGTCAATGGGAAGCCTAACTACGACGTGGTAGTTTTCTTTTTCATGTTATTTACGTTTAATATCTTCGATGGTGTCTTCATTCTGTTTTAGTTTTCCAGGCTTGATTAACTATGACTGTTCGCACATTGATACCTATATAAATAAATAAAAAAAAAAAGATTTAAAAAAAAGTGGGCAGGAGACCTGCGTTTAGAATCCTAATAAATACACAAGAACAAAATGAACAACAAATCAAATATAATAACGTATTATACCCTTTCCTTTCTCCTTTTATTATTTTTTTTTATATTAAAAGTTCAGAGGCATATTTAATTTTTGTTTCGTTCGCAAAATCTAAAGTGGTGGCGAACGGCCGTCCTAGTTAACTGTAGGATGAAAGTGGCGGTGGCACTATCTTTGTTTTTGTTTTTAGGCTTAAAAAAAAAAAAAAAATCCTGCCTAAAAAAAAAAAAAAAAAAAAGTTGGTAGAGCACTTGCCCGCGAAAGGCAAAGGTCCCGAGTTCGAGTCCCGGTCCGGCACACAGTTTTAATCTGCCAGGAAGTTTCATATCAGCGCACACTCCGCTGTAGAGTAAAAATTTCATTTTACTTTCAAGGATGTCTTTGTAAAACACATAGTTGACGGTTTGTCGTGGAGAAATAAATTCTTTATGCACTATACGCCTACAGCAAAAAAGCAGATCAGCATTTTTTAATCTTTGACTTGCTCATTCGAGCTTTATTCGGCCTAGGAGGTGTCTCAGTGTGTCCTCCACACCTTGTCGCTTTGTCTCAGGATCGTACTCAAAAATCCAGGAACCTGTGATCACATGACTGAAACATTCAAGGTCGTTGGCAATGTTCTCAAGAAGATCAACAAACACTTTTCTTTGAATGTACTTCTGCTCAGTTGTCAGGTTTTTCGGCACCATTTTGGCAGAAATATTTCGAATGTGCAAACCTCTGTCCAAAATTTGATGTACGACAGTACTGCTTAAGTTTAACAGGCCATCCATCATCCTTACTGTTTTTGTCAGACAGACCTCACATCAGCAAGCACACGCACGATGTTTACGTCGGTTTTTGAAGTTGAAGGTCCACCTGAGCGAGGTTGATTTTCACTGTGTTCTCGATTTTTGAAAAAAACAAAAAAAAGGGACTTGTGCTCTTGATAAGGAATGTTCGTCATAGGCCTGTTTCAACATTTTACATATCACATTCTCGAATTCCCGAAGTTTAACACAGAAACTGACAGCTTAACATTGCTTTAATTCCGCTGTTCTATTTTCGACACACACAAAGAAATCACAGCTTCACTGATGGAGCTCTCAAACTTCACTCGGAGGCCGTATCGAACTTGGGGTGTCTAGGAATCCTGCGTACTCGGTTCGCTACACAAACATTCAAACAAGTCGTATTAATGAGTTTTATTACAGTAAGAAAAGATACAATACTTATCTCTGCAATTACACAGATGCCTCGCAAGCCGGGCGGAGTGTCCGACTCATTCTAGGCGCTACAGTCTGGAACCGCGCGATCGTTATGGTCGCAGGTTCGAATCCTGCCTCGGGCATGGATGTGTGTGATGTCCTTAAGTTAGTTAGGTTTAAGTAGGTCTAAGTTCTAGGGGACTGATGACCTTAGAAGTTAAGTTCCGTAGTGCTCAGAGCCATTTGATTTTTTTTATGCGTCGCAAGCAAAGGGCGACACACAAAATAATAAATCTTTTTCGTATAAACAATCCCAAGTCTGAGCTACATAGAGAGTACAAGTGAAGTGACTATCGTTGACGCTACTATACAAGTGCCTAATCTTGAAGCTGCTATTCAACTGGGCCTTCACGAGACGGTCGCGGAGCTTATGTCCTCTTCACATAGTGTCCGCTGCTGTCGCGTTGACGTCCTGGAGAGGGGTCGGTCAGCGTGAGATCGGCTGACGTCTTCTCACAGCCTTCTCTTCTCTTTGATTCCCGCCTCGCGTGCCGGCGCTTGACTTAACGCCGTAACAGAACTGAAACTGGGACTGAGCATCTCAGTGTAACCAGATCGTTCGCATAGTTGTCAGTCTCATTACGTCTCTCACACCAGCCCCACTGCCCTTGCACAGCATGAAATTACTCTTGATATTTATCCATCCAGCCACCTACAATCTTCTGTATCTCTTCCTTTTCCAAATGATGTCCCTACCCCACTCTTTCCCTACATCAGTTCTATTCTCCTCGTGTCACCTACACCCCAACTCTTGGCCGTTTTCTGAACGACTGTTTTAGCGTCCTCTGCAATCTACAACTTCCTAATCTGTTTAGGAGAGTAAAGTATAGAGGCTAATCAAAAATTATGCGTTATTGCAACATATATGCAACCTAGCGTGAATCCAATGCGGTCATTTAAGAACGGACATGTAGTCAAGGGGTTAATGTGACCTTCGAAAGGAAACTTTTTGATCGCCCCTTATATACTGAACTAACAAATGACCCAAAAATAACCCAGAATCCCCACCTGTTAACCATCTAAAACAAAGCCCACTATGGACTAAAACTACTAGCCGCTTGAATATACGAGCTGTATCCTGTGATCATAATCAATATAAGAGATTCACCTTGCCCACTGTGACCTAAGCAAATGCTGCATCGACATCTGATCCTGTCAACGAGCTATATCCAAGGAAACCATCCACTTCACCTCCATTTCCGTACCTGTGTATTGTCTTTCACAGTTCCTACTCCACCGCAGACACCTCTCCTATATTTCTCGAAAACTCTTAACACTCCACTGTATTTCTATCCTTCATACCCTACCTGGTAGTCGAGCTTGTGTTAACACTTCACATCCTTCTCCCAAATTATGAAAGTATCCCCAAGATTTACCCTTTCTGTGAGCCATAAGACATCCTGCCCCTGTACTGTCTGTACGACTACGTGTCGAGCACCACGGGCTGTCAGCGGGGGGACCACTGTTGCAACATCCTTTCATGTAGAAGCACGGGCATTGCTGGATTGTGTGTATCACGTTCATTCGAGTTCCCGTAACTGGTAAATTGGACAGCAGACGTCGCAGCTAACGTGTTAGGCCGGCGGCCGTGTCATACTTTCAAGTTCTCTCTGACATTGTCATTTATCCTTTTAGGGCAATACCCGCCTCAACACAGAGGGCGTTCGACTTTTACCTTGACCAACTCATTCTCCAGATGTCTCAGTCACTGTTAACATTTGGTCATGGGTTGTCGAGACGCTGAACGCCACAGCTCGCCAGCCAGTATGACTGAAGAATTGTTAACACAGAGTGAAGGCGGCATCAAATGAAGTACCTTTATCTGTCATCCAGACTACAGTAAATGTTGTTTGTCTTCACTTCCGAAAAGCATTTCAATCAGTCCACACCAATGATTACGAGTATTAATAAGAGTAATAAAACATTCTATATTTAATGAGATTTACTACAAGATTGAGGAATCTTGTTAGCGAGTTCACAGCATCTACAACCGCATCTACATACAAACTCTACAAGCTACATTACGGTACTTTGCGGAGGGTAATCTCTAACGCTACTAGTCATTTCCTTTCCTGTTCCACTCTCAGAAATAGAGCGAGAGAAAGGCGATTGTCTGCATACCTCCGTATGAGTCCTAATTTCTATCATCTTCGTGGTTCTTACTCGCAATCTAAGTTGTCGCAGTAGAATATTTCTGCAGTCATACTTGCGTGTTTATGGAATCTACCGGTACCAAATTGCTTCAATGTCCTCCTTTATTTCGACTTGATGCGGATCCTAGACACACGAACAGTACTCATTAGGTCCTCTCGCGTCCCATATGCTGCCTCTGTCTGTATCAGACAGGCCACACATAATGCTGTATCTGAACATCACGCGTTTATTATTCCTACTCATCCACATTAACTTAAGTAACTTACATTCTTTTTTACATTAGAGCTAGCTGTCATTCATCACACCAACTACAAATTTTGTCGAACAATAAGTCATCTAGAGTCTCTCCCCCCCCCCCCCTCCACACCGTCACTCAACTTCTACACCTTCCCGATACCACAGAATCATCAACAAACAACAGCACATTGCTGCTCAACTTGTTCGCCTGATCGTTTATAGATACACAAAGTAACAGCTACCCTATACGCTTCGTGGGCACGCCTGACGGTATCCTTGGGTCTGGCGAACACTTGATGTTGGGGACAGAATACTGAGTTCTGTTATTTAAGAAGTCTTCTGGGAAACTGTTCTTTATGCTCGTACTATCGGTAACTGTCTGCAGTGTGGCACAGTATCAAATGATTTTCAGAAATCTAGAAACACGGAATCTGCCCTTGCCCTTCGCAGATAGTTCGCAGTATATCATGTGAGAAAAGTGCAAGCTGAATTTCGGACGACCGATGCTCTCTAAAAGAATGCTGATTTGCGGACCGGAGCTTTCGGTCTCACGAATATTTATTATAGATTGAGTTCCAGAAATTTGCAGCAAACCATTGTTACGATATTGGCCTACAATTTTGCGAAACGGTTCTTTAACCCTTTATACACTGAAGAGCCAAAGAAACCGGTACACGTGACCAATATCGTGTAGATCCCCCGCGAGTACACAGAGGTGCCTCAACACGATGTGGCATGTATTCGACGAATGGCTGAAGTTGTGCTGGAAAGAATTAGAACCCTGAATCCCACACGGCTGTTCCTAAATCCGTATGAGTACGAGGGTGTGGAGATCTCTTCTGAACAGCACGTTGCAAGGCGTCCTAGATACGCTCAATAATGTTCATGTGTGTGGGGAGTCTCAGAGGAAGTGTTTAAACTCAGAAGAGTGGTCCTGAAGACAGTCTGCAGTAATGCTGGACGATTTGTCCTGCTGGAATTGCCCAAGTCCGTCGGAAAGCACAAAGGACGTGAATGGATGCAGGTGATCAGACAGGATGCCTAAGTATGTATCACCTGTTAGAATCGTATCTAGATGTTTCAGGGGTTCCATAACAAGCCCCACACCATTACAGGGCCTGCACCAGCTTGAACAGCCCCTGCTGACATACAGGGTAGATGGATTCACGAGGTTGTCTCCATACCCATACACGTCCATCCGTTCGATACAATTTGAAACTAGACTCGTCCTGCCAGGCAACACGTTTCCAGTCATCAACAGTCCGATGACGGTGTTGACGGGCCCAGGCGAAGCGTAAAGCTTCGTGGTGTTCAGTCATTAAGGGTACACGAGCGGGCCTTAGGCTCCGAAAGCCCATATCGATGATGTTTCGATTACTGGTTCACACTCTGGCACTTGTTCATGGCCCAACATTGAAACCTGCAACGATTTGTGGAAGGGTTGCACTTCTGTCACGTTGAACCATTCTCTTCAGTCGTTGTTGGTCGGGGGCGTGTTCAGCTTTTATTTGACTGCGAATTTTATTGCTACAACTTTCGGGAATGTGCAGTCCAGTACACATCATCACATTTTGGACCGCTTCTACCACGCTTCAAGTAAAACATAATGACATTTACAACAACTGTTATCAGTTGCAACTGGTAATCAGACATCCGCAACATCAAAACAACGTGTTTGCTTCTTTGATCGCACTGTCTCACACGTGTCAGGTTGAGGCGTTAATTATGTTACACACTACAACGGGGTGTAAGCAATAATTGCTTACAACGCACCACTGTAGTGTAGCTGAAGTCGAGACAAACAATTTCGGTACCGACCGGTGTGGCCGAGCGGTTCTAGGAACTTCAGTCTGGAACCGCGAGACCGCTACGGTCGCAGGTTCGAATCCTGCCTTGGGCATGGATGTGTGTGATGTCCTTAGGTTAGTTAGGTTTAAGTGGTTCTAATTTCTAGGGGACTGATGACCTCAGGTGTTAAGTCCCATAGTACTCAAAGCTATTTCAACCATTTTGAACAATTTGAAAGAATTGGAAAAATTATTGAGGTCTATCAAGTCGCGAAAGTGCCTCGAAATAACCTAAGCTGCACCATAAACTCGCCGCTCGATCTTTGGTTCAAACAGCGCTTGAATATTAAAAAAAAAAAAAAAAACACGTTGTTCGTGAATTTAAAATTGTAAAATTGATCTTTGCTAATTTTATCTCAAAATATTGTGAACATACTGAAAAAATTAGCAATTAAATCGTAATTTTTGTTTCACATCGTGGTATCGTGTTGAAGCAGCACGGGCAGCTGTACCTGTACACGCCATCCAAGCTCTGTTTGACTCAATGCCCAGGCGTATCAAGGCCGTTATTTCAGCCAGAGGTGGTTGTTCTGGGTACTGATTTCACAGGATCTATGCACCGAAACTGCGTGAAAATGTATTCACCCTGTCAGTTCTAGTGTAATATATTTGTCCATTGAGTACCCGTTTATCATCTGCATTTCTTCTTGGTGTAGCAATTTTAATGGCCAGGAGGTTATCTACGTTTGGTTCTACATCTCCAGAATGGGTCAATTACAATATGACTAAAAGGTTTAATTCTGCGTGTTGTTCATTATATGGGAGATGAGCGGTAACCACTGCTAAACCCTAGATGGCTGCTTTCGTTTCCAGCTCAGCCGCCGTGGGCGACAGAGTGTAAACTGTGCGTCCGGGGGCGCTGGATTTTGCCGTCGCACAGAGCGGCGCCGTGACGTGGTATCGCGGGCCAGCGCATTGCATAAACTTGGCCCATTACTGGCTGTCCGTCAACTTAATGGTCGCCTTACGCCTTCCCGCGCAAACTGCCGCTAAAACGCATTTGCTTGAGGCGTTAATTATTTAATATCTGCGACGCATCCACCTGTCTCCTTCCATCAATATTCATAAGGTAAACTTATTTGCCAATATTTAGTAATTAAAAAAACGACGACATTCGTTAAAAAAAAATATTCGCGCGCCCCCGAGATTGATTCTGCGTGTCGTACGAGCGCGGACGCGAGCTTCAGGGATGAAGGGAGGAAGAGGTATAAAAAGGAAAAAAAAAGGTGTTGCGCGGCAGCTGTGCGACGGCTGGGAATTAGTCGGCCGGTAGGCTCGGGAAAGGACAGCAAAATATATTATCGCATCTTTTATAAAACCGTGTCAACAATTTTAATTATTTGCGCGGGGAAGAAGCGACAAGCGTCAACAACAGGCGGCCGCCTGCTACCCCCTGCTCCCCCCGGCTCCGGCGCGCAGAGCTTCATATATAAGCCGCGCCACCCCCGTGGCGCTGCCTGCCGCGCTGGCTCCCATCCCCAACCCCCTCGCCTCCCACTCGCGACCCCGTGTCACCCTATCTCTATTTTAATTACATTTTCTTTAATTAATATGCTAATAATAATTTTGCATAGTAATTATTGAGAGCAATCTAGCAGGGTGGCGCCGCTTGTCGCTTTGATGTATCGGGCGGCAACCGTGGCGTCGACGTCGGCGTCGGTGGCGGCGTCGCGAGGCGAGGCGGAGAGACACGACGCCGGGCGTCGCGCACAGCGAGCAGCGCTACGCGCCGGGCGGGCGCATGTCAACGGCGCGTGGGTGGTGGGGGGGGAGGAAGTGAGGGAGGGGACAGGGTGAGGGGCGGGGGGGGGGGGGGCAGCGTCGTGGTGCCACCCTGCCCCACCTCTCCGACTCATGTCGCCCTGCGGCGCGGTGCGAGTTGTCACCAGTGTATGCGTGTGTGTGTGTGTGTGTGTGTGTGTGTGTGTGTGTGTGTGTGTGTAATAAGGACAGGGACACAGAGAGAAAGAGAGAGAGAGGGATATGTAAAGGAGACGATGTGACGGAATGATCTGCAGCGACAGGAAGGCCCCGTGCATGTACACGTAGGGTTTCTCCATCGTCGATTCATTGTCGCCAAGTCATGACCAGCTGCAGGCGAACGTATATAATTCATCTCTCTAGATTTATTTTATTTAATTTATTTACACGTCTAGCTGCGTAGGACTAAACTGAGGAGCCAGATTCCATAGAAACGGAAATGAAACTGCCTGAGAATTGTTAATACACAATGAAATAATATTTACAGAAATCCCATGCAGACGACCAACTGCTGAGTGTACATCAGCACATTCAAGAAAATATCACACGAATTCGCTTAACACATTTTTTTTTCCTTTTTCGGGAGCTTTCCAATACAGAAAAGAAGGGGAATCAAGAGAAAATTCTTCTAAAATTTTACTTTTTAAAATTCAATCTTGATCGCATCACGTATGCTACAAGAACATAGATGACCGGTTTCGGTCATATTACATGACTATCATCAGACCTGTAATTTAATTTAGAAAGTAATAGAAACCTTACTAGATTGACAATAAAATATGGGAAAATGCTTATAAGGATAAAATACAATAATACTTGTTATACCCATGGCATCCTTCGATGATGGTAGGTAGAGCAATCTTGTCAGCTGCTGTGATGTCAACTGGTGCCAGCAAATGACGGGCGTATGCTTAAATACGAAGATTCTCAGCCTACCTCTTCTCCCTCTACCTCACGTCAACCAATCAGTGTAAAACGGGAATTAGTTTAGGAAATGAGACACTTAAAAGAACTAAATGAGTTTTGCTATTTTGGGAGCAAAAACGCGGTACGTTTGTATCGAGACAGATTTCCAGAACGAAGGTTCTGACATTTTCAAGCGATTTCGATATCTCGTCCTTGACGTTGTAGTTGTCAAATATTGCTGCTTACTGTATTTGCTGCGTAGAGTGAATTGTCTTTGTTTGTATGCATATTTTCCCAGTAAAAGTTGTTGAATAATTATTGTTGAAATTTTCGTTTTCTATAAATCTGACAGTTTTACGGAAGTCTATGATGATGTACACAAATACGGTGCTGAATACCTAACGACTGGAGATGGTTTCTAAAGACCTGCTGAATGATCTTCAAAATGCATTTTATGACCAAAAGTATCTGTACACCTAGTGTGTGTGCATCCTTGGCCTTTATAACGCTCTGAACTCTGCAGGTAACACTATTAATAAGGTGTTTGAATGTGGAGGAACGACAGTCTGTTCTTACTCAAGAGCCGAAACCAAGAAGGTATAGGTCTGCAATGAATTCGACGTTCTAACTCATCCAAAAGGTGTCCCATTAGCTTTAGGGCGCAACTTTGTGTAGGCCAGTCCATTTGAGTGAAGTTATTGTCTGTAAACCATTGCCTCACTGAAGGGAATTGTAAGAGGGTGCACTGTAATGCTGATATAATCATCGTCTCCAAACTGTTCCTCCACTGTACCCACTATACAGCGCTTCAAAATGTGTTCATAAACTCCCGTATTTAGCATTTCCTGAAGAACCACTAGAGGGCCTTGCCTAACCACGAGAAAGACCCCCTTACCCTATTACCACATTCTCTGTACTTCACTGTTGACACTTGACACGATAGCAGGTAAAATTTTCAAAACATTCGCCAAAAACAAACCCTTCCATCTGGTTGCCACTGGGTATAGCGTGATTCACCACTGCCAATCAATCGTTTTTAGTTACTCACATTCCAGTGGTCTCGCCCTCTTCGACAAGTAGAAGGAACACATAGATAATGTTGTGTGGAAGACTAACCGAAGACTACGTTCCATTGGCAGGGCTCCCAGAAAAAGTAACAGGTCTACTAAGGAGTCTGCCTGCACTACCCTTGTCCGTCCTCTTTTAGAATATAGCTGGGCTTTTTGGGATCCTTAACAGATAGGATTGACGGTGTAATCGAAAAAGTTCAAAGAAGGGCAGCACGTTTTGTATTATTGCGAAACACGGGAGAGAGTGTCACTGAAATGATACAGGATTTGGGATGGACATCATTAAAACAAAGGCGCTTTTCGTTACGAAGGGATCTTCTCACGAAATTCCAACCACCAGTTTTCTCCTTCGGATGCGAAAGTATTTTGTTGACGCCGACCTACAAAGGGAGAAACGATCACCTTGAAAAATAAGGGAAATCATAGCTCGCACGGAAAGATACGGGTGTTCGTTCTTTCCGCGCGCTATACGAGATTGGAATAATAGAGAATTTTGAGGGTGGTTCGATGAAACCTCTGCCAGCGACTTACATGTGATTTCAGAGTACCTATGTAGATGTAGAAGAAAGGAACCATTTAGCATTGCGTACAGAAATGTGTGGCTCATGAGGAGCCGGTCGACCACTGTATCACATCCTTTTAAACTCTCTAAGAGTCTAAGCACAGCCATCGTGCTAGCTGGAATGCTTTCAGCATTGTGGAACCCACGAGTGATTCTTCCCATTGAGTTCATGTGATTTTTTACAACCTCCCTGCGCAATGATCTAAAGTCCCGGTACGTGATACGTACCTGCTCTTTGTTTGGCCGTCGTTTATCCTTCACTCATGATAGCTGTACACTTGGGCTGCTTCAGATCGCTTGAAATGTCCCCTGATGCATTAGTTACTCAGGTGACATGCAGTGACTAATCCACTTTCTATGTCACTGAGCTCTTCTGAGCGGCTCCTGCTGTTACTGATTCTCTACTGATTGCACAATACTCCAGCCTGCTTTGTTCCTGGCTGGTCCATCTCTCGTGAAACCTCGTGTCCATTTCCATATCTGATCAGACAGTGTACAGGTAGTGTTTCTCCAGTGTCGATCCACTGTCTGGCAAGTCATTATCAGATGCAGCGAACATATCATCTATCTGCATCTCGTGAACACAACAGAAACTGACAACAGCGTCAATTACACTTGATCATTGTATACGCCTATACAAGGATCAGACAAGAAGCTGAAAGTAGGCAATGTGCCTCTGTTTTATCAACTTCCCAATTGTTTACTAACCCGTGATCGTTGCACACTTATTTGTCCCATATCGTCCTTGTGGTGGTCTTCAGTTTGAAGACTGATCTGATGCATCTCTCCCAGCTAGTCTATCCTGCGCCGATTTGTTCATTTCTGAATAACTACTGCAACCTGCATTCGTTTGAATTTTCTTACTGTATTCATCCCTTGGTCTCCCTACACAATTTTTACCACCCCTCTCCCAACTACAGATGGACACCTCAATTACAAGACTGAAGAACCCTCATGCTTCAATATTCATCTTATCGAACTATCACTCCTTTTATTCAAGTTGTGCCATAAATAACTTTTCTACCCATTTCGATACAGCTATAAACAAAATGGCACGGAAAAACGATTTCACGCGGGTTTGTACCGTTCAACGGATTCTGGTAGATTCATAAAAATTAGCGCATGATCTTCAAAGTACTCTTTGTTCAGGTGGATAACACTTGGATTCAAGTGTCTTATGCACTGTCAGGAACCACATTATAGACTCCTAAAACTACCATTCCTAAGCATGCGCTCAACAACTCTACATGATGAACAGCAACCAGATTCATTTTTTCAAGTAACTCAACCCATAGCCACGCTCAACTACCGTTAATGTCGACAAACTAATACTGCCTGGCCAGTTTCGAGCTGTATCTCGTTTTCAAGTGCAGATATCGGTCTGGAAATATTCTCTGAGTAAGTGCTTATCAATAGCCAGATACTCTCTATACTACCAAGGCTGTGTTCACATCGATTTGTAGGCTTGAAAATACGCTACTGCTCTAAACTGGCCAGTAGTGCTAGGCAACGAGCTTATTTTAAACAAATAACCTGGTTCCTCTTTCAATCTGTCATGGCCGTGATGCTCTCTCAGTAGAAATCAATTTTCTATGTGTCTACTCTCGCAATACTTTTCACTAGATTGAAAGGTCTCTGTTGGATTCCTTTCATGTTAATTTCTTAAATCTGTTGTCATTTACGGCATAAATTCCACTTCTAAATTTACTGTGGCGTTTCTATCTGCGAGGAGACTGAGTAGTGGAACGTGTTACTTTTACACATAAACAAGAACGATCTGTCACACTACTACACTTTAAAACACAGTTTATATGCAATTCATGTCACACAGTCTCATACGGAACCTACAGCCGCTTTCTTTTATGTACGGTATATGATAAGATACTGTCATCCCCCTTCCCTTCTGAGTGAGAGGATGAATGAGTAAACGTATTTCTAGTTACATGCTTGAGAGTAGCAGACAAGCCTGCCTGCTAGAGAACAGTAGGACCAACGTCAGAACAGGTAGCTACGCTTTCTAAATGCAAAGAGGTTTCTATCCTTAGTATTGCCCTGCCGTCCCTTGTCATGTTGGTATAGGAAGCTGCCTCTCTGGTCACTTCCGTTTTGTATACGGAAGCACCCTTGGTAGAAACCCAGGTCAGTCTGTCCGTGGCGAGCGTCTCCGGCTAAGCGCGTGTCTGCTAAGTCCGTAGGACAATGGATTTCTTAAGTTCAGCCTAACTGAAAATTTAATCACCTTTATTTCAGGTTTAGCTCTAAAATATATAATGTTATCTTAAATTGCAACGCAGTGTGATTCGAGTGTACAGTTCAGAATATCTTCCGGTAGTTGCTTTGTCACTACTTTGTGAGTAAAGTGGAACCACGTGTTGATCAGTAACTCTAACTAAGATCATCAATCTTAATTGCGAATGTGCGAGAGATTATAACGTCTCGTCTTCACAATATTTTTCAATATAGCAACTTTTCTTTATATTCAACCCACGCGGGGTGTACTTTGTGAGACCAATACCACGTGCTTATACAGTTGTTTGACCCATCAGGTTAATAGTAAGACGATAGTAACCAGTTCAAGGTTTTTCTTTTGTAAATTGCTTTTCGATTTAATTTAGTTTAATTAACAAAATTATTGTGGAGTTACACTCTTTGCGTAAACCAGGTTGACTACGTGAAACATGTGGTGTAAGCATCAAAGTAGCTCTCAGCTATTCTTTTCGGGAAGATTTCAAAGAGAGTTAGTATGAATTTAGTATACCAGTGTGTGGTAATTACATGACGGACATGATTGCGCTACGAACGTGACTTCTTTTGGTGAAAATTGAATCGGTTGGTTGTGGTTCATTTCCTCTTGCATATGTTTCAACGTTCTTCGTGTGTTACTTTATGAATGCAGTGTTGTATGCAGTCTCCCAATCTTGGCTCCATATGTGATGTGTTCCGTAAGATTACAATCTCACATTTTCACAATCCTAAATAATGCACCAGTTCACTTATGAATCAAGTTTAATATGCTGAAATTTCATTGATCGATGTTAAAATAAATTTCCAAATATAAACTGATTTATTTCTTTTTGAATTCTCTTTTATACCGGTTGTCGTATGACGATTAAAAGATTATAATTAATGTTAGTCTGGTTTGGAATTTGGTAAGCTAGACTGGATGCCTGGTCAAACAGTTCCTCAGTAATGCAACGTTAACTTCCCCAGACAGCTCAGAGCTTTTATCCCACTTTTATGGTCTTGAATAGCAGCACCCCTTGCACCACAAATTAATGCAACACCATTACAAGATAGTAATTCAGATGTATGCTAATTTATGTTGTAATTGCTCAGGGCATGGGAGAGTTACACTTGTTACACTTTCCTTTTTTAGACAGTAATTCATATACTCGTATTTATTTAGATTATCTCAAATGGCCCTAGAATTACGTCCATTTTTCATTATGTCCCTTCACGTCCCCATCATTGCAATATCACATAGACAGTGGCTTATTCCAGATTTTAAGTTACGTGTGAGCTAAGTTTAGGAGAAACAACTACAAGCATCCCAGACTTTCCTTTTATAGGCCTTGGTTCAAATGGCTCTGAGCACTATGGGACTCAACATCTTAGGTCATAAGTCTCCTAGAACTTAGAACTACTTAAGCCTAACTAACCTAAGGACATCACACACATCCATGCCCGAGGCAGTATTCGAATCTGCGACTGTAGAAGTCCCGCGGTTCCGGACTGCAGCGCGGCCACCGCGGTCGGCGGATGATGTGTACTAAGATTTGTTGTAAAAACGCAACGTGTTGCATGCTTATGGTTACTTTTATATCTCATTTTCCAACCAAACTTCTCTCCACAACGAGTGGCGTCAGATGACACTGTGCCTCTCATTGGGTTTGTTATAGATAATACTTTATTTGTGTACCATTTGCAACACAAACTTGGTTCCACTGAGCAAGAAACGAGTTTTGTGTAGTTTATGCGCAATAAAAATTGTTAACACGTTAACGGAATGGACAGTGCCTTGAAAGGAGGGTATCAGATGAACATCAACAGAAGCAAAACGAGGATAATGGAATGTAGTCGAATTGAGTCGGGTGATGCTGAGGGAATTAGATTAGGAAATGACACACTTAAAGTAGTAAAGGAGTTTTGCTATTTGGGGAGCAAAATAACTGTTGACGGTCGAAGTAGAGAGGATATAAAATGTAGACTGGCAATGGCGAGGAAAGCGTTTCTGAAGAAGAGAAATTTGTTAACATCGAGTATTGATTTAAGTGTCAGGAAGTCGTTTCTCAAAGTATTTGTATGGAGTGTAGCCATGTATGGAAGTGAAACGTGGACGATAAATAGCTTAGACGAGAAGAGAATAAAAGCTTTCGAAATGTGGTGCTACAGAAGAATGCTGAAGATTAGATGGGTTGATCACATAACTAATGAGGAGGTATTGAATAGAATTGGGGAGGAGAGGAGCTTGTGGCACAACTTGACTAGAAGAAGGGATCGGTTGATAGGACATGTTCAGAGACATCGAGGGATCACCAATTTAGTATTGGAGGGCAGTGTGGAGGGTAAAATGGTAGAGGGAGACCAAGAGATGAATACACTAAGCAGATTCAGAAGGATGTAGGTTGCAGTAGGTACTGGGAGAGGAAGAAGCATGCACAGGTTAAGAAATGGTTCAGATTGCTCTGAGCACTATGGGACTTAACACCTATGGTCATCAGTCCCCTAGAACTTAGAACTACTTAAACCTAATTAACCTAAGAACAGCACACAACACCCAGTCATCACGAGGCAGAGAAAATCCCTGACCCCGCCGGAAATCGAACCCGGGAACCCGGATGTGTGAAGCGAGAACGCTACCGCACAACCACGAGATGCGGGCAGCTTGCACAGGATAGAGTAGCATGGAGAGCTGCATCAAACCAGTCTCAGGACTGAAGACCACAACAACAACAACACGTGCTTGTAGGGCCCTATAGTCCAAAATATGTGAAAAGTCGCATAAAAGTATCATTTATTTATTTCTTACCTGATTAACCACTAACTTCGTTACTTCCAGCTTAACCACCAATGTACCTGCAACAACATAAATAATAGAATGTTGAAAGGTGGCTACACTGAGTCACAGCGCCAGAGATTGCGCCAAAGAGTAGTATTCAGCCGCCTCCACTGGCAGTTGCCGCTGAGAAGTTGCTGAGGGCAGTAGTAGTTCCGAGGTAGCCGTAGTTAATGTACTAATTGTGACCATGTGGTGTGCAGTTGTTCTGTTGGGCAAGACACCAGATGTTGTTGGATTGGGGATGTTGTAATGATCAGAGTGTAGTTTTCGTCAATATATATGAAGGTAAAGAAAATTATTTATTTCAAATGTCTTATGCCTCTTGGTCACAGGTTCAGTCAACAAAGCATCTGGCTCGTGTTCTTGTGTTAGACTGTAAATCTGGTTTCTATATTCAATTATAGTATTTCTAGTTTTTTTTAAATTACTGCAGTGTAAATCGTGTTTAAAATATCTTGTCTTATTGAGGTAGAACCGTGCCAGATGTGTACGTTGAATCACACTTCCACACACAGAACAGTTACATTTGTACCTCGTTGTTTCGTAGCTTTTATAGTTGCTGGGGACTTAAGTAATTAATTGTGTTAACATAAATTTCCTTTCATTCTTTGTTGTTATTCTATGCAGTCAGATTGCGTACTAATATTATTCAGGGCCAACCTGTTACGAGAATGCGTAACCGGACAAACAGCGACAAAAATTAAAATTATTTGCATTCTATTTAATTAAGCCCCCGTGCAATGTGTACATTTACTAAGTACAATAGTTGAGAGACCAATATGAGGAGAAAATATTTTATTTTACAGGTTCCTGGAGTAAAACTATGACAGTACTCGGACACAAACTGAAGAGTGCATTGCTGCTGGTCCTCGTTTCTTGTACATTATTTGGTGGAATTCTCCAATAAGCTGTACACTGACCAGCCAGAACATTATAACCACCGACCTGCTATCGATATAAACCCGTATTGGCGACAGCAGCGTCACTTGGTGAGGAATGACTGCTAGTTAGACACACGCACCTGCATGCTGTGTCATCAAGCGTGCTATCTGTGTGTGTTGAGTGGGGAGTGCGCGATATCTATCTGAGTTTAGCCGAGCGCAGAACAGGCAGCACACCGCGCCTGGTACACGAGGCGCTCGGAGGCCACAGCACAGCTACGACAACTGAGGATGGGTTTATGACGGTCCGAAACGGGTCGTGTGAAAATAAAGTTATTTACAACTGAAGCGGTATTTTCAACCTCTGCTAGATTTATATGAGTACTACTTGCCTGGAACTGTTCGTTGAGTAATCAAAACAGAAGATTCGCCGGCCGGGGTGGCCGAGCGGTTCTAGGCGCTACAGTCTGGAACCGCGCGACCGCTACGGTCGCAGGTTCGAATCCTGCCTCTGGCATGTATGTGTGTGATTTCCTTAGTTAGGTTTCTGTAGTTCTAAGTTCTAGGGGATTGATGACCTCAGATGTTAAGTCCCATAGTGCTCAGAGCCATTTGAACCATAACAGAAGATTAATTTTCTTCCGAGTTTAGCTTGGAGAACGTTATTTAGTTTGTGGACATGGAACTATTGTCGACGCAGGACACATAGGCTAGATCTGCTTGAGCCGTGCTCCGGCTCGTGTTTGTGCCGTTGACAGGTTGGCGTCGTGTATTCGGATTGTGACCTCTCGTTTTCTTAGTCCGTTCACTGTCGCCACTACATTTGCTCGCCTTGTCTGTCCGTGAGTGGCAGCAGCGGTGTTTATCGATAGCGAGTACTGCGGTACCATATTTGGAACGATCCCTAGTATTTCCGGATGGTCGTGTGTCGGAGTTCGGTTGGGACGGAGGACCAGTGCGGTCCACACAGTCCCAGGACTCGCCGGGACAGCTGGTAATACATGCACTATCCGATGGAAGGATGTGGTCGCGAGAGTGCACGACCACGCCAAGGACTGCATTCAGCTAGTTTCAGTTGAATGGATCGTTAAATCACACACCATTGTGTGTGTATCCGTCCGCAGAAGTGTCCTCATGGTAATAAGCTGTTACTTGGTGATTCATACTGGGACGTTTGCCTTGCCTGACTTGATTGAGAGCGACCGAGGGTGGGTCGTTCGATCGGTCGTCTCAACGAACGACGTATATTTGGTCTTCGGACGGCTTCTGGGTTCTCTGTGTTTGTGTCGACTTGTAATTCGTCCATGTTGCTCCGCAGTGACTAGTTTTAGTATTGTTTGAGTTGTTTGTGGAATTGCTTTCGCGGATCGGTGTGTATATAGTGTGGTTTTGAACGAGCAGTCATCTTAAAGCTGTCTGCGCACTGGATTCGTAGAGGCAGCCTTGTTGTGATTGCCTCGGCTTATTCTTGCGTTTGAACATGTTCCCTTGTATAATGTTTGTCGTTTTACGATGTCAAGAGTATAGTCCGCCCGTCTGCCTGGCATGGGTTATTCTATCGTGTATTGGGCATCGGATTTTGCGAGAGTGTTGGTCTTGCGTTTAACTGTGACTGGTTTGAGTTGAAATCCTGGTTCAAATGGTTCAAATGGCTCTGAGCACTATGGGACTTAACTTCTGAGGTCATCAGTCTCCTAGAACTTAGAACTACTTAAACCTAACTAACCTAAGGACATCGCACACATCCATGCCCGAGGCAGGATTCGAACCTGCGACCGTAGTAGCAGCGCGGTTCCGGACTGTAGCCCCTAGAACCGCTCGGCCATGCCGGCCGGCAGTTGCAATCCTGTTAACTGAGTATAACACTGGGCTGCCTGTCTCACCTCACTTACGTTTGAGGGACTTTCTCGGGTCGATCCTTGGAGCACTGTCTGTGGATCACTCCCTTCTTTACTTGGTGTGATTGTGTCAATGATTTTAAAAATAATACTTTGTTAAAATTATTCCCATTGCTTGTGGCGTTCAGCAAACAAATAATTTGAATTCTTTCTTAATAAAGCCTTCAGCCGTCAGTGTAACTTGGGTTATAGTCAATTTTTTTAAAAGTTTGTTTAAAAAAAATTATTTCCTTAACTAAAGTGCATGTGTTGACTGTGCAACCAGCGGTAACTTATTAGGCCCCGTCCACACCTTTTCCTGCTTTCCCTAAGTCCCACGTTTCACTGCTTTCAGGAATTGCTATAACCAGCGTTACCGGAGTTGAGTTATGTATTTTACTATTCACTACTCTCTGTTACTTTCATTGTGTGTGTACTGCTCTAGGACCCACGTATCCGTCCTATCAGGACAGGTTTATTAGACTTCTGCAAGAACAGCGAGATTTGCATCAAAGTGGGCTCTCCCAACCCACAACAGATACATCAACAACTTACTAACACCACATTATCATTTTCTTTCTCGTATCTGAAAAGCCATAAATTCTCCAAAGAGTAAGGAGACGAAAAGACATGTGTTACACAACCAGCCAAGTTCTGTGTGTAGTACATGCCGAATCAACACTGTCTGACAAAAGGTTGAAGCACCCAAAAGGAGAGAATAAATGGGATGAATCTTCACTTGTTGAGAAAAGAATTCGTGCTTTTTTAATCTACATCTACGTGGATACTCTGCAAATCACATTTAAGTGCCTGACATAGGGTTCATCGAACCAACTTCACAATTCTCTATTGTTCCAATCACGTATAGCGCGCGGAAAGAATGAACACCTATATCTTTCCGTACGAGCAAGATATACCTTATTTGTATCGTAGTCATCGTTCCTCCCTATGTAGGTCGGTGTCAACAAAATATTTTCGCATTCGGACGAGATAGTTGGTGATTGGAATTTCGTGAGAAGATTCCGTCCAACGAAATAAAAATTATGTTCAGCCCAAATCCTGTATCATATCTGTGACATTTTCCTCCGTATTTCACGATAATACAAAACATGCTGCCCTTCTTTGAACTTTTTCGATGTACTCTGTCAGTCCTATTTGCTAAGGATCCCACACCTTATAGCAGTTTTCTAAAAAGAGGACGGACAAGCGTAGTGTAGGCAGTCTCCTTAGTAGATCTGTTACATTTTCTAAGTGTCCTGCCAGTAAGACGCAGTCTTTGGTTAGCCTTCCCCACAACATTTTCTATGTGTTCCTTACAATTTAAGTTGTTCGTAATTGTAATACCTACGTATTTAGTTGAACTTACGGCTTTCAGATTAGACTGATTTATCATGTACCCGAAGTCTAACGAATTCCTGTTAACGCTCGTATGGACGACCTCACACTTTTCGTTATTTAGGGACAACTTCCAATTTTCGCACCATTCAGATATCCTTTCTAAATCGTTTTGAAATTTGCGTTGATCTTCTGATGACTTTATTAGTCGATAAACGACAGCGTCATCGGCAAACAACCTAGGACGGCTGCTCAGATTGCCTCCCAAATCGTTTGTGTAGATAAGGAACAGCAAAGGGCCTATAACACTACCTTAGGGAACACTAGAAATCACTTCTGCTTTACTCGATGACTTTCTGTCACATAACTGAGACGACATTCCATAAGCACGAAATTTCACTACAAGCCGCTTGTGTGGTACAGTGTCAAAAGCCTTCCGGAAATCCAGAAATACAGAATCGATCTGAAATCCCTTGGCAATAGCACTCAACACTTCATGTGAGTAAAGAGGTAACTGTGTTTCACAGGAATGATGTTTTCTGAACCCATGTTGACTGTGTGTTAGTACACTCCTGGAAATTGAAATAAGAACACTGTGAATTCATTGTCCCAGGAAGGGGAAACTTTATTGACACATTCCTGGGGTCAGATACATCACATGATCAAACTGACAGAACCACAAGCACATAGACACAGGCAACAGAGCATGCACAATGTCGGCACTATTACAGTGTATATCCACCTTCCGCAGCAATGCAGGCTGCTTTTCTCCCATGGAGACGATCGTAGAGATGCTGGATGTAGTCCTGTGGAACGGCTTGCCATGCCATTTCCACCTGGCGCCTCAGTTGGACCAGCGTTCGTGCTGGACGTGCAGACCGCGTGAGACGACGCTTCATCCAGTCCCGAACATGCTCAATGGGGGACAGATCCGGAGATCTTGCTGGCCAGGGTAGTTGACTTACACCTTCTAGAGCACGTTGGGTGACACGGGATACATGCAGACGTGCATTGTCCTGTTGGAACAGCAAGTTCCCTTGCCGGTCTAGGAATGGTAGAACGATGGGTTCGATGACGGTTTGGATGTACCGTGCACTATTCAGTGTCCCCTCGACGATCACCAGAGGTGTACGGCCAGTGTAGGAGATCGCTCCCCACACCATGATGCCGGGTGTTGGTCCTGTGTGCCTCGGTCGTATGCAGTCCTGATTGTGGCGCTTACCTGCACGGCGCCAAACACGCATACGACCATCATTGGCACCAAGGCAGAAGCGACTCTCATCGCTGAAGACGACACGTCTCCATTCGTCCCTCCATTCACACCTGTCGCGACACCACTGGAGGCGGGATACACGATGTTGGGGCGTGAGCGGAAGACGGCCTAACGGTGTGCGGGAGCGTAGCCCAGCTTCATGGAGACGGTTGCGAATGGTCCTCGCCGATACCCCAGGAGCAACAGTGTCCCTAATTTGCTGGGAAGTGGCGGTGCGGTCCCCTACGGCACTGCGTAGGATCCTACGGTCTTGGCGTGCATCCGTGCGTCGCTGCGGTCCGGTCCCAGGTCGACGGGCACGTGCACCTTCCGCCGACCACTGGCGACAACATCTATGTACTGTGGAGACCTCACGCCCCACGTGTTGAGCAATTCGGCGGTACGTCCACCCGGCCTCCCGCATGCCCACTATACGCCCTCGCTCAAAGTCCGTCAGCTGCACATACGTTTCACGTCCACGCTGTCGCGGCATGCTACCAGTGTTTGCGATGGAGCTCCGTATGCCACGGCAAACTGGCTGACACTGACGGCGGCGGTGCACAAACGCTGCGCAGCTAGCGCCATTCGACGGCCAACACCGCGGTTCCTGGTGTGTCCGCTGTGCCGTGCGTGTGATCATTGCTTGTACAGCCCTCTCGCAGTGTCCGGAGCAAGTATGGTGGGTCTGACACACCGGTGTCAATGTGTTCTTTTTTCCATTTCTAGGAGTGTATTTACCTCAATAATTTTCCAAAGTCATCATTATATATATATATATATATATATATATATATATATATATATATATATATATATATATATTTCCTTTTTCTGACGGAAACACATCCAGATCGTACGCTCTCAAAATTCTGCCATCTTTCTCCCCACATCCACCACTGCTGACGGCTCACCTCCAACTGAGCAACGCTACGCGCTGTCCACATCCAGCTGCCCAACACTACAATAGCCAATATTCCAACAACGCCAACCAGCCCCAGACTGCGCACAGCACAGTCAGTGATTTTCATACAGAGCGCTATATGGCGTTACCAACATAAAAACCTAAACAGCCTATTTACACACTGTGGAACCACTACCAGCTTGCACAGTGCCTTGTTGACAACTTAGGTCCATGGCTTCGTGGGGTCTGCACCACACTCGAACCCTACCATCAACCCTTCCCAAATGAAATCGGAACTTATCTGACCAGGCCACGGTTTTCCAGTCGTCTAGAATCCAACCGATAGGGTCACAACCTTCCCGAGGTGCTGCAGGCGAAGTTGTGTTGCAAGCAGAGGCACTCGCGTCTGTCGTCTGCTACGATATCTCATTAAGGCCAAATTTCACCGCAATGTCCTCGCGGATACGTTCGCAGTACGTCCCACATTGATTTCAGGAGTTACTTCATCCTGTGTTGCTGGTCTCTTAGCACTGACAACTCTACTCCAACGCCACTGCTCTAGGTAGTCACGTGAGGGCCATTGGCCACTGCATTGTCCGTGGCGAGAGGTAGCTCCTGAAATGTAGTAATCTCCGCACACTCTGACACTGTGAAACTCGGTAATATTCAATTCTCTAAAGACTTCCGAAATGGAATGTCCCTAGCGTCTATGATGATGTTAGGTTTGTGTGGCGCTCAACTCCGCGGTCATCAACGCTCGTACACATTCCCAAACTGTACACAGTCCAATCTGGTCACATTCGTGAATGACGATGGAAAGATGAGGATAGCATAAACACATATCCCACGCGTCTAGTTCCAACTACCATTCCGCACTCAAAGTCTGTTAATTCCCGTCGTGCGGCCATAATCACGTCGAAAACCTTTTCACATGAATCACCTGAGTACAAATGACAGCTCCAATAATGTACTGCTCTTTTATACCTTGTGTGCAGGATGCTGCCGCCATCTGTATGTGTGCATATCGCTATTCCTTGATTTTCGTCACTTCATTGTACGGTGGCTTCTGCGGTACAGAACACGTCAAGTGTGTTCCTTTGTTGGGATGGGGGAGGGGGGATGTTAGTGTCCTGCCTGTTGCACACTACGAGTTCCTATGCTGTGTCAGTTACTTAGTCGCACCTACGCCAGCGTCCTCAACTGTATCTTCCATTATCTGACTCCCTTACAACTTTCTCACTTTACATCTGTAATACAGCGGAAGTTATTCTCCCACGTGTCTGCAGCTGCTTCTTCTAGATTGCATTTTCCATGTATTCATTCCGTTGCCGAATCATAGGAGAACATCCAAACTTTTATTTCTTATCAGTCCACAAACTTTACACTACTGGCCATTAATATTGCTACACCAAGAAGAAATGCAGACGATAAACGGGTATTCATTGGTCAAATATATTATACTAGAACTGACATCTGATTCTATTTTCACGCAATTTGGGTGCATGGATCTTGAGAAATCAGTACCCAGAACAACCTCCTCTTGACGTAATAACGGCCTTGATACGTCTGGGCATTGAGTCAAACAGAGCTTATATGCCGTGTAGAGGTACAGCTGCCCATACAGCTTCAACACGATACCATAGTTCATCAAGAGTAGTGACTGGCGTATTGTGACGAGCCAGTTGCTTGGCCACCACTGACCATACGTTTTCAGTTGGAGATAGATCTGGAGAATGTGTTGGCCAGGGCAGCAGTCAAACATTTTCTGTATCCAGAAAGGCCCGTACAGGACCTGCAACATGCGGTCGTACATTATCCTGCTGAAATGTAGGGTTTCGCAGGGATCGAATGAAGGGTAGAGCCACGGGTCGTAACACATCTGAAATGTAACGTCTACTGTTCAAAGTAAAACAAGAGGTGACCGAGATGTGTAATCAATGGCACCCCATGCCATCACGCCGAGTGATACGCCAGTATGGCGTTGACGAATACACGCTTCCAATGTGCGTTCACCGCGATGTCTTTAAATACGGATGCGACCATCATGCTATAAACAGAACGTGGATTCTTCCGAAAAAATTACGTTTTGCCATTCTTGCAACCAGGTTCGTCGTTGAGTACACCATCGCAGGCGCTCGTGTCTGTGATGCGGCGTCAAGGGTAACCGCAGCCATGGTCTCCGAGGTGACAGTCCATGCTGCTGCAAACGTCATCGAACTTTTGGTGAAGATGGTTGTTGTCTTGCAAACGTCCCCAACTGTTGACTCAGGGATCGAGACGTGGCTGCACGATCTGTTACAGCCATGCGGGTAAGATGCCTGTCATCTCGACTGCTTGTGATACGAGGCCGTTGGGATCTAGCACGGCGTTCCGTACTATCCTCTTGAACCCACCGATTCCACATTGTGCTAACTGTCATTGGATCTCGAGCAACGCGAGGAGAAATATCGCGATACGATAAACCGCAATCGCGATAGGCTACAATCCGACCTTTATCAAAGTCGGAAACTTGATGGTACGCATTTCTCCTCCTTACACGAGGCACCAAAACGACGTTTCACCAGGCAACGCTGGTCAACTGCTTTTCACCAGGCAACGCCGGTCAACTGCTGTTTGTGTATGAGAAATCAGTTGGAATCTTTCCTCATGTCAGCACGTTGTAGGTGTCGCCAACGGTGCCAATCTTGTGTGAGTGCTCTGAAAAGCTGATTATTTGCATATCACAACATCTTCTTCCTATCGGTTAAATTTCACGACTGTTGCACGTCGTCTTCGTGATGTAGCAATTTTAATGGCCACTAGTGTATAACACGACATCCCATGCTTTTCAATCCTCTCAGTTTCTGGTTTACATTGCTCTCAATAAAATGTAACCTGACCTCGGACCTTGCTCAGATATGGCTCAATAATGCCGTCACGTGGGTGATACAAACGAGATTTTCTTCCAAGGCGTCGCCATAACATAACGGCTGCTGTTGTGTATCCATCACTGCTAGTTACTTCACACCAACTCCACTTTCCTCCCCTATCCTCCCCCCCCCCCCCCCCCCCGCCCTCACTGCCATCACCACCACTCACCCACCAACATTTGGCTGTCTCTTTCCCTTTCACTCACCGCTGTTGCTAGCAGGAGAAGTCACATGGACTCACCATTAATAACTTACACGTTGGAGTATCTAAATGGTGGCGCCGTATCAATCTGGACGGCGGACGCAGCTCCCTACCTCCCTCACCCCCCCCCCTCCCCACCAGCCGTTTCTCTCGCACCTCTCTCTCCAACCCCCCTTCCTCTCCCCCCCCCCCCCCCCCAATTGCTTTTCTTTCTCGACCCTCCTCAAAAAAAAAAACGTCCAAAAAACGAGGCGAAACCGTCACGCAGCTCGGCAGCAGCGTCGGTGTCTGCTGCTCTGGAGCAGGGGCTGGGTTCGGCGAACACTCGACCCCCCGACAGACCACACCATACGTGGGCCAGCCGGCGGTCCTGCGCTGCAACACACGTGCTGCGCCCTTGATAAATGAAGTTGGCTCCCGCGCGCCGCTATTTTTTTTTCCTCCTCGTTCCTCCCCTGCTCGCTCTCTTTTCCCTTTCGCCTCTCCCTTTTTCTTGTCCGCCTGCCCCTGCGCCAGAAGAAGAACGCCCGAGGCACCAGAAAATGCGGCCCACGCCAGACCGTACCGGCGCAGGCGTTGTCGTCTGTTTGATTGATTCCTCCTTTATCGGACTCAGCGTGTACAGTAAACAACAATACGTTAGCCACAAAAGCGTTCCCACACACGCCGCCGCAGGGTAATGGACTGTTCGCGGCACGAGCCTTCGTTTTTCTCCGTGTTCTCAAAGCCAGCGCGGTACTCCGTAATTACTTTGCACTCCGGTAACAGGACACTTCCATTTCTCTCTCTCTCACTTTCCTCTTCTTGTCAGTCCTTATTCCTGTACCCTTTTGCACTTTTATACGAGACTTTTATTATTTTCTGACAGGTAATTTTAAGACGTTATCAAAATGTTTTCATTCGATGGCCGTACAGCCCAGAGTAGGTATGCCAATCAGAAAAATTCGCCTTGAGCATTGAGGTGTCTGGTAAATCATCGTGTCCTGCTGCTTGAAGAAGTTCGTAGCTGCCTGCTGCCCATCCTCGTCCGACAGGAATCGTAGACCCTTCAGTGCTTTTTTTTTTTCTTTTTTTTAAGGGACAGAGGTCGTGATAATCGCATACAGGGAGATCAGGACCACAGAACGGGTGTCCGAGTATCTCCTTTTTTGTCCGTACTGGATGAGGCTGGCCTCGCAGGTCGACCGGCGACTTGTGTCGAGCTGCTTTCAGCATGACACTTGGCTCACCATCCAAGAACGGTGGTTTTCGACACATATTTTCGTCGTTCTCTAAGGGATGTTCTCCGTCAGCCAAAAGCAGAACAACATAACATTGGACCTGTTTGGACGCGTTTTGCATTAAGGACGCTATAGTTTACGGTTCCGCACATCAGAAAGAGACGAATGCCATAGTAAGCCTTGCCTACGTCGGTGCCGCGCGGGATTAGCCGAGCGGTCAGAGGCGCTGCAGTCATCGACTGTGAGAGTGGTCCCGGCGGAGGTTCGAGTCCTCCCTCGGGCATTGGTGTGTGTGCGCTTGCCCTTAGGATAATTTTGGTTAAGTAGTGTGTAAGCTTAGTGACTGATGAACTTAGCAGTTAAGTCCCATAAGATTTCACACCCTATGTCGGTACTCATACCCGTATCCGCATCGGAGCCGCGTTACGTTGTGAGACACCCCCCTAAACCCGCAGGACAGGACAGTTAGTTTCAATTGTGAAAGGTGCCAAAAATAAGCTGCAGTCAGTTACACTCGAACATATAAATTTATTTATTTGACCAAACATTACAAGAGCCAAGAAAATTAAATAAAAAAACACAGCATTAATTTACCGGCTGAATGCGCGATACAATCTCATGTATTAAGGACAAGACCACTTCAAAATCGGCTGAAAACCAATAACTTAAGACTCAAACCAAAATCAGAAATTTAAAAGGCAGAAGGACTTATCTTAAATCAGTTAGGCTGAAGGCCCAAACAATCTGACACCGTAAGTGTAAAATAACTTCAATTTAAAAAT
Organism: Schistocerca gregaria; assembly: GCF_023897955.1. Taxonomy (NCBI): domain Eukaryota; kingdom Metazoa; phylum Arthropoda; class Insecta; order Orthoptera; family Acrididae; genus Schistocerca; species Schistocerca gregaria. The sequence continues at coordinate 108,247,155 of NC_064925.1, forward strand.
CGGCTGAAGGCCCATCACTTAAGACACAAACCGAAATAAATTTGTAAAAGGCCAAAAGGCCTTTTCTTAAAATAGTTCTTTAAATTAGGCTGAAGTCCAAAACAATCTTATGCCTTATGGGCAAAACAACCTTAATTTAAAACTCGGCTAGAAGCCATACAAATAGAAACAACAAGAACAAAAAATGGTTCAAATGGCTCTGAGCACTATGGGACCTAACATCTGATGTCATCAGTCCCCTAGAACTTAGAACTACTTAAATCTAACCAACCTAAGGAAGTCACACACATCCATGTCTCAGTCAGGATTCGAACCTGCGACCGTAGCGGTCGCGCGGTTCCAGACTGAAGAGCCTAGAACTGCTCAGTCACAGCGGCCGGCCAACAAGAACAAATAAGAAAAGGCAGTACACCCAACGGCGCTCAGAAGTTCCCGAGGGTCGGTCTGGAATTCAAGCACTAACGCTCGCTTAGGTGAGACAGGCAGTCGGCCCAACCATTGCCGATCCGACGACAACCCAACTGACAGACAGTCAACGGATGCACCGACACGATAACTTACGCTCCCCCCGACCAGCACACAGCAGGGAGTTCAATGGAACAATGTAGAAGGTATTGGCGCCCACAATCAACTATACATTGAGCTATCATACTACACACCGTGCTGGACAGCAACAACACGATGAGGAAAATATACTGCCTGAATTTACGCCAACGGCCAGGGCATGTAACGGCTACAAGGTAGAAGATTCCGCTGGTGCACTTCAATTCAAAATAACCAAGCACAGTTAAACTTGAAAACAAACGTTGTTGCTCGCGGGAATGTCCCAAGAGCCAACAACGAAATACATATGACACAATGTGAATAGTGCAGACTTGCTCGTAGATTAAGTCAGAACTCAACTTTCGTGTCGAGGATCGGTGAGCCACGGACCTCGTAGCAATGAGAACAGCACCACACACTCCGTCCGCGCGTGGACACCGCCAGCGGCCTCGGCCAAACCACGCGTCGCGGAGACTTGCTCGCTGCTTCCCGCCAACCGACCGGACCCGGAAACGGTGAAAGGACCAAATACATGTCGACCGATGAGACGACCAACCGAACGACCAACCAGCGGTCGTCCCGCTCCAATCTCCCTCCGTCGGACAGTTCATGTGTGTCGCCAGCGGTCGGCGAGCACTGGCTGTCCGCGCCTCACCGGCGCTCCGTCTCCCGACTTCACTGGTAAAAATGAAATGTCGTGTGACGAGGGCCTCCCGTCGGGTAGACCGTTCGCCTGGTGCAAGTCTTTCGATTTGACGCCACTTCAGCGACTTGCGCGTCGATGGGGATGAAATGATGATGATTAGGACAACACAATACCCAGTCCCTGAGCGGAGAAAATCTTCAACCCACCTGGGAATCGAACCAGGGCCCTTTGGATTGACAGTCTGTCACGCTGACCACTTTTTTTTGTAAAACGCTTTTTTTTTTTTACAAATGTATAAAAGGAAGGCCGTTCATCTTCGGCTACATAAACAGAATAATAGGAAGTCGTCCCGTTACGACAAAGGATTCTCCATACTATAGCCCGCTGCGAATTTTTCGATTACTGTCTTCTCGTTGCTGTGTTGTCTCCACTGTTTGTTCAAATCTCATAAAAAAAAAGGAACCTGGAAGAGGTGCTATGGTTATCATCTCATGTCATCGGTAATCCAGCTGCGAGGCGGATTATGGAATGCGCTCCAAAGGAAATTAGAAAAATATTGCCTATATTTAGGGTTCTTGACGATCGCACAATGTCGTTCGTTGAGGTAATACCAAAAGTCGGGTACTGTCTTTTCGCCATTACCGAAGAGGTAGTGAACAGCGTGGCCGCTGATCCACGTCACAGAGTTCGTTTTTGCTCTTGGGAAATAAATCTTATCGGGGAAAAGAAGTGATCGGGTAGTTATCCTGCCAGGAGTCGTGCGTGTGAGAAAGCCAATATCTGACGCACCAAATACCATACGTCCTTTGCCGACCCGCATTCGAAACGATGTTCATCTGTGTCAGTCACTTGGCATGTGGCACACAAGGGGGAATCAGCGAGGTGGATGCGATGTAGGCGGGACTGGCACAAGTTTCCCATTAACAGTTACGTACCATGCAGATTGCACGTCAGTATCAAGGGTGGTGGCATTCACTGCCTGCCACACAGCGCGCCACTTTGTATTGGGGTGTTTGCTTTCAATCACATTCGGCGTCATGTTCATTTGCATGGCAGCATATATCGCCCTCGTAATCATCAAGCGTGTGGGTAGTAGTGCAGTGCGGATGTAGCTTAATTCAAGGAAGAACTGGCTAATGTAGAAGAAAGGTGCTGGGATGTCCGATATCATCACAGGGGGTGCGACTGAGATTGGTCGTAAGGCCTCCAGTAAGAGACTTGTGAGGCACGTCGGACTTCGTCGCCACAGTTGCAGGTGACAGCTGACGAACAGGACCTTTTCTCTGTTCTGGACATGACAAAGGCCTAAACCCCCTCTGCTCCTCGGGAGGGTTAGGGACTCGTAACGAATCTTAAATAACATGCCCGTATTAACAAAGGATCCCAAAACCGCCAACATGCGGTGAGCCAGGGTAGGTGGTATGGGGAGTATCTGTGCAAAATGGGGGATACGTGACGCCAAATAGACGTTAGCATATCGTGTCCGTTGCAGGAGGTCTAGATGTCTCAGACGGTGGTCACTTATTCCTGCTCTCATCTGATTCAATAAACGCCTGCAGTTAAGGGCTGTTGAACGTTTCATGTCAGATGTGAAATCAATGCCAAGACAGCGGATTGTGTCACTGATTCGTAGCGGTGCGACGCTCTCGCCGGGTAGGCCTCTGCCTATAGACAGAACGTGTGATTTGTGGAGATTGAGATGGCTCCCCGATGCCGCGCCGTAGGTCGCCACCCACGCCAGTGCTGCACGAACATCGTGATTATTGCGAAGAAGGAGTACCAGATCATCTGCATAGGCAGTGCAGCAGAAAGTGTGTCCACCAAGGGACATCCCGGTCAGGCGTTGTCGGAGGCCGCAGAGGAGTGGTTCCCAGACGAGGGCGTACAATATCGCCGAAAGAGGGCAGCCTTGTCGCACCGATCGCTGGATCTGTATCGGCGGCGTAAGACGGCCATTATATAACACCTTGGACGTCGCGCCGCGTAGGAGACGCATCAGTACATTAACTATGACGTCCGGATACCCCATGTGTCGCAGTACCTCCATCAAAAATGTGTGGTCGGCTCTGTCAAAGGCCTGGCAAAACTCGAGTGAGGCCAAAACTCGTGGCAGTTGGCGAGCTTTGGCTAGCGCGATCATATCTCTATATCGGCACAATGCAGTGCCAATATTATGGTCACCACCTAACGATGCCTGGTCCTGCGACACAACACATCGTACTGATCGCTTTAGGCGTGCTGCCAGAAGCCGGGGGAAAAATCTTCAAGTCACTGTTGAGTAAGGTCAAGGGCCGATAGTCACTGATCCTGGATCCGCCTCGTGGTTTGTGTATGGGCACTATCAGTCCTTCTAGGAAGGCCCCAGGTATCTGCGTCGTGGGAGACATAAGATCGCGGCAAATATCAGTCCACGCTGGTGCCAGCAATTGTTGATACGTCCGGTAAAATTCCAGAGGAAGGCCATCAGGTCCCGGGGACTATGAGCAGCCCCAGCCTGTATTGCTTCCATGATTTCCTCTTCCGTTACATCAGCAGTCAAATCCGCCGCCGCTGTAGGAGAGATCGAGCCATAAGTGAGTTGACAGACTTCGGCGATCACCTCTGGGGGATGTCGATGTTCCGAGTACAGCATAGTGTAGTGAGCATGAATGGCGTTTCCTATGTCGCGCCGGGTATCAAGGCTTCGTCCGTCTTCCGTCGTGATAGCTTGGATCAGTGTCCTGCGTCGGCGCCGTCGCTCTGCAATGACGTGGTACATAGACGGTTCCTCCTGTGCCACTCTGTCTTGAGTGCGCGCTCTGACGATCGCACCCTCAAGGTGGCAACGTGTTAATCTGATGATCTGTGCCTTGGCACGGTTCACCGTCACCTGCCGTGCAGGTGAGTACGGCAGTGTTGCACATTCCCTTAAGATGCTGTAGTAAAAGTCCATGGTATGTCTCTTCCATGCTGCAACATCTCGGCCGTAGCCTATCAAGGTCTTCCGGAGGGCTGGTTTGGCGCAGAGTAACCACCACGACAGTGTAGACCGGTAGGTGCCACGCCGGCGGCTACAAGAGTCCCACGTGTTCTCTATAAGGCGGCGGCATTCCTGAGAAGCTAGGTGGGCGACGTTCAACTTCCTAGGACCACGGCTGTGCCATATCTTCTGGCGGCCGAGGGTAATAGCGCAGATGTAGGCGTCGTGGTCAGAAAAAGCTGTGGGCCAAACTTCGGCAGCTCTTGTCCCCACAGCTATGGAGCGCGAGATGTAAATCCGGTCAATGCGGCTGGAGGAATGGCTGGTGTAGTGAGTAAATCCGGGCCGATCGCCACAAACATGTTCACATGAGTCCACCAATTGAAGATTATTTATAATTGTCGTAAGTTCTGCGCAGGGTGAATGATGTGGTAACTGATCCTTAGGTGCTTGGCTACAGTTGAAGTCCCCTCCCATTATCAAGGCGTCCTGACGGCCCATAAAGAGGGAGCGAAAAAGTTGGATCGTTCGCGACGCCGACCAGAACCTGACGGTGCATAGATGTTAATAAGTTTGACTCCTTGGATAGTAAGAGCCATGCCTCTGGCGTCAGGGAGATACTCGACGTCTTCTGCTGATATACCGTCGCGGAGGAGGATCGCCACACCACTGCCATTGGCAGACGCATGTGAGACCCAAGTCTGGTAGCCATAGGGTCCCTTGAAGTCGGCGACATACACCTCTTGAAGGAGCGCAATGTCGATGTCTGCTGCGTTGAGTAGATCCTGTAGCATCGCTAGTTTATGTCGGGCACGTATGTTGTTGATGTTAATCGTCGCTAGACGGTATGTTTGGTCAGCCAGGTCGGCAACTGGGTTGTGTAGGAGGCCAGGTGTGGGCGGCAGGGGCGGCCCCACAGAGGCTGACGATACAGCCGTAGTCACTGTTGTTGGCTGGTGCTGGGTACAGCCGAGGGAGCATCTCTGCCTTCGGCATCCTCCTGGTGCTGTGGTTCATCCTCGACATCATCCGCCCAAGAATCAGATGCAGCAATTGGTAACTGTTGATTAGTGCTGTCAGTAGAGCGCTTGCTCGTATGTTCAGTAGCAGAAGTGATGTTGTCAGACCGAGGCTCAGAAATTGTATCCACCGTAGCATCGTGATGGGAAGGTTGAGTTGCGGTGGTAGAGTCCTGAGCGTCGTCCGACGCCGGATATTCGTCTGGGTCGCACATCCGAAGCAGGCAATCATCGGACGGCGTATGGCACCGTTTCTTGCGTTTTCGAGGGGACCGTTGTTTCCGGACATGTTGTTCTGTGTCAGAGTGCGGGCGACAATCATCTGATGCGGTCTCCATTGGTAGGAAGGCAGAGGTCGGGACAATTTTAGTTTCTACTTCCATCTTCTCTTTAGGCTCATCTTGGTGGTACAATTGATCACCGTCTTGAGGCAAGTCTGCCGATGACGTCGTAGAGGGGGATATGCTGTCCGCCACAATGTCCTCGACCACTGACTGCAATATGGTGTTACGATCATGGGCAGGAACAGCTGCTGCGGTTGCAGCTGCTGCATACGTGATGGGGAGTGAAGTAGGCGTCGCCGGGGATGGAACTTCACCAACCGGTGTCTGAGTCAGTCGGCGTTGAATGCAGGCCGATCGGACATGTCCTTCCTGGCCACAGCCGGCGCAAGTACGCGGTTGTCCGTCGTACATGACAATGGCTCTGCAGCCGCCAATTACAAGATAGGATGGCACATGCTTCGTCAGTTCAATCTTAATTTGTCTCACTCCATTCAAGTGGCTTAGCACGTTGCCGTACGGTTTGAAAGCTGTCATCACAACATCTGGCGGGACTTCGAATGGCAGCTCGAAGACCCTCAGAGTGCGAAGGCCTAATCCAGCGTGGTCGATCGTGACAGTTCCTATGTGACCATCAGAATGCTTAAATTTAAGTCCATGAGCGTGTCGGCACACAACATCAGTGCACGCCTTTTCATTGATGATTTTTATGTAGACGACACTTTGTGTTATAGAAAAGTGGATCCCAATGATGTCTTGAGGTGCAATATGAAGTTCTTCTCGGATGAAACGTTCAACGTCAAGTGCTCGAGGTCTTGCGTAGTCCGCTTGAAATGTGATCTTAATTGTGGACTTGCGATACGAGTGCGCCATGGCACTACCGAGACACGGACTCGTGACACTCGCCGCAGCGGAAGGTAAACAGTAAACACTGGCGCGCGCGGTGCGCTAACAGGGGCACGCAGGCGCGGCGACCATGCCCCACCGCTGCTAACTGCGGACTTTACCCAGCCGGGAATCGAACCCGGGCCCTTTGGATTGACAGTCTGTCACGCTGACCACTCAGCTACTGGTGCTGCGTCCAGACTGCACTGCTGGTCCGTCCCGAACTGACCGCCAGACACACGACGACCCGGAAATGCCATCGGTCGCTCCAGAGCTGGTACGACAGTGCACTTATCGATGCGCGCTGCTGCTGCCGCTCAGGGACAAGTAAGGCAGGAAGTTAGTGCCGGCCGTAAATGGAATAACAAAGAAAACGAGGCGGCAGTACCGTAATGGAAGATGACAAACAATAAATGGGATAAACGCTGCACCAACGCCCACAAGCAGAAACTTTTTGATAGTGCGTTTTATTTCGGATGCTGCACTATTCGGCAAATTTACTGTACCTGCAACCGAAAATAAGGAAAAGAGTTCACACTTCATCGCATAACTTGTCATTTATTATACTTTTCCGGTTGCGTTACAGAAAATTTACATTTTGAAACGCAGATACACAATGACGTTTCTTTGTTCAAGAGTACACTCCACCAGATCCTGAAGGAGATAGCATTCAGCTGTCTTCTTCTTCATCTTGAATGACAAGCTTAACGGACGCAAGCTAAGTCGTTGTTTTTGTCTTTAGACGATATTTAAACATCTCATAATGATTAAATGACAACGCTGCAATTCCAGAAACTTATAAACCACCTATTTCACCAAGAACGCCTGATGCATCGCGGAGAGTGGGGTGGTCGAATGAGCTACTAATCGATCACAGAATACACACAATAGCAAACAGCACAGAGGCTAAGAGCAAACTGGGATGCATGTGTGTCGTGACACGACATAATAGCGCGACGCACACGTTCCACATTCGCCGTCCTGGTCTTGCGCGTATTGAGACGCGTACACATACTTTGCACGCGCTGGCTGGCGATGCGTTGTGCTGATAGAATCGAAGTGCTCACCCAGTAATCTTTCTTAAACAGTTTTACAGAAACTATTCGGTAAAAATATTTTGTTATGTGGTCCATCATATCGGTAATGGTCATACTTACTGTGATACACAAATTTAAGAAATACGCTGCTGCTAGCTCGCAAAGGAAATAGGGGTTCCTACGATTTTACATTGAGTTTGTTACATGTTGCCTTATACGAAATTTAGCTAACATACTGAATCTTTCTGGAGACTTGGGAGGACGTCCCTTCGTGAAAATGGATCGTACACTCCTGGAAATTGAAATAAGAACACCGTGAATTCATTGTCCCAGGAAGGGGAAACTTTATTGACACATTTCTGGGGTCAGATACATCACATGATCACACTGACAGAACCACAGGCACATAGACACAGGCAACAGAGCATGCACAATGTCGGCACTAGTACAGTGTATATCCACCTTTCGCAGCAATGCAGGCTGATATTCTCCCATGGAGACGATCGTAGAGATGCTGGATGTAGTCCTGTGGAACGGCTTGCCATGCCATTTCCACTTGGCGCCTCAGTTGGACCAGCGTTCGTGCTGGACGTGCAGACCGCGTGAGACGACGCTTCATCCAGTCCCAAACATGCTCAATGGGGGACAGATCTTGCTGGCCAGGGTAGTTGACTTACACCTTCTAGAGCACGTTGGGTGGCACGGGATACATGCGGACGTGCATTGTCCTGTTGAAACATCAAGTTCCCTTGCCGGTCTAGGAATGGTAGAACGATGGGTTCGATGACGGTTTGGATGTACCTTGCACTAATCAGTGTCCCCTCGACGATCACCAGAGGTGTACGGCCAGTGTAGGAGATCGCTCCCCACACCATGATGCCGGGTGTTGGCCCTGTGTGCCTCTGTCGTATGCAGTCCTGATTGTGGCGCTCACCTGCACGGCGCCAAACACGCATACGACCATCATTGGCACCAAGGCAGAAGCGACTCTCATCGCTGAAGACGACACGTCTCCATTCGTCCCTCCATTCACGCCTGTCGCGACACCACTGGAGGCGGGCTGCACGATGTTGGAGCGTGAGCGGAAGACGGCCTAACGGTGTGCGGGACCGTAGCCCAGCTTCATGGAGACGGTTGCGAATGGTCCTCGCCGACAGTGTCCCTAATTTGCTGGGAAGTGGCGGTGCGGTTCCCTACGGCACTGCGTAGGATCCTACGGTCTTGGCGTGCATCCGTGCGTCGCTGCGGTCCGGTCCCAGGTCGACGGACACGTGCACCTTCCGCCGACCACTGGCGACAACATCGATGTACTGTGGAGACCTCACGCCCCACGTGTTGAGCAATTCGGCGGTACGTTCACCCGGCCTCCCGCATGCCCACTATACGCCCTTGCTCAAAGTCCGTCAACTGCACATACGGTTCACGTCCACGCTGTCGCGGCATGCTACCCGTGTTAAAGACTGCGATGGAGCCCCGTATGCCACGGCAAACTGGCTGACACTGACGGCGGCGGTGCACAAATGCTGCGCAGCTAGCGCCATTCGACGGCCAACACCGCGGTTCCTGGTGTGTCCGCTGGGCCGTGCGTGTGATCATTGCTTGTACGGCCCTCTCGCAGTGTCCGGAGCAAGTATGGTGGGTCTGACACACCGGTGTCAATGTGTTCTTTTTTCCATTTCCAGGAGTGTATGTAGTGCGGTCACTCCAGATCTCACGCCCACCAAAATGAAGTATTCACAACATCCCTCATTTCTCCTAAAGTGCTCGAGACATCGAAATGAGATTTTGGCGATTTATAGCACACAAGGAGGAGAGTATTTTGCCAATTCGTGAATTATATCTTTGGCCATATATCAGAAGTTTTACCTTCTATTTCTTTTTTGTTTCACTCCAGTGATCGTAATTTTATAAGATTCATCGACAGCTGACTGAAATTTCTTGTCTTTTGTTACTGCAAGCCGACACAATGAGTTTTTCGTAAGCTACTGACCTATCTGTAAGCCAATTTAGCTGTCCAGTCAGATATTCTGTTTCAGAATTTTGTCGCAATAGCTGCTGCGAGGTGGTTTTGAGTAAATTATACTGTGTTTTGGAAGAAGTAGTACAATTATACCGTCAACAATAGAAATGTGGCCGTCACTCATAAATGGTGATGTTGGTTCGAATCAGAGAAAGTTAACAACTCACATGAAAATAAATCGCCAATTCTATTACAATTTTGGCTGAAACTCTACAATCCATTGTATTTTTAACACTGAGCGAGTGGAATCGAATCTTACCAAACGATTTTTATTCTTTTCTTCATCTGACCAATATTGAAATAATGACGAGCGTACCCCTAAGGCACGTGCCAGATGCTGGTGACTCACCTACGGCTTGCCAAACTGACAATGTGTGCTTCGGGAGTAAAATAGTTGTTACTGAGAAAAATAAACAGCTGATTCGTGACACAACAAAATTGTCATTGTATTGTCAGGAGCTGAGAATAATGTGTGCAACACGTATGCGGAAGGTAGCCAGGTGTGCCTTGTGAGGGGAAGAGTCCACGTTATTCGGAAAACATTGTTATGAAAGTAGACCTGCCTTCATCAGCAATACATTTCAATAAATTAAATATGTGAAATCACAGCACTTAGGATATTCATAATTTTGGAATAATCTCTATCATATCTTCGTTTGTGTAGCCTGTTTTATAATTAGTTTATTATTGCTGATAGTATGTATGCAATCACTGAAAAGATTTTTCTCGTCAAAGAAGAGGCCATTCAAACATTGTCATCCGTGAGGGTTTCTCGACTGTTTCTAGCTTGCCGTTGGTGTGTGACGTCCACGTGTACGTAGCATAGTGTCTGTTTCCTCATCCATATCCCAATAATGACAGTGAAACATATGTACTTCAGATCTTGGACGTCTTATACCAGAAGCACAAAGGGGTCATACCAGTGAAAATTACCGCTTTTCGACTTCTTGTTGCAAATCGTAGAGGTACACCAGCACAATAGGCACCAAGTAGATAATCCTGTTTTACTTTCCTGCGTTGCTTCTTGATCACATGGTTTCATAATATTCCTTATTTCCTTATTCACTAGTCTCACAATGAATCATCTGTCCCTTCTTTCGATGTGAAAAGATTGTGGAGACGGAAGATATAACTCCAGTGGCTAATGGTTCACCAGTTACTCAACTGTGAATTGTTCTTGACAAAAGAATAAATAAAACATAAAAACTATACAGATGCAAGTAACTGGAAACTATAATGTACAAATGAAAAGAGATGAAGCGCTTAAACGGCGAAAAACGAAACACTGCTGAGTGAGAATAATATTCAGTATACTGTAAGGCTGTATTTTTCGGATGGGCAATTCTTCCACTGCTCATACGCGCCATGCCGAGGTGGGCATATGGCAGGACTGTCTTCCTGCTCCCCGCCTCACCCCTCCCGTAGTGATAGAGCGGTGCGAGAAACTGCGTTACAATCACTGTATTACATTCCATTGCCGCTGCTGCCTACTTTAACCTCTGTTACACGATTCGTATTTTTTTATTTGTTTTTCTCATGTTTCCTTTGTGAACTTGCTTTCGCCCCACGTGGTCGGTTAGAACAACCACCACATTTATAAATTGTAGTTTCGGTCTGAAAATGTACATGACGATTAATCATACGATAGTGGGTGAGTGTAAAATAGGGAAGGAATAATCTTGTGTGTCCGTATTTTTCTGGATTTCTGTTGGCTACCGAAACTTGGTCACGTGGGCTGAATGGCAATGAAGTGATGACGTTTCTTGTGGACCCCCATAAATATTTGATTTCTTGGCGATGTTGTGCTTTAAGTAAAATACATTGTGTAATCTCGTGCCACCAGGAAAAGTATCGGATTTTAATGCACATTAATTTGATAAAGACTTGCGAAATATTCTTCCACCCTGACCTAGTTTTGCAGTGTCTTTGCTGAACTTGTTCTGAGTCACCAATAGCAATTGAATGGAATAAGCATGGGTTTAGGTGTAAATGTGTGTTTGTATAAAATTACATTGAAGCCAGGCGCTCCCTGTTCCATTCCATAATTACGTGGCGTAACTGAACCATGTTAACTAGACAGACAAGTTTTGACGATGTATATTGCAGGAATAACACGACTAGTTGCTGAAATGCCATTCGTATTGAATAAATATCAATTATTCTCTACCCTCGACTGATTATTAGCTCCCTCCATCATAAAGAATGGGTGAAAGTCAGTACCACAGTCGAATTCTGGGTCATGAAAGCAAATAAAAGCTATGTACTGACTATTAAGCCCTGTATAGGTGTCTTCTGTAGTGGTTCAAAAAAATATTGTGGTATCCGTTGTGTTCAAATGTTTACCGGTTGGTTAAAACTTCCACTAGAAATTATTGATACCCGGCAATAACTTGCAGGGGTCAGTAATTTCCTGGACCACACGAATTTAAGAAGCCACTTACTACGGACGGTAGTTTGAGGGAGCGGCAGGACATGACAAAGCGACGGTAATCTTCCTACTTAGGCAGAGTTTTACCACCACCAGTACTGGAAGGTTACGTTACAGCAGTAACGACTGCGAGTTGTTAGTCATATTCTGCAACTGTATGCGACATGTTGGTTTCCTTGTCGTGTATGGTGGTGCGGCCGTTGTAATTTATTACAAGCACTGGCTCCGACAACAGCTCTGCTTAATAAACTTCTTCTGGCTAAGAAGAAAGACAAAAGCATATCGACCGCAGGAAAGAGATGGAAACGACCATTTTTGAGTAGCTGTTACGACTCTAAAGGTGTTGCATTTCATTTTCCTTGTCTTGTCGTGGTGTAGTGAGGCCGTAGTGAAATGTTGTAGGTACTGCCTCTGGCGGCAATGATGGTGGAAAAAGTTGCATTAGTTGGAACGAAGTGTTGGCACGTGGACCCGCCGTAGTAGGGGACGGAAAAGATCGTTATTCTTGGCTGTGGCGATTCTGGTTCGTCCGTGTGGTGTTTGTAATCCCTTAGGACACACCGAAATTACAATCGAATCCAGTTGTAGTTGCCACACACTTTTTTATTACCAATACATTGCTCATAATACATTCACAGTAACCATAATTACAACAAAGCTTGTCTTACAGATCACCAAAATCCTTTAAGATATCTTACACATATCGTTTTCTTTCAAGCACTTACATTAATTTAAACCATGTCCGTGGACCCATAATTAATTCAACATGACTGACAAATGAACGACACTTACTTCATCACTTACAAGGAAACTCTTATCTATCTTTTCAACTCATCCAAGTTCGAAATTCAACAGACAGTAACGTTTTAAGACTTCTTTGGCCAAATCTTCACAATTCAAACACAATATTCGTAAAAGCATGCTCATAAAATATGACTACATAACTATCCCAGTTAAAAGTTCTGAGTTCAACAAAAACCAAAATTTTAAATTTTACTCGGCCAACTTTTCATTAACTAATACAATGTTCATAAAATCCTGATTATAAAATATGATTAACATGACTAACTCACATCAAATCTCTGAGCCAACTTCAGATCAATTAGAACAATACTACTTGCACATACCAGGTTCGTATGATTTCAATACCTGACTATAACGAGAAGATCTTCCCAAGAGAAACTTAACAGGGGCCGCTTCCACTCTACATGAAAATTAGTGATGGGCGCGAACACACCAAAAGATTTTAATCAATACAAGAAATCCACAGGACAGGAAATCAAATAAAAGGGTACTCAACTTTGCACTGCGATTGAGATTCAGAAACCATAACTCTCCACCGAAAGGATGGAATTACAGGACAGTAACAACATAACCCGAGACGTGGGAGGGGCAGGGCCATAAGTATCACTCTGCCACAGTGGTAGTCCGATCCCAGTTTGATCGCGTCAACCATTGCCAGTTATCTGCAACTTAAAACACATCAGCGGCAGACAATATTCTGAGACATTAGATAAACAATCCTAATTGCACAATTAGTTAACAATATATTGCAACGATATGCTCCACAAATGAAACCAAGAGAATTAACCTCCTTGACTTACTTTGGCAGTCGCGGCTCTTAAAATTTGGTTAGCCAATCCCTTAAAATCATCACTAAAATAACGGCATAAAAGTGAGAATAGCAAGATTAATCTCAGCGCACATTTAAAGGCCAGACTAAAATAATGACATAACAAGTAGAATGGGAAAAACATTTCAGTGCAGCTTGGAACGTCAAACACAGAGTTACGCACTACACTTGTAGCTACGTGTTTAGCAATGCTTCGTGTCTGTTTGGTGGGCGTCACGGTATCAAATGACGACACCAAATTCAGTAACAAGCAACTGGAACAAGTACAAATGGGTTTTAGTACACTGGAATATTTAGTTAATATGAACACCACCCACCGAAACAACTCGACGACTCCAATTCATTCGGCCAGTGTAACCTGTAACCAACTCGACAGAACTTGTCGTTCCAACCTCGAGAAAATCACCATGGACAGAAGATTTACATTGTAACAGTTAAACTCGCAACAGCGGCTGGCTACGCTGCTTCGTCATGCCGACTCGGCCTCTCCTTACTGCATACAAACACAGTCCCACGTCACTCCACCTCACACTGCGGATACCCACACACCAGCCACCAGCAGAGTGTGCGCACCGCAGTTAATATCCCCCGCCGCCAAAGATGTGAAGAAGAGAAATAGGCATCGAAGTCGACTCAACGACGAAAAGACAATCGATGGAAACAGGCACCAGCAACGCACCAGCTGAGGGATCAATGTTGAATGTGAAGCCGAACCTTCTGGAACAAGTTTCTGAGGGTGACACCTTCGCATTCTTCAGTTACTGACTGAGAACTATGGTTTAAAGCAACCATTGTGATTTAACGTGATTCCGTAGAAGCCATTGGGAATTAAGTTGTTCCTTGGGGTTTCAAATGAGTTTTTTAATGTTAAATTATTTTGAAATAATTTTTGTTACTTTTTAAAACAAATTTTTCGTGATAATGCTGAACGGCGCCTTTGAACAATCTTGATATTTAAAGTGATTACTGATGTCTTGAAACTTTGAATTTCACCGCTTTTTGACTGAATCCTTAACGTCCTTTTTACGGATCTCCGAGTTCTTACACTTGTTTTGGGTGGCGCTTTTAAAAACCTTTTGATCTGATGCTGTTCAATTGTATCATGAGCGCTCTTAAATTATTTTGCAGGTCTTTCACTTATTTGGGTGGCACGTTTAAGTAATGTTTTGTGGTCTCGTATAATTTCAGTGTGAGTGTTTTACTTACATATTAAATGAACTAAGGTTACCAGCGAGTGCGTTGTGAAAATTGTTTTGTGATGCAATAAATTTTTCATATTTCTACAGAGTCTCGGCAGACTCCTGTACTAAACCCGGATTCCTGCATTCCGTACCGTGTCAGTACGTTGGACCCACTAATCTTGCTTTGCAATTCAAAGGACTTTGTTCGTGTTAACCGGGGAACATTCGCTCTTCACGTCAGCAGTGACCTCTAAGACACAGAGTTGATGACGGGGCCGAACGTCTACAGCTGTCCGCTATCGTGTTTGAGTTCCTCGGCGGTTCTCAAAAAGATCGTTGCCAGAGCTGATGTTGGCTGAAGCTCTGCGAGTTTCATAGCACAGAGCACTGCGCTGGCGCTTCGTACGCGCACAGTAATTTCGCACAGCAAGACCTGCTGCATTCTGCCACATTACCATTCCGGCTGCCTACCACGCACGATCCCCAGAACGCCAGTCTGTTAGCAATTATTCTACCGCTTCCTGCAATAAATGCCTCTCTTACGCTGATCATCTGCTAACTACTTTGGAAATTAAACTGTGTATAACCCCCGCGCGCTGAAATCGATGTCAAATTATTTCGACCCTAACTACCCTTTCTGATACACCCCTCTCTGATATGCTACCGTCATCCATCGAGAGACGCAGTCAGAGATTTAAACCCCATCGCTCATGGAAGCACTAAAACAGTACAGTTACACGTTGAATGTTTATCAACACTACGTCGATATATTTGGTGTTCCCTGCAACACAAATACGAGGTGTGTTTTTTGAAGTAAGTGCCGTTTTGAAATTTTAAAAAGACGTGCTAAGATATCTCAATAATTTTATTTTTACATGAGAGCCTGTACTTTAATCTACTTTTCTACGTAATTTCCGTTAATATTGAGGCACTTGTCATAACGTTGCATCAGTTTTGAATACCCTCCTCATAGAAGTCTGCCGCCTGACTTGTTAACCACTGCATCACCACTGTTTTGACTTCGTCATCGTCTTGAAGACTCTGACCGCCCAGGTGTTACTTCAATATGAAACATGGGTGGCCTACGTCACACCAGAATCAAAGCAACAGTCCATGGAATGGCGGCATTCAGATTCACCCAGAAAAGTGAAGTTTAAGCAAACAATTTTTGCCCGGAGGATCATGTGCACAGTTTTTGGGACAGAAAGGGGTATTGCTTGTGGAATTTCTGCCTCGTAATGAGACAATCAATGGAGCAGCTTACTGTAAGACACTGCACAATCTACGCCGTTCAATTTAGAACAAAAGACGTGGCAAGTTGAGCAATGACATCGTTTTGCTGCACGACAATCCCCGTCCGCATGTTGCAGATTTTTCAGCCCTCATCTAACTTTAGGACTCTGTATCTCAGAATGTGCAAAAAAAAAAAAATGGACTTGTACCACTATTGAAATAAGCCCTTCATATGACGTTGATAATTCAGACACTCTGCATTTTGTAGTCTGTTAGTTGATTAGTATTCTAGGAAGGGTATGCAACGGTGTTACGTAAGTAACCTCCATTGTAGACAGTATTTTTTGCAGTGTCCTAACAACGAACCGAAATCTGCTCCCTGTTTGATCTACGACTGTGCGCATGTGAACATTATGCTCCATATCTCCACAAATTGAATTTGTGTGCGTTGACTCATTCTACTTGTGATTTACTGATGCCGTATGTAGTCAAACAGTACTAAGTTTTATATGTTTCCTGAAGTGTATAGTTATTTCTGAGTATTTAAAACAAGTTGCCAATCTTTGTATTACTTTGAAGTCTTATGATGACCTGAAAGGGTTTTTGAAAACTTATTTTCTGAAAGGTGTTCATTATAAATAACTCCTCACCTGCACAAAACCTATGGATGCTAGTAGTATAGTATACAATGTCATTAATGTACCCCATGAACAGCAAAGGTCTCAAAAGGCTTGCCTGGAGTATGACAGAAGTTACTCCTACGTCCATCGGAGACACTCATCCATGGTTACACGCTGCGCCCTCTCTACCAAGAAATCCTCAATTCACATTGTGTTTAATACTCGATATAGCGGTTTTCCCTGCCACTTAAGAAGAGAGTGATTCTAATGCTTCTACATCCGCTAGTGACCACTCTGTGGGAGTTACTAATTCCAGTAATGTACTAAACATTACCGATTTCTGAAAATTCATCCCACATCTTCGGGCATTTTGGACGACTATAGTCATGTGGCGTAGTAGCGTCCAGTTGCATGGAACCTTGTAACAGCAAGAGCATCACGAGATCATAAGCCACGCGTGAAGTGCACTCCACTGTATAACAAGTCTCCAAGGCGGCTGAAGATAGACCTTTAATCTTCACAAAACGATATGCTTTGAGAAGTGTAAGTGTGGCAGGAGCGAATTTTATGTCCTGGAATGATATAATAGTAGCGTGGAATGAGATCTCAATCTTTACGACTGAAACACGGTCTAAAGACTCAATTGAACGTAGATAGATCAGAACTGACAATTCCTATGCAAGTACAGAAGTAATGACTAAATGCTTGCACTTAGTCCTAGACGAAATTTCCAAAATCAAGTGGTGTTCACGTTTTGATGTAAGAGACTCTTGTGGGTGGCAAGGCGAAACATGATAGACTCAAACTAAGGGCAGAAGTGTAAAGTAGTGAACCAGTAGACAGAGACGAAGATTATGAAAATGTATGAAAATATCAGAATGATAAAAAATTATGAATCAGCGGACATCTGGTAAAGTAGACAGAAAACAAATGAAACGATAAAACCTGCCCCATAGCAACATGTCTTAGAAAAGAGGAGATGCATGTCAGAAATAAGAAAGGAATAGATGTGAAAAAGTGAAGCAGAGAAAACTGGTGAGCGATGTTGATTGTTGGGGTATTGGACTCAAAGCCGGTGTGCTACTAGGCACAACGTATGAAGCTTTCTCAAAGGGTTAAAGGAAAAGCAATATTGTGACAGTGGAGTTGAAACGTCCCCTCAGAAAAATTAATGAATTACTGTGCTTAAACTGACACACAATATTTTTAGCTCAACGCAATCTGACTTTCAAAAATCCCTACAAAAGAATGGCCCTGACTAACATTAACCTATAGTTTCACAAATCACTTACCTCACAAAAATCTTGGTTACTCGAACTACTGCAATACAGCGAGCGCTACTACTGCCAGCTAAATAAAAGATTCAAACTATGGAAGGCACTAACTACTGATAGGGATAGTTAGCAAATGAAAGATTTTAATAGAGAACAAACAATGTATTTACCTTAATATCAACAAAAGTCATAATATATTTAGCAGTTCATGACATCCAGTCTTACAAATTTCAAAACTCCGCCATTTCTCTCCCCACATCCACCACTGCTGGCGGCTCACCCCCAACTGCGCAACACTCCGCGCTGTTAACAGCCGACTGCCCAACACAATAGCCAACAACAACGCAAACCAGCCACAGACTGCACGCAGCACAGCCAGTGATTTTCATACAGAGTGCTACGTGGCGTTACTAATATAAAAACCTAAACAGCCTAGTTACAGAGTAACAAATACTGAAGACAAAAAGAGTAGTCAAATTTGGTCAGTGTATCCCTATGTAAACAAAATGAAGACGCCTTCTCTTCTTGGTAATTCGAATGTAGTTACCCAGTGTTCAGGAAATTCGCTGTACATTATCCATCACAATGTCATAAATATAGTAATGTCCTCAACTACAATATTAAGTGACAGTATTACTGTTACTTTACGCAATAACAGAAAATCTTAAATTAAAGCTAAATCTGTTCTTTTTTTTTGAGCGAATGAATTTTTTAATCAAAAAGTGATAACATACGCAGTCTCACAGCCGAAATTCTAACTCTGGTTGCTACCTTTTATTACTTTGGCCCAGTAGGGTGTGTATCACGCAACATCATTGCGTTTACTTTAGTTCGCGTTGGCCTATCAGACTACTAGCAACGCGCGTGCCTGCAAACTGAGTAATCGTGGAGTAGTCTATGCCGGACCGGGGAAAATTTCAGTCAACAATGTGAGTAGCCGCAAGGTACACAGAAGGTTCGGATTTCACGTTAAATTATAGGTTTCCTTTCCTCAGTTGGCTAACTGGGCATTTACCTGTATAGATCATGACACGCACGTAGCCGATGTGGTAATTGAAAAACCCGCGCCCAGCTCGTTCGTCAAGTATATTTAGCTAATAGTCTGAGAAATCACCAAGGCTATTATGTTGTTTAGTTATCACCTTGGTACACACAAATGAATTGTGTGTACACCTCGTACAAGTTATTCATTTCACAAAGTAATGACAGAAACTACAGAAATGATGTACAGCATGTGGGATTAGCCAAGGTAAAAGGGGAAGAAAATAAAAACGAAATGGAAATTTACAACCACAAGAAAACTGCTACCAATAAGGAAATATTTTCTTAGTTTACTTCCATACTTATATATTTTTACCCTTCATTTTCTATAGTAAAACAGATTCAAAATGTGAAGCTGCTACAAAGCTTTTCCACGTCCTGTATAATTCGATTCAATGGGTAAATTTCTTTCAACAAAGGGAAATTTTCTTCCTAAAACTCCTTCTTTTTAAACTGATTTAAAATTATAACCAGAAAGCAATCTTTATATATCAAGTTAAAATTGATTTAGAGGCAAAAAGGAAAAAATCTTGACAGTATGAGCTATCGGGGTGAGAGCCTTGCCGCTCCCTTTGACACGGCAGTAGTCACGACCGCTCACAACAACCTCTGAAGGACTACACTGGTGCAAATCGATAACACGCCAGATTACTTTAAACTAAAAATTTTAACAACTCTCACAGTCATATAAACTATGCACCCCGTAAGAGGGATGGAAATGGTACAAAACATTAACATAAAAAAAATTAACTTGCCACCGAAGGTGCAACTTGATTTTATAAAAAAACTCTTACGGTGGAAGGGTGGCAACTTCATATACTAAAATGACCATTTAAATAAAAACCCATGATATTCAGTCTTACATAAAATATACAAACATGCTCAACATTACACATGTAGCGCCTCTCAAGGTGATAGGCAAGATAAAAACATATTTCAGGAATTCGGGCGTTACACTTCAAGCAATAAATTCATTAACACCGAATCCGACAAACATGACAGAGGAAGCTATTAACGTACGGCAGACCGACAGACAGACAGACTCTAACTGCCTAACAAATGCGGACGGGAGACAGACGAGCAAGCTGGGGACGAGAGACTGACCAAGAAAACAAGTAGAATTCAACAAGTAAATGAAACAACATATCAGCAATCACTTAACTTCTACTAAACTGCGATGTCTGGCGAAGACCGGGTGCAGCACCCCCAAATCGCTCTCCAGAACCGTCCGCTGCCAGCCGCTTCAACTGACGCAGGAAGGTCCGCCGATCTCCCGTCTCACGGCGTCGCAGCTCGCACCGGTCAGACCGAGGTCGTGGGTTGACTCCTGTTGCTCTCGTGTCGGCCGCGAAGCCACTACCCCTCGCTATACGGCTCGGCTCACTGGACTCACGTGGCGACCTCACATGCGCCACCGAGCGAGGTGGCGCAGTGGTTAGCACACTGGACTCGCATTCGGGAGAACGACGGTTCAATCCCATCTCCAGCCATCCTGATTTAGGTTTTCCGGTATTTCCCTAAATCGTTTCAGGCAAATGCCGGGATGGTTCCTTTGAAAGGGCACGGCCGATTTCCTTCCCAGTCCTTCCCTAACACGAGCTTGCGCTTCGTCTCTAATGACCTCGCTGTCGACGGGACGTTAAACACTAACCACCACCACAGGCGCCGATGCTCAAAACGGACAAGTCAGCCTGTGTCCCAGTGCGCGACCGACCAATCGATCGATCGATCCAACCGCCAATGACCGCTGTCAGAGCAACTCGAGCAGACTGGCGGCCTAACACATACTAGCACTTCGGACGACAGACAGACACTGACTGCCCCACAGTGACCCGGCTGACCAACTGACCAGACTCGCCGCCTCGCGAGTTTTTTTTTCCTTTCTTTATTGTATTTCAATTCCCCATCGGGGCGGGCTGACAGCAGCATATGCGCTGCTCTTCAGCCGAAAGACATAGAACAAACAAGAGAAGACATTTAAAAATAACATAGGAGAGGATATGGTGAACATAGATATAAAAAAGGGGGAACGTCATGGAAGGCAACAGACAAAAAAACGGGGTGACTGTAAAAAGGAGATTAAAAAAACTGTTTAAAAGTATCACACACAAAAAGCCACACACTGCGACTATTAAAAGAACGCAAGGCACAGTATGACTGGAGCATAAAAGTATCGACGGATGGCGTAGCACATAATGTAACACTGATGGTGAACCTCAAAGTAGTACACAATTAAAAACACACCTCTTGATGCACAGGAGAAACAGCACTAAACATAACACTGATGTGGTACACTGATGATGATCAAAATAGAAGATCTGCCAGGCGCTAGGAGATGAGGGAGACCTGAAGAAGGCAGGGAGGGGAAGAGATGGGGGAGATGAGTGGGGGGGCATGCTGAAGAGGGCCAGGTAGGGATGGATGTGGGAAGGAAAGAGGCAAGCATGGGGTGCATGGTCTCAGGGGAGGGGGGGATGGAGGAAAATCTGTTCTGGGAGAAGGAGGGAAGAGGAAAAAGGGGGCCCTGTGGAAGGGGGGGGGGAAGGCCAGGTTATAGTTGGAAGGAAGGGTAGATGTCACAGCGAAGTTCGTCATCCGGGAGGGGGAGGCGTTGGAAATTGCCCTGATGAAGGAGATGGAGGGTGTGGAGGTGGAGAGGCGTGGCAATGGGTGGGGGGTGGAGAGGAAGGAGGAAACCAGAGGGTGGGGGGGGGGGGGGGGAATGAAGCCTGCGGACAATGCAAAGGATGCGGAGATGTTGGAGGAACAGGAGGCGGTGGGGGAGGGGGATCAGTTTATACAGGAACCGTGTGGGGGAAGGAAGGTGGATATGGAAGGCAAGGCGGAGCGCATGGCGTTCAAGGATTTGGAGGGCCTTGTAAAAGCGGGTGGGGGCAGAGAGCCAGGCAACGCTGGCATAACAGAGGGTAGGAAGGATGAGGGATTTGTATGTGTGGAGGATGGTAGAAGGATGCGATCCCCATGTCCAGCCAGACAGGAGTTTCAGAAGGCGGGAATGGGCTTTGTGCTGGACGGTCTGGAGATGAGGGGTCCAGTTGAGGTGTCGGTCGAGGGTGAGGCCAAGGTGTTTCAGTGTGGGGGTGAGCTGGATAGGACGACCATAAAGGGTGAGGTAGAAATCATGGAGGCATAAGGAGCGAGTGGTGCGGCTTATGATGATTGCCTGGGTTTTGGAGGGGTTGAGACGGAGGAACCACTGGTTGCACCAAGTGGTGAACTGGTTAAGGTGGGCTTGGAGGGTACGTTGAGACCCTTGAAGGGTAGGATAGAGAGCCAGGAAGGCGGTGTCATCAGCATACTGGAGAAAGTGGACCGGTGGGGGTGGCTTGGGCATATCAGCTGTAGACAAGAGATAAAGGAGAGGGGAGAGGACAGAACCCTGGGGGACGCCAGCCGTGGGATAAAAAATACGGGAGTTGGTGTTGTCAGGGTGACATAGGAAGGACGGTGCGAGAGGAAGGAAGCGACCAGACGGACAAAACTGATAGGCAGGGCGTAGGTTTGTAGTTTAACGAGGAGACGGGGAGGCCATACACGGTCATAGGCATTTTGGAGGTCAAGAGAAACAAAAATGGCGGAGCGACGGGAGTTGAGCTGGAGGGACAGAAGGTGAACAAAGTTGAGGAGTTGGTCTTCAGCAGAGAAGGAGGGTCGGAAGCCACACTGGGTAAGGGGGAGGAGGTGGTGTTGAGCAAGGTGCTGATGGATACGGTGGGAGAGGATGGATTCAAAGACCTTACTGAAGATGGAGGTGAGGCAGATAGGATGATAGGAAGAGGCGTCAGAAGGGAGTTTGTTGGGTTTGAGGAATAAGAGGACGCAGGAGGTCTTCCACAGGTCAGGGTAGAAGCCAGTAGAGAGGATGACATTATAGAGATGGGTGAGGACAGTCAGGAAGGAATAGGGGCTTTCTCGAAGGTGACTGTAGGTGAACAGTCGTGACCAGGGGCCATGTTGCGTTTGGACTGGAGGATAAGTTTAATGTCTTGTGCTGTGATGGGATTGTTTATGTCAGAGGGGGGCAACTGCCCCCAGTACTGGAGACGCCTCGCGAGCTCATGGCGCCCCTTAAATGCATGTGAACAGGCAACCTTTTCCCCTTTCCCACCAGAGGGAGACACGAAAACTGCAACTGTTACAGTGGCGCCACCGCCAGAAACGGTGCTGGGTCGCGCTCTCAAAACAGCATTTTTTTACCACGGCTCAGTTCCAATCCACTGACTATGTACAAAGATGTCGGGAGGTTACCCTTTGTTATCAGACAAATGCTGGATCATTAGATCCCAAATATTTCCGACTACTAAGCCCTTGGTTTCATTCTCACCTTGTATTGTACAGTATTGTTTAGAACTGGGGACCTAGAAACGACAGAGAGGCTTCGTCCCCGCCGTAGCCCTCAGTGGTTCACAACCCCACAACAGGCTACAGCAGTCCACTCACCCCACAGCCGCTCCACACTGAACCCAGAGTTATCGTGCGTTCGGCTCCCAGTGACCCCCCTGGGAACGTCTCACACCTGACACGTGTAACCCCGATGTTTGCGCGGTAGAGTAATCATGGTGTACGCGTAGGTGGAAAAAGTGTTTGCGCAGCAATCGCCGACATATTGTAACTAAGGCGGAATAAGGAGAACCAGCCTGCATTCGCCGAGGCAGATGAAAAACCGCCATAAAAACCATCCACAGACCGGCCGTCACATCGGACCTCGACACTATTACGCCGCGCGGATTCGTGCCGGGGACCGGCACGCCTTCCCGCCCGGAAAGCAGTGCGTTACACTGCACGGCTAACCGGGAGATCTCATTCTCACCTTCCTGGGCACTGGATAGGAAGAAACAAGATCTTCAACCATCCGCCCTGCACTGACGAGTGACTGTGGATAAAAATCCTTGTCCCTAGGTTACCCACTCTAGGTGGGTCCCATAGAAATGTGCTGAGATCCTTACTGTTCATGACGTGTATTAATAATCTCGCTGACAATATAGCTTTCTCAGGAGATGTTACAGGCAAACATCAAGGCAGTTGCGAGGCGTACTGCCAGATACGCCACCTATCTTTTCGATCAGTTCTAGAACGTTAGGGAAATGCTCTCTGAGCTTAGATGAGTATTCTTGGTAGCAACATTTTTGGCGAAAAGCTATTGAGGAAGTTTTGAGGACCAGTAACTGCGTCAAACAGACGAAAAATCCTACTTCCTTCAACGTTTAGCTGCTGTAAGCAAATTACGACTCAAACAGAGGATCAATGTTCGATCGAATTTGCGACAGTATCTGTAAAGCGAGAGCGAGTGACTAACAGTGGCGTAAAGTACCCTGTGGCTTTTGGATTTTGTGTACGCCGTTGGCTCGATAGATCCTGGGGCTGAATTTTCCAGACAAGCAACAAGTCGATCTATTGATCGAACGAAGTGCTGTAATGACAATACAGGTTTTTTCCCAAAGATTAACCCGATTTTATACATGAACGAAGAACCATCCGATTTCTTACATGCGTGCATGTTGTAACATACAGCTTCAACAACGTGAAAACAATGACTTTTTCACTGAACAGATTTCCCTAAGTATTCTGACGGAAGTGTCATTGAAGAGCATGTTGAGTTTACTAAAATATAACTTTTTACTTATCTGATTGTCTTGAAGTTCACACTTGTTACTGACCAGGAGGTTACACGCATTTTAGCCCAACCATCGCGCGACGACATTCGACGTGTTAGCACAGCCGAAGTCTCCTGATCTATGATGCATTCCGCTGCTAGGAAAGCTCCTGGTCATGATGGCATTCAAAACCGTGTCCTCCAGGAGTTCACGGATAAAGCTACTGAGTTCCTAACACACATAACGAATGCCATACTAAAACACCAACACTCCCCGCCTTTTGGAAGACGGCCAAGGTCCTGATGTTCAGGAAGCCGGGGAAAGACCACAGCCTCCAACAAAATTACCGACCCATCAGCCTTCTGAACTCGCTCAGTAAGATTGTTGAGAAGGTGATTCTCAATCGCATTACTGGGCACTGCATAACAAGTGACATCCTGAGACCGGAGCAGTTCGGCTTCAGGTATCGCCACTCCACAACACAACTCTTACGGGGCGTTGAACATAGAAAACACGGCTTCAACAGAAACAAAGCGACAGGGGCCATGTTCCTGGACATCGAAAAGGTTTTCGACCGTCTATGGCAAAACGGCCTTATTCACAAACTCAGTGACGCGGGATTCCCCGACGGGCTGGTGCGTCTAATACACTCATACCTCACACACAGGAGTTTGAACACTGATGTGCAGGGAAAACACGGCATACACGCGTGAGTACCCCAGGGAAGCATCCTAGGGCCCCTACTGTTTAACCTCTACATAAACGATCTCATAACCACACACAACACAACGATGGCAATCTACGCGGATGACGCAGCCATCCTCGCGCAAGATTGGAAACCATCAAACATTACGTCACGCTTACAGACTGCACTCAGAGTGGCTGAGCCGTGAATGGAGAAATGGCGTGTTAGAGTAAACGTCGACAAGTGCGAAGCCGTTTTGTTCACCAGAAAAGAGAATCAACTGCGCAAACACCTATACTGCAGACCAATAACTTTACATGCACGCCCAACACGTTTCCGTGAGAAAGTCAAATACCTCGGTGTCTGGCTGGACAGGAAATTACTCTGGGAGGACCACATACAACACACGACCAACTGAGCAAGCGAGAGGCTCAAACAGCTCTATCCTATGCTAAACAGGCGTAGCACACTGAGTAGAAGGATGTCGAGGTCCACGTACATGACACTTATTCGACTCCTGATGACGTACGCAGCTCCTGTCTGGGGATACGCTGCGCCGTCTGCAGCTCATACAAAACAAAGTACTCAAAATCATAAGCAATGCTCCACGATACACATGCATCGCGGTCATTCACCGGGAATACCGACTTGAGACTCTCACGGAGGTAATCCACAAACTTAACCCAAGACTATACAGAAACTCCAGGCAATCGCAGAACAAGTTTATTCTGAATCTGGGGAACTACAACCATAACCATAGATGGAAACATAAAAGACCAAAAGACGTACTTGTAAGGACCTAACATCAATGGCGAAGCACACGCAAACACAACGGTAAAGGCGAGCCCATGTTAATCAGACGCCATTACTGGATATCCAGCTGGAATACACTGCTGAATAACTGGCACCACGCTGGGAAGCCGTACCGTACACTGCACGCAGACGAGATCCAGACACCCCCCACACAGTGAGATGATCTATGGTCGGTCTCCCACTACTATATAACGATCTTGATTGTTTCAGGAATGTAGAGGCTGCAGCAACTGGGATACATCACCATCGCTTGCCACGTTAATGATGCATGATACCCATACTAACAAATCAAACCTTGCATGAACTATCGCAGCTAGTAAGCCACTACTGCTCTTACGTGTGACACCCAACTCGCTTGATTAGTTCATGAGACCCAGAAAATATTAGATACGGGCTCAAGGGTAGATGCTATTTTTCTTGACTTCCGGAAGGCGTTCGATACAGTTCCGCACTGTCGCCTGATAAACAAAGTAAGAGCCTACGGAATATCACACCAGCTGTGTGGCTGGATTGAAGAGTTTCTAGCAAACAGAACACAGCATGTTGTTATCAGTGGAGAGACATCTACAGACGTTAAAGTAACCTCTGGCGTGCCACAGGGGAGTGTTATGGGACCATTGCTTTTCACAATATACACTCCTGGAAATGGAAAAAAGAACACATTGACACCGGTGTGTCAGACCCACCATACTTGCTCCGAACACTGCGAGAGGGCTGTACAAGCAATGACCACACGCACGCCACAGCGGACACACCAGGAACCGCGGTGTTGACCGTCGAATGGCGCTAGCTGCGCAGCATTTGTGCACCGCCGCCGTCAGTGTCAGCCAGTTTGCCGTGGCATACGGAGCTCCATCGCAGTCTTTAACACTGGTAGCATGCCGCGACAGCGTGGACGTGATCCGTATGTGCAGTTGACGGACTTTGAGCGAGGGCGTATAGTGGGCATGCGGGAGGCCGGGTGGACGTACCGCCGAATTGCTCAACACGTGGGGCGTGAGGTCTCCACAGTACATCGATGTTGTCGCCAGTGGTCGGCGGAAGGTGCACGTGCCCGTCGACCTGGGACCGGACCGCAGCGACGCACAGATGCACGCCAAGACCGTAGAATCCTACGCAGTGCCGTAGGGGACCGCACCGCCACTTCCCAGCAAATTAGGGACACTGTTGCTCCTGGGGTATCGGCGAGGACCATTCTCAACCGTCTCCATGAAGCTGGGCTACGGTCCCGCACACCGTTAGGCCGTCTTCCGCTCAGGCCCCAACATCGTGCAGCCCGCCTCCATGGTGTCGTGACAGGCGTGAATGGAGGGACGAATGGAGACATGTCGTCTTCAGCGATGAGAGTCGCTTCTGCCTTGGTGCCAATGATGGTCATATGCGTGTTTGGCGCCGTGCAGGTGAGCGCCACAATCAGGACTGCATACGACCGAGGCACACAGGGCCAACACCCGGCATCCTGGAGTGGGGAGCGATCTCCTACACTGGCCGTACACCTCTGGTGATCGTCGAGGGGACACTGAATAGTGCACGGTACATCCAAACCCTCATCGAACCCATCGTTCTACCATTCTTAGACCGGCAAGGGAACTTGCTGTTCCAACAGGACAATGCACGTCCGCATGTATCCCGTGCCACCCAACGTGCTCCAGAAGGCGTAAGTCAACTACCCTGGCCAGCAAGATCTCCGGATCTGTCCCCCATTGAGCATGTTTGGGAGTGGATGAAGCGTCGTCTCACGCGGTCTGCACGTCCAGCACGAACGCTGGTCCAACTGAGGCGCCAGGTGGGAATGGCATGACAAGCCGTTCCACAGGACTACATCCAGCATCTCTACGATCGTCTCCATGGGAGAATAGCAGCCTGCATTGCTGCGAAAGGTGGATATACACTGTACTAGTGCCGACATTGTGCATGCTCTGTTGCCTGTGTCTATGTGCCTGTGGTTCTGTCAGTGTGATCATGTGATGTATCTGACCCCAGGAATGTGTCAATAAAGTTTCCCCTTCCTGGGACAATGAATTCACGGTGTTCTTATTTCAATTTCCAGGAGTGTATATATAAATGACCTAGTAGATAGTGTCGGAAGTTCCATGCGGCTTTTCGCGGATGATGCTGTAGTATACAGAGAAGTTGCAGCATTAGAAAACTGTAGCGAAATGCAGGAAGATCTGCAGCGGATAGGCACTTGGTGCAGGGAGTGGCAACTGACCCTTAACATAGAGAAATGTAATGTATTGCGAATACATAGAAAGAAGGATCCTTTATTGTATGATTTTATGATAGCGGAACAAACACTGGTAGCAGTTACTTCTGTAAAATATCTGGGAGTATGAGTGCGGAACGATTTGAAGTGGAATGATCATATAAAATTAATTGTTGGTAAGGCGGGTACCAGGTTGAGATTCATTGGGAGAGCCCTTAGAAAATGTAGTCCATCAACAAAGGAGGTGGCTTACAAAACACTCGTTCGACCAGTACTTGAGTATTGTGTGAGATCCGTACCAGATCGGGTTGACGGAGGAGACAGAGAAGATCCAAAGAAGAGTGGCGCGTTTCGTCACAGGGTTATTTGGAAACCGTGACAGCGTTACGGAGATGTTTAACAAACTCAAGTGGCAGATTCTGCAAGAGAGGCGTTCTGCATCGCGGTGTAACTTGCTCGCCAGGTTTCGAGTGGGTACGTTCCTGGATGAGGTATCGAATATATTGCTTCCCCCTATTTATACCTCCCGAGGAGATCACGAATGTAAAATTAGAGAGCTTAGAGCGCGCACGGAGGCTTTCAGACAGTCGTTCTTCCGGCGAACCAAACGCGACTGGAACAGGAAAGGGAGGTAATGACAGTGGCACGTAAAGTGCCCTCCGCCACACACCGTTGGGTGGCTTGCGGAGTATAAATGTAGATGTAGATATAGATGTACTACCCATCCCACTGTCGCAGAGGTTTTTTGTTCCCACGGCACGAGCCTTGGCACTTTTTTCCTTCTGCTCTTCAAATTGCTACCCTTACTCGCGTTTCGTCCACTATCTATCACCTGATGGACCGTGTTAATGAGTAGTCTTACCCAGACGCACGGATAACATCACAGCCCAGCATCCTTTGATCCAATTACTAGATAACTAACATGTTGACGGAGGTGACAGTAGAATTTTTTTCTGGTCACCACGTTGGTGCGGGCGTGGAGGGGCCCCATCTCTAAAAAAAAATGATCACAATTTATTACTTTTATTGATTACTAGGCTTAGCTCAAGTTATTAGCCATCTTCAGATAACCGGATAAGTAAAAGCAGATTACTGGTTGCACACAATTTTTTTTTTAAATTATCTTTTGATCTGAATATGGCCAGAAACTTTAGCCAAAACTAGTAATCAAAAAAAGTAATAAATTGTGGTCTTGACCAGTAAAGGACTTTGTCTGAATCCAGTAACCGTAAAGAAATAACAAATTTTAGCAAACATGAATTTATCTGAATGTTTTCACTCATAAATGATATTTTCCATACCCATCAGTGGATTCAAATTGTGTATCACGCTTTGTCACGTAACAACATATAACAACATACAGACTTGAGGTACATTTTTCAGTTATATTTCTGGTTAAAGCTTTGATTCACCTTTCCAAAACGTTCAGCGTGTTCTCCTTTCGAGGCACGACACACGTCCAGACGACAGTCCAAATCGTTCGTACTTTTGCGAGCATGTCTGCTGGTGTCGTGCGGCTTCGGAGAGCACGTATATTTGTTGTAAAGGAGCCACAACCTCGGAGTTCTCCACAAACTCCAGGAGAACACATACAGTGAGATTGGACTAAGTTGGAAGCAAACGACGCGGTTCGAAATCTGTACGTCTTTTATAGTCGATCCATTGTTGCAGTGCATTCCCTTGACGACAGTCACGACGCACAGTTGTAGCTGAATTGCACCCACTATAAAGAAAAACGGGAAATTCCTATTACTGCTCTGTTATCGCCCTCTCTGTTCGACGTACGTTGGACAATTATCGAGCGAGAGAGCTGGAAGCACCAGGTATAGACCTACTGACAGCCAAATGAGTCGGTAACTTACAACTGGAGCCAAGGTAAACTTTCACGAAATGACACGATATTGCAATGTCTGTGTTGTTAAAGAAGAACGATGCAAAGTTTCGAAGTAATATTGTAACATATTTTTTAACAATAGTCACTGAAATATCGCATTTATCCTGCGACATAGTTCAGCGACTTTCATTTAAAATTTCTTCCCCTCTACAGGAGTTACACAATGTGCGTGCGAGTACAGGCTGTGTCACAGGAGGGACAACACAGGGTAGCTTGGGTCTGGCCATGAGTCCTGGACAATATCCAAAGCGGTAAATGTGACCGCCTGCGTAGAGCGTGAAATCCTGTTTCGAGTCCCGGCCTAGCACAAATGTACACTGCCGTTTCCCTATACAGCTGATGGTTGCTTGTGTTCGCACCTGCGAATACATTCCATGTATTCAGTTACACTTTTCGTTTCTGTGCGTGCGTGAAAAAGCACCCATTGTTTCCGTATTTATTCATGTAGAAGATATGATCAGCATCATTACTCTGTTTACTCACTGCTGGCTGTTGAGACATCATTTCTCCTTTCACTTCTTAAATACCTGCATCTTCGACTAGACTTCTCCATCCACAGCTCTTCTTAATGAAATGTGAAGAAGCAAGGCGGTATTATTCTTAGCTCTAGTCAACCATCTGCTTGATGTTCCTCCCCGTGGTCTTCTGCCCTCGATTTTGCCTTGCAAGATGGTCTTTTCTTATTTATCCCCTTCTCTTCTCAAAATATGTCATAGGAACCGGGAGCATGACTGACACAGGAAGGTGGAGCTAAGTTCTGCTATAATGGAAGCACTGGTCCCTTTTTTCTGTCCATGGTACGTGTAACATCTTCCTTCAACACCACATACCGAAGGCATCAAGACGGCTGTTGTCACTAGCTTTAACGGTATAGGTCTCGCAGTTCTACAAGAACGTACGGAACACCAGTGATTCTATCAAGCACACCATCGTTGATCATAGAATGAAGGCTTTCATTGGTTTGGATATTGCCCAGTTCTACCAGACGCTAATTAATATAACCATTGTGCCACGGCCAAGGAAGATTCACATTTTTATTTTTTTGTCTCATTTTACTGTGTCATCTCTCAGACAGCCTAAATATACACATCAACAACCTTCATATCCTTTAAGCAATCTTTATGTCGGATTTAATCTGAAGCCTGTCGATTAATAACTATTAGTTAGGCCTTTTTCCTGTTTAGACCGAAATTTAAACTAACAACTTTCATTATGGAGAACACATCACAAAGTTCTTCCTTACTTCCTGCAAAACGTAAAC
This sequence comes from Schistocerca gregaria, assembly GCF_023897955.1. Lineage (NCBI taxonomy): Eukaryota > Metazoa > Arthropoda > Insecta > Orthoptera > Acrididae > Schistocerca > Schistocerca gregaria. The sequence continues at coordinate 108,278,429 of NC_064925.1, forward strand.
TGTTGATTTTCCTGAACCAGCTTAATTTCACCACCCGAGCGCCTGAAGACATACTCTGCATAGATGTTAGAGGGCTAATGTGACAGTATACAGCCTTGTCTGACGCCACTTCTCACGTCGGAAAACTCCGTGAATTCACTATCCAACTTTCTGACTGCAGTATCATTGATATAAACGCCTATTAGTGAAGATGCTAGGTGTTTTGGAATATATACTTTTGAGAAATAGGATGAATGTTATTGAAACGCACTGTTTTTCTTTCATTTGTTCCATCGATTTAGAGCCATCTGTTTAGAGTTACCAGCCGTTATGGTGGGTGTTACTCGTTACTCGTTTCCGTTGTCCACGAGGCTAAGTATCGTCCTTGCACGTCATTTTTTGGCGAAGATGAGAATAACAACTTCCGTGAAATGAGTCTGCCACACTAACTAGGCGTGCATTGTTAACCTATAGCAGCTTGAAAATTTAAATCGCATGAATACGTCTGCATAAGGCAAACTGTGCCGCAATGGTGAGTTAATAATAAAAATATATTTTGACAGCTGTAACGATAGCCGAAGCTGCGTTTGGAAGGCATGAAGAGTGATCCCGAACTCCACTGAAAAAATACGGAGCTTGTTCTGAGATATTTCTTGGGTACTTCGGCTGAAGAGAAAACTGATCTTCAAAGCCTCACTTAAGATTAATATTGGGGAATTTAGCTTTCTCAGCAAATCCGTTGACGAAATCGCCTCATGTAATCAACCTTAACTTTACGACGAGTTTCCTACCCGTTATCTCAGGCACCTGGAGATGACAAGTAGGAAAGTCGTGAAAAGGCTGTGGCACCACAACGCTAGAACTCGACTGATAAGCCGAGGAGCTTTTTGTAATGATCTATACGGTTTGTTACGCCAGTTACCGCTGTGTATGCGAAAATACTTCCACAACAGAGAAACATCCGGTGATGTGCATCCATTCTAACTGGTGTTATCCTGCTGGGAAAAAATTTCTAACTACCACTCGAAACTAGCGACAGACAAACTGAAACTCTACCCTTCACCTACAAGTTGGCGGGAAAAAAGGTAGGAGTGTAAGGTACTGTCTTTATTGTTTTTGCTGGGAAATAAGTTCAACTGACGAGATGCTGGTGTTGGACAGAGGGAAGTTTAAAAAGTGCATTACCTGTAAACATAGAATATCTTTCGCCGTTCGACAACAAAGTTCGTTACAGATGCCTGCTCGAAAACAATTCTGTAGCTCAGGTAATCGAAGCCAATACACGCTATCACAACTGGTGGGCAAAAAGTCACAGTTCTAATTACACTTCGAAATTGTCACGAAAAAAACAGCATTTGCAATGATCATAATACAGCACATGTTGTTGTTGTTGTGGTCTTCAGTCCTGAGACTGGTTTGATGCAGCTCTCCTTGCTACTCTATCCCGTGCAAGCTTCTTTATCTCCCAGTACCCACTGCAACCAACATCCTTCTGAATCTGCTTAGTGTAGTCATCTCTTGGTCTCCCTCTACGATTTTTACCCTCTGCGCTGCCCTCCAATACTAAACTGGTGATCCCTTGATGCCTCAGAACATGTCCTACCAACCGATCCCTTCTTCTGGTCAAGTTGGCCACAAACTTCTCTTCTCCCCAATCCTATTCAATACTTCCTCATTAGTTATGTGATCTACCTATCTAATCTTCATCATTCTTCTGTAGCACCACATTTCGAAAGCTTCTATTCTCTTTTTGTCCAAACTATTTATCGTCCTTGTTTCACTTCCATACATGGCTACACTCCATACAAATGCTTTCAGAAATGACTTCCTGACACTTAAATCTATACTCGATGTTAACAAATTTCTCTTCTTCAGATACGCATTCCTTGACATTGCCAGTTTACATTTTATATCCTCTCTACTTCGACCATCATCAGTTATTTTGCCCCCAAATAGCAAAACTCCTTTACTACTTTAAGTGTCTCATTTCCTAATATAATTCCTTCAGCCTCACTCGACTTAATTCGACTACATTCGATTATCCTCGTTTTGCTTTTGTTGATGTTCATCTTATATCCTCCTTTCAAGACACTGTCCATTCCGTTCAACTGCTCTTCCAAGTTCTTTGCTGTCTCTGACAGAATTACGATGTCATCGGCGAACCTCAAACATTTTATTTGTTCTTTAATACCTACTCCAATTTTTGTTTTGTTTCCTTTACTGCTTGCTCAATATACAGTTTGAAAACATCGGGGAGAGACTACAACCCTGTCTCACACCCTTCCCAACCACTGCTTCCCTTTCATGTCCCTCGACTCTTATTACTGCCATCTGGTTTTCTGTACAAATTGTAAATAGCCTTTCGCTCTCAGTATTTTACCCCTGCCACCTTTAGAATTTGAAAGAGAGCATTCCAGTCAACATTGTCAAAAGCTTTCTCTAAGTCTACAAATGCTAGAAACGTAGGTTTGCCCTTCCTTAATCTAGCTTCTAAGATAAGTCGTAGGGTCAGTATTGCCTCACGTGTTCCAACATTTCTACGGAATCCAAACTGATCTTCCCCGAGGTCGGCTTCTACTAGTTTTTCCATTCGTCTGTATGGAATTCGCGTTAGTATTTTGCAGCTGTGAGACTTATTAAACTGATAGTTCGGTACTTTTCACATCTGTCAACACCTGCTTTCTTTGGGATTGGAATTATAATATTCTTCTTGAAGTCTGAGGGTATTTCGCCTGTCTCACACATATTGCTCACTAGATGGTAGAGTATTGTCAGGACTGGCTCTCCCAAGGCCGTTATTAGTTCAAATGGAATGTTGTCTACTCCGGGGGCCTTGTTTCGACTCAGGTCTTTCAGTGCTCTGTCAAACTCTACACGCAGTGTCGTATCTCCCATTTCATCTTCATCTACATCCTCTTCCAATTCCATAATATTGTCCTCAAGCACATCGCCCGTGTATAGACCCTCTATATACTCCTTCCACCTTTCTGCTTTCCCTTCTTTGCTTAGAACTGGGTTTCCATCTGAGCTCTTGATGATCATACAAGTGGTTCTCTTATCTCCAAAGGTCTCTTTAATTTTCCTGTAGGCAATATCTATCTTACCCCTAGTGAGATAAGCCTCTACATCCTTACATTTGTCCTCTAGCCATCCCTGCTTAGCCATTTTGCACTTCCTGTCGATCTCATTTTTGAGACATTTCTATTCCTTTTTGGCTTCTTCATTTACTGCATTTTTATATTTTCTCCTTTCATCAATTAAATTCAATATTTCTTCTGTTACCCAAGGATTTCTACTAGCCCTCAACTTTTTACCTACTTGATCCTCTGCTGCCTTCACTACTTCATCCCTCAAAGCTACCCATTCGTTTGCTTCTGTGTTTCTTTCCCCCATTCCTGTCAGTTGTTCCCTTATGCTCTCCCTGAAATTATGTACAACCTGTGATTCTTTCAGTTTATCTAGGTCCCATCCGCTTAAAGTCCCACCTTTTTGCAGCTTCTTCAGTTTTAATCTACAGGTCATAACCAACAGATTGTGGTCAGAGCCCACATCTGCCCCTGGAAATTTCTTACAATTTAAAACCTGGTTCCTAAATCTCTGTCTTACCATTATATAATCTATATGAAACCTCTCAGTATCTCCAGGCTTCTTCCATGTATACAGCCTTCTTTTACGATTATTGAACCAAGTGTTAGCTATGATTAAGTTATGCTCTGAGCAAAATTCTACCAAGCGGCTTCCTCTTTCATTTCTTAGGCCCAATCCATATTCACCTACTACCTTTGCTCCTCTCCCTTTTCCTACTACCGAATTCCAGTCACCCATGACTATTAAATTTTCGTCACCCTTCGCTATATGAATAATTTCTTTTATTTCATCATACATTTCTTCAATTTCTTCGTCATCAGCAGAGCTAGTTGGCATATAAACTTGTACTACTGTAGTAGGTGTGGGCTTCTTATCTATCTTGACCACAATAATGCGTTCACTATGCTGTTTGTAGTAGCTTACCAGCATTCCTATTTTTTTATTCATTGTTAAACCTACTCCTGCATTACCCCTATTTGATTTTGTGTTTATAACCCTGTAGTCACCTGACCAGAAGACTTGTTCCTCCTGCCACCGAACTTCATTAGTTTCCACTATATCTAAGTTTAACCTATCCATTTCCCTGTTTCAATTTTCTAACCTACCTGCCCGATTAAGGGATCTGACATTCCATGCTCCGATCCGTAGAACGCCAGTTTTCCTTCTCCTGATAATGACGTCCTCCTGAGTAGTCCCCGTCCGGAGATCCGAATGGGTGTCTATTTTACCTCCGGAATATTTTACCCAGGAGGAAGCCATCATCATTTAATCATACAGCAAAGATGCATGCCCTCGGGAAAAATTACGGCCGTTGTTTCCCCTTGCTTTCAGCCGTTCGCAGTACCAGCACAGTAAGGCCGTTTTGGTTAGTGTTACAAGGCCAGATCAGTCAATCATCCAGACTGTTGCCCCTGCAACTACTGAAAGGGCTGCTGCCTCTCTTCAGGAACCACACGTTCGTCTGGCCTCTCAACAGATACCCCTCGTTGTAGTTGCACCTACGGTACGGCTATCTGTATCGCTGAGGCACGGAAGCCTCCCCACCAACGGCAAGGTCCATGGTTCATGGGGGGAGAGCAGCACATGTGCTGGGGGAAAAGCGTCCTCCTAAGGGAATGCAGAGTGCAGACGGCGTGGTAGTTGAACATGTTTTCTTCTCAATGTACAATCACAAACTGCTGAAAACCAAGGCCTTATCAAATCCCCTCACGCCTCCTCCTCACTCCCTCCACGATGCTCCGCCGAATGTGTCACGCCCCGGCTACCAACCTCTAAGGCCTCTGCCAACACTAAGCTTTCCACCATCTGGCCGTCACCTTAAGGTGACGTTCGTACGCCTTCACAATAGCGTGTATAGTCAACTAAACAATAGGAGATAAAAGGACGGTAGTCTCAAGTGCAACTTTTTCGTCTAAAATATAGCGCCCCGGACAGAGAGCGGCTGTGTCCAGCGACCACCACAACAGAAACGCCCCCCCCCCCCCCTTTCCCCCTCATCCACGTAGCCCGCCATTTGGCGATAGAGAGCAACTGTATTTGACATCAACGCATCCATAATCAAGCATCTATTAAAAAAAAGCAAAACACATTTGCGACCATCATAAATGTCCTCTTTCCACGAAAATAGATAAAGTCCATTTTCTTTTAGTTTTATGAGCAAAATCGGCGAAGTTTCTACGTTCGACTGCAGTCGCAACTCATTATTTTTTGTCGTCCAGCGCAGTGTACTGCCACCGATCACAAATGATCAGCACCCTGCGTAAAATCAGAAAACAGAAAACTTCGACTATTTTGTTGCGACAACTACCGATCACTGCAGAATGTCCTTGTTATTTTGAAATTCTTATCAGAGTAAAGAAAAAGCGAGAATTTAAACTCCGAAGAAAAAAATCTATATTAAGCAATGTCTTCCAGTTTGCTGAACAGGTTACAGGACCTGAAATTATTACTCGCATACGTTGTCTGCAAATAAACTCTCATGCATGTGTGTATTACAAACATTTCATATAGGTAAGAAAAGAGGGTGGCTACGCTTTCAGCTACCTAGTTTCAACTACTTTTCAGTGTCATCCGACCACTCACATCCGCATCCGAAATACATGCACATAGAACGTTGTATATAGGAAAAGTCTTAGGATTTTTCGTAGGTTAGTGAATAAGACAGGTAAATATTCTCGTACAAAATATTTATTAAATTTTGGATATATATTTACACACAGAAAATAACTCTTTCCACATTTTTGTTAGGAGTAGTTCTAGTAATGTCCAAATACATTTTTTACTTATAACTTAAATCCACATATGAATTACCTATTTCTTTCTCCATCCAGTAATTTGACAAGTACAGAGAAGGTATATTCTCGAATTCTAAAACATATCTAATTTTATTCCTGTAAAATGTAAATGTACTTTGACTAAGGCCTCCCGTTGGGTACACAGTTCTCCGTGTGCAAGTCATTGGATTTGTCGCCACTTCGGCGACTTGCTCATCGATGGGGATGAAATGATGATGATTAGGAAAACATAACACCCAGTCCCTGAGCAGAGAAAATCTCCGACCAAGCCGGCAATCAAACCCAGGCCCTTAGGGTTGACATTCTGTCAGGCTGACCACTCAGCTACCGGGGGCGGACTTGTTTTATGGCTTTAACTGTTAGCTCAGTTCCTTCCTGCATTTTTCTAGCACTTTCATTTTTCCTCGTATCTCCTCCATGACGCTATTGTTAAAGCGTTGTAAAGCGTTCTACGTCTTCCTGTGTGTATGTCGGCCACTTTTCTGCTCCATATTCTTGCGGGATGTCTATGTAGAACTTTAAGTTTACAACTTTTGCAAACGAGTGTCCATAATTTTTAAACTCACCAAATGACTGTTCTGTTGCTGGGCAGAGAGCGGTTATGTCCGGCGACCACTTTGCGTCACTCAGGGTATGCCTTAAGACGACTGCCCTAGACAATGTGAAAGGGAAATTAAGTAGTATAGCCCCACGCATCCGGAGAATGCTCCACATGGCTATTTGAAAAGTCGGTTGTCTGCGAAACAGAAAGCCCTTCCCGCATACAGCGCAGCTGTACGATGGCATCCTCAGAACCGTGGTAAATGACTGCTATACCGACCAGGGAGAGTCACGACCTCGTAGGGAACTCGCCTGCCATTCTGCGCTGGACTATTTAAGATCACTCGACTACTAAAGCAACTATTAAAAAAGGAAAACACAGTCATTTTACATTCGACAACAACAGTTGTATGGTATTGTCTGCTTTTGAGGTGCATTGCGCTTTATGCTGTCCTTGTGTAGTGCTATGCATATAGTTGTGTAATTAGGCCCAAACTTTGTGATTAATTACGTAGTTAGGATCGATCTTTGCGCCAGTTTCCCGACCAAAGTAAATAAATTACACTAACCTAATCTTCCTCTCCCGCATCTGGACAGTTCCCATGTGTTAGGTGATGCACTTGGGCTTTCCATTCAGGACCACCAGGGTTCGAGTCCCAGAAAGGGCACTGCCATTTTAAATTTCCCGCCAATTCCAAGAGCCTCTGGTGGTTTCATTGTGTTAGGGGGGCACACTTGGGCTTTCCGCCCAGGAGGAGCAGGGTTCGAGTTCCGGAAACGGAACCGCCAATTTTTATTTCCCGCCAATTCAAGGGTGGAGGAGGGGGGGGGGGATGTCAGCACAGCACTGGGACAAAAAAATTCCCTCCAAAATTCGAAATTCCCACCAAAATTCGAATTCCCACCAATAGGATAGGTTGGTGGAAGGGAGGTGGGGGAGGGGAGGGGCTGGAGCACACGTGCACCTGAGAAAGAACACTTGACGTCATCGGGGGGCGGGGGTGGGCGTGGTTGGCGATGGGCGTGATCTGGGTGGATGTGTGGGTGGGGATGAGCAGGGCTGGGGTGATTAAGTGATCAATTTAATTAATTTGCATATCAATTTTATATGTAAAGTGTCCTACATACGTCCTTATACTACTACCGCCCGCATCCTACTACTTCAGAAATGGAGCCAGTTACATGCCGTGTGGGGTAACACAGAGAAGGGAATCGTGCATTGAATTTGTTTATTATTCATTGAGATTAGGGACTCCATAAACACGGTTAACGTACAATTAACATTGCAGGAAAACGTCTACATCTACATACATATTCCGCAAGCCACGGTATGGCTCGTGGCGGAGGGTACTCTGTACCACTGCTGGTTATTTCCTTTCCTATTCGACTCGCGTGCGGCGGAAAAATAATTGTCTATATGCCTCTGTATGAGCCCTAATTTCTGGTACCTTATCTTCGGGGCCCGTACGTGAAATACACGTTGGTGGCAACAGAATCGTTCAATAGTCGGTCTGATATGCTGGTTTCTTAAGTTTTTTGATTTGTGCTCCTCGAAAAGAACGTCACCTTCGCTCCAGTGATTCCGATTTGAGTTCCCGATGCGTCTCGGTAATATTTGCATGTTGTTCGAAACTACCGGCAACAAATCTAGCAGACCGCCTTTGAACTGCTCTATGTCTTCATTTAATCCGACTTGATGCATATCCCCAACACACAAACAGCACTCAGAAATGCGTCATAGTGGTGTGTTCCTTACTAAACAGGCACACTTTTCTAAACTTATGACAATAAACCGAAGTCGTCTATTTGCCTTTCCTGCCGCGATCGTTGCGTACTCATTCTATTTCATATTGTTTCGTTTAGCTACATTTTAATAATTAATCGAAGTGACTGTCTTAAACAGCTCACTACTAATGCTGTACTCTAACATTATACTTTTTTTCCTACTCATCCGCATTAGCTTACATTTTTCTACATTTATACCTAGTTGCTATTCATCACACCAACTAGAAATTTTATCCGAGTCATCTTGTATCCTCCTATGGTTATTCAACGATGACTCCTTTACCGTGCACCTCAGCTTCATCAGAAAACAGCCACAGACTTCACCTTTTCTCTCCGTAAAATAATTTACGTATACCGAAAGTAACAGTGGTCCTGTCTCATTTCTCTGGCGAACTGCTACTGTTATTTTTGTCTCCGATAAACATTCACTGTCGAGTACAACATGGTGGGTTGTCACTTGAGGTCTTCGGGTCACATATTTGGGAACGCATATCGTATGCTTGTACATTCGTTAGCAGTGGTTCGTATGGTACTGAGTCAAATGCTTTACGGAAAACTAGGAATGTCCAAGCCGCCTGTTGTCCTTCATGCATAGTTCGTAGAATATCATGTGAGAAATGGGCAATCTGAACTTCGCAGGAGCGATGCTTCCTAAAACTGTGGTCTCAAGGAAATTTATTATATTCGAACTGACAATGTATTCAAAGATTCTGCAGCAGCTCGATGTTCAAGATATTGGTCTGTAATTTTGCGGGTCCGTTCTTTCACCCTGGTCGTTTTTTCCGGTCACTTCGTACATGATCTGGACTAGAGATTTGCGATAAATGCAAACCAGTTCTGTAGAGCACTCTTGGTAAAACCAAACTGGGATTCCTGCCGAATTATGTCTTTTCACCTGTTTCAGTTGTTTCTCTATGCCAGGGATGATTATTACTATGTCGTCCGAAGGGGAATCTGTGCGATTGTCAAACGACTGCATCTTTGTACTATTTGTAACGTCCCCTTAGAAAAATTATGAATGACTGTGCTAGTAAACTTCTACGTTATTTGATTCAAGGACAACTGAGTAAAACTGAACGTACTAAGACAGTTCTCTCTTTACCTATACTGATCATCACTAAAGTGACACACAATATGTTTTAGCGCAACGCAACCTTTCAAAAATCCCTACAAAAGAATGGCCCTGACTAACCATAACCTATACCTTTTATGAATCACTTACCTCACAGAAATCTTCGTTACTCGAACTACTGGAAATACAGCGAGCGACAATAAAACCAGCTAAATAAAAGATTTTAACTGCTGAAGGCACTAACTACGGATAGGCATAGTTAGTAAATGAAAGATTTTTGATAGAGGACAAACAATGTATTTACCTTAACACTGTTCAAAAATCTCATGACATCCACCTTTACAAATTTTCTTTTTCTGGCGGACACACGTCCAGATCGTCCGCTCTCAAAACTCTGCCACCTCTCTCCCCACATTCACCACTGCTGGCGCCTCACCTCCAACTGCACAACGCTAAACTCTGTTCAAATCCAACTGCCCAACACTACACAAGTGTATATTCCAACAATGAGTCTAACCAGCCACAGGCTGCACACAGCACAGTCAGTGATTTTCATACAGAGCGCTACGTGGCGTTACCAACATAAAAACCTGAACAGCCCACTTACAGATTCTATTGCGGGAACCATTTGGTAATTGCGAAATTTAAAACCCAAGACCTAACTGACCACTACCGAATGCAAGTTCGAGGGGGTAGGGGGACTGTCACTTTTGCGAACTGAACTGAATAAATTCGTTTCCAAACAAGCCACAGGGATCATACAGTCTACATTTCCACTGTTGTCTAGATATGTTCAGTGCAACACAGATCCGAAGCCGGAAACCATGGGTAGCTAATCCCTGAAAAATCAGCGAAATTGTGTGGTACATTTCGGACCCACCCTGCACTTGTACCGAAAATGCTTCATGTAATGTGCGAAATAATAATGATACGACTTGTGTGCTCCTAGCAGGTACCTGTGTGCATTGCGTATCAGTACCTTCACCAGTTTAGATTCTGGATCGTGATAAAACTACGAGCATCAGGGTAATTGCACAGCAAATGCCTGATCCGTTGGTCGTGCTGTGCAGCGTGCAGACCACATATCCCTGCACGTAGCAGCAAATTTCGGGCGGGCGTGAATGCGTACCCGGCTCGCGCGGCAAAGATTAATCCTCCTTGCGCTGACAGCCCCCGACCCCGCGTCTGCACACACAGAACGCGTGCGCGCGCTTTCGCCGGCGCGGAAATCGTTTGCGCGCGTTTATTTGTCTCATTTAAAACGGACTTATCCGGCGGCCTCCGGGCGGAAACGCACGCTGCCGCCGTCCCTCCGGCAAAACGCAAAAACGAGGAGCGCCAGAGGCGCGCAGTGGGGAACGGGAAGAAAAATATTCCGCGGCGCCGAGTACGAAACTGCGCGGCAAAGATAACGCGCGCGCGGCCGTGACAGATGCTCGCATGCAAATGGGCATTTGCTTAACATCTATTGTCCCGCAGGGGAGACGGTGCCGAGTGAAGTAGGGCACTTTTTTTCCCCCCCGCCGCGGTCCTTTCCGCGCCTCTGTCCGCACTGTGTAATTACCGCAGTCCGTAGCTGCGTAGGCACCAACTAGCAGGCGGAGCTCGCTCAACTGACGTGGCAGGGACTCGCTCCTCTGTTGCCACCTGAGGCTAGGTTCATATAAGAGGAATGTTTGTTGTGTAGTAAACGGACGCACTGCTAAGGCGCTCGGGATAGATGCAGCAGTCCACACGGTGCGCAGTATGTGTGAATACGGAATTTCCCATCTAAGGCTCCTTTCACCGTGGCACCGACAACGGTCGTCGGACGTCGCCATAGGTCGCCCTATAACAGCCCGACTTCAGTTCCTGGCTGGATCGACAACGTTAGAATCTGATCGAGCAGTGTACGAGTATACTGCCGGTGCGTGGTGTAGAGCGCTAACAATATTTCGGAGATGAGACATGTCGACATCATCAGGTTCGTTGACAAACTGAGCACCTGAGGGTGCGCGGCCGACATTATCCTCTACCAAACCACGCCTTTCCCTCCACGGTTCGCGACCGAGGGTGCGCGAAAGCAGTCGCGCTTGACGCTCGCGTTGGCGTCTGTAGTAGCGTCGATGTAGTTCTTCTGTCCTCCCTGGTAACCAGATAGGGGTGTTTGCCGAGCATACACGAGGGTCACTCCAAAAGAAATGCACACTATTTTTGTAAAATCTACATTTTAGTCTACATGTTTGAAAGTTTTACAATGTGTAGATGCATCCTTTAGGAACAATATTTTCATTTCTGCACATAATTTCCATCCCTTTCAATTTCCTTACACCATCTGGTGAGCAAGATGTATGAGACAGGCGAAAAACCCTCAGACTTCAAGAAGAATATATTAATCCCAATTCCAAAGAAAGCAGGTGTTGACAGATGTGAAAATTACCGAGCTATCAGTTTAATAAGTCACAGCAGCAAAATAGTAAGGTGAATTCTTTACAGACGAATGGAAAAACTGGTAGAAGCCGACCTCGGGGAAGATCAGTTTGGATTCCGTAGAAATATTGGAACACGTGAGGCAATACTGACCTTACGACTTATCTTAGAAGAAAGAATAAGGAAAGGCAAACCTACGTTTCTAGCATTTATAGACTTAGAGAAAGCTTTTGACTATGTTGACTGGAATACTCTCTTCCAAACTCTAAAGGTACAGAAACTAAATGACAGTTAGAAGAGTCGAGGGGTATGAAAGAGAAGCAGTGCTTGGGAAGGGAGTGAGACATGGTTGTTGCCTCTCCCCAATGTTATTCAGTCTGTAAACTGAGCAAGCAGGAAAGGAAACAAAAGAAAAATTCAGAGTAGGTATTAAAATCCACGGAGGAGATATAAAAACTTTGAGGTTCGTCTATGACATTGTAATTCTGTCAGAGACAGCAAATGACTTGGAAGAGCAGTTGCACGGGATGGAGAGTGTCTTGAAAGGAGGAAATAAGATGAACATCAACAAAAGCAAAACGAGGGTAATCGAATGTAGTCGAATTAAGTCTGGTGAAGCTGAGGGAATTAGATTAGGAAATGAGACACTTAAAGTAGTAAAGGAGTTTTGCTATCTGGGGGGCAAAATAACTGATGACGGTCGAAGTAGAGAGGATATAAAATGTAGACTGGCAATGGCAAGGAAAGCGTTTCTGAAGAAGAGAAATTTGTACCATCTACTATAGATTTAAGGAAGTCGTTTCTGAAAGTATTTGTATGGATGGTAGCCATGTATGGAAGTGAAACGTGGACGATAAATAGTTTGGACAAAAAGAGAATAGAGGCTTTCGAAATGTGGTGCTACAGAAGAATGCTGAAGATTAGATGAGTAGATCATATAACTAATGAGGAGGTATTGAATAGAATTGGGGAGAAAAGGAGTTTGTGGCTCAACTTGACTAGAAGAAGGGACGGGTTGCTAGGACATGTTCTGAGGCATCAGGGGATCACAAATTTAGCATTGGTGGGCACTGTGAAGGGTAAAAATCGTAGATGAAGACTAAGACACGAATACACTAAGCAGATTCAGAAGGATGTAGGTTGCAGTAGGTACTGGGAGATGAAGAAACATGCACAGGATAGAGTATCATGGAGAGCTGCATCAAACCAATCTCAGGACTGAAGACCACAACAACCACAACAACAACACCTTGGAACCAGTGCCTGTATACCTGCATGGAAAATTCAGGACCATCCTGTTGGAACCCCTGTTTGGCAGCGTGCACTGGGGAGTCATTATCTTCAAACCTTGTTCCACGAAGAGAGTCTTTCAGTTTCCCAAAGTGATGATAGTCACATGGAGCCAGGTCAGGACTGTAAAGCAGGTGTTTCAATGTTCCCTATCCGAGTTTTATGATTGCTTCCATGGTTTCCTGACTGACAGGTGGCCGTGCATTGTCGTGCAACAGTAAAACACCCTGCTTTTGCCGATGTAGTCGAACACGATGCAGTCGAGCTTGACGTTTCTTCAGTGTCGTCACATATGCATCAGAATTTATGGTGGTTCCACTTTGCATGACGCCCACAAGTAAGAGTCCTTCGGAAACGAAAAACACCGTATCCATAACTTTTCCAGCAGAAGGTGTGGTTTTAAATTTTCTTTCTTAGGTGAATTTGCATGATGCCACTCCATTGATAGCCTCTTCGTCAGTGGTGATAAATGATGGAGCCGCGCTGCCACCTGTTAGGATTAGCGCATTGGTGGGAAACGCGGGGGCACTGCGTATAGTCGACTGCGATCGTGGAGCGCGAGCGAGCCGATCCTGATCTATGATAGTGCTGTATACAAATTATCCAGTTAATAAGTATTTAAAAATTGGGATTTGTAAGAAGATAATATGAAAAGGGTGTCTTATTTGTGATAAATAAGTCAGTTTCCTAAAATGTAGGTAAGAATTTGGACATCAGTGATGGCGTTTGCGTATGGCATTTATATCTCTTCCCTTAAAATTTTCCGCAAATATTGCATTTCAGGGTGAAGTAGGGACGCATTGTCAGAAGCGGGTTAAAAAATTATGTAACATTACTTCATTCCTCCCTGTGCGATTAGTATGTGTTGAAAGAAAGGGATCTTGACTTCACAAATAGTAATATGATCGGTACTCATCGGCCGATGTCAGTCGTCGGAGGAAAGCCCCGATGTCGCTGCCACTTTGAGCTCCACTTTACCAGCCGTATCGCCCGTATCGAGATGAAAAAGGCGCGTCGGCCCACAAGAATTGGCTGGGGCAGGCTGATGGCAGTCAGTGCTGGGAGCGGAGTCGACATTCGACACAAGGCAGTCTGGTGTTCCCCGTTTTGTTCCTGTATTTACTCGTACTGCCATCTGCCACACTGTTTCCTTCAGGTATGGAGAAAATGGACACAGAAAGTTCAGTCATGGAAATGAAGAAAATGACTTGTATTTGGGACAACGGCCGACGAATACAAGGGTGGTAACAAGAAAGATACTTTCCGTCTATGATCACAAACTTTTAGGTCCTCAGACGACCGATTTCGGTCAGTAATGACCATCTTCAGATCAATTTTAAAAACATGTCCTGACTGACACACAATATTTTTGGCGCAACGCAATCTGACTTTCAATAATCCCTACAAAAGGATGGCCCTGACTAACATTAACCTATATCTTTCACAAGTCACTTACCTCACAAAAATCTTAAAGTTACTGCAATACAACGAGCGCCACTATTGCCAGCTAAATAAAATATTCAAACTACTGAAGGCACTAACTACTCATAGACATAGTTAGCAAATGAAAGATTTTGATAGAGAACAAACAATGTATTTACCTCAATAGTGTTCAAAAGTCATAATGTATATAGCAGTTCATGACATCCAGTCTTACAAATTTCAAAACTCCGCCATCTCTCTCCCCACATCCACCACTGCTGGCTGCTCACCTCCAACTGCGCAACGCTACGCGCTGTTAACATCCAGCTGCCCAACACTACCATGGCAGACAACAATGCAAACTAGCCACAGACTGCACACAGCACAGCCAGTGATTTTCATACAGAGCACTACGTGGCGTTACCAATAAGAAAACCTAAACAGCCTACTTACAAGATACTTTCCGTCTATGATCACAAACTGTTAGATCCTCAGACGACAGGTTTCGGTCAGTAATGACCATCTTCAGATCAGTTTTAAAAACATGTCCTATGTAATGGAGCCATAGTGGCATCGTGAAAAGACAAAGACAAAATCAGCTTTTGACGCTGTCACTATGGTTCCATTACGTAAGGACATGTTTTCAAAACTGACCGAAACCGGCACTCTTGAGGACCTGACAAGTTTGTGTTAAAAATTATGTAATTCCTCCAGCTGTATTAAGGTGTTTGTTTTATTGGCAACTAGTATCGATGTTGTTACAACATCATCGTCAGTGGTGAGATAGGAGTGTTCCATGCAGAAGGCGGGTAGTAGGAGTATGACAAAAGGTAATGGTTCACATGTTCGTTTCGTGAAGAAGCGACAATAATGTCGTCAGTTACTTACCATCAGAGAACTGAGCCACGGAATCACCCTGGAAAATTACTAACTGGAAAGAGACACCTGCAGCAATAGACATAATATTAAAGAAAAACAAAAAAATATTTTCAGTAAGCACCGCTCTAAATTGGACACCTGTGAGAATGAGTCAACAGTAGCAAATTACTTTATTTTATTATCTCTCAGAAGCATTTACACCATTACTGAACATTACAATCGAAACAGAATAACAAAACAAACAATTTTGGGCATATAATGAGAAATATATATGACAGGTCATGCTCTGACCAATTTAACACTGATTTATCTGTGTTGCCAACCTGCTCTACTACCTCTACCTGCCAAATAATTAACTACTGCAATGCTGCTTCCTAGTGCTGACACGTTACTTCCTCTTTCATCCAAGTTTGTTACAAACTCAAATCCTATCACAGTAAATGCGTCTTCAGTTCGCTGACCAGTTTTTTCGTGTACGTGGGATCAGGGATTTTCTCTGTCTCGTGATGACTGGGTGTTGTTTGCTGTCCTTAGGTTAGTTAGGTTTAAGTAGTTCTACGTTCTAGGGAACTAAAGACCATAGATGTTAAGTCCCATAGTGCTCAGAGCCATTTGAACCATTTTCGTGTACGTAATGATGCACGATACAACATGCTTTAATTATATGAACAACAAATAACATAGCAACATTCATCACCTTTTGATTCCAACTGACTTCATAAATGACATGTAGTGGACAACACGAGCCACAGCTCCGTACTTCGCACGCTCGTAGCCTTGGATGTGGCATGACATACCCGTAAGTGGCCAACCACCAATATTCGGGGCGAACAGTAATAAAACCGACAAACCGCAGGGACGGATCCCTGACTGGAGATGGAGAAAAAAAAGGTCCTCTAAAGATATGTCCGGAGAAGGACGGTGTGCGTGCAACAACAACAAATCATTCCCGTATACAGTACAGAGTTGCATAGTACCCACGACACAACAGACGTTCAAAGAGGCCTCCATGGGTTTGTAGGCGATTGGGTCGGCAGCGGTTCTCATGGATAATACACGTAATCGTGCTTTGACTTACACCATGTTGGCGAGTGACTTACCTAGAGCCTGTACTAGGTTTAGTCTCAGTCGCTCTGAGCACTATGGGACTTAGAACTACTTAAACCTAACTAACCTAAGGACATCACACACATCCCTGCTCGAGGCGGGATTCGAACCTGCGCCTAGCACCTCTCGGCCACGACGGCCGGCCGCTTAGTCTCAGTATTCTGTTGAATCCGGTCCTCCAAATCTGCTGCACGCAAAGTTCCTCGTCTCCTTCCACGTTCGTCTGTCTGAAAGGATTCATGATCACACGTACGCCCAAAAAGGGCTCGAAATATTGTGTGATGCGGTTTGTGCCTGTGAGGTTACTTGTTTTGGTATAGCCCTGTTGCTTCTCGACCGTTTACATCTGCTTGGTCGTACACAAACACCATCTCCGACGTGAATACCGGAACATCCTGTTGCTTGTAGTCCGTTGCGTCAATCACACAGCCTGCAGCACGCAGGGAAGGCTCGGCCCACAGTTAGAGGAATTCTCATTCGTGAGGGCCGTCTACCATGACAACGATGCTTTTCCAAACAGTCGGGAATTCGACCCTGAAGTTTGCCGGTTTTATTAATGTTCACCCTGTGCATCATCTATTTCTCGGCACTCGAAAAAATTATGCCTGTCGTTCTAGCTTTAAAAACAATTTTGATATGTTAAATTACATTTGTACACAGAAAAACATGGACTAAAATGCACCAAATGTAGACTGAGTGGGATTACATTTTTGGCTAGAAATTTTTCGAAATATGTGCAATGGTTTACTTAATTGGAATTTTTGTCATTTGTATAAGCAATACCAAAAAGGGAGCCAGTTCACTATCAACCTGCGATATGAGACAATCAGACGAGAAAAAACGAAATTTTTAATCAAATAGTTACCTCAAAATGGAATCACAAATATTATATAGCGGAAGAAAATTGGTCTTTACTTTTTTCATGTAGAAACTTAACTTTTTACTGTGTAACTACCCCCATTTATATAAAACAATTATGTTAGAGGTAGAACAGACGATACAAGTGGCCACATGGCTACAAGGCATTGAGTCTCACTACAGGACGTCTTTCGTTCTGGAAACATTCCAGCCTTGTGTCCTCAGCGTAAGAATATTGCCAAACCTGTAATTTCAGAACTTCGAAAAAGTGTGTGGCAATTAGTACATTACGGGAAGCAATAGAAGGCAAAAACAGCTTTGCAGTGTATATCACAACAGAGAAACAGCTTTATAAGCGAAATAAAATTAGAGAGTTTACAGATAATAAAGGACTGAATTAATATAGTTGCCTCTCTCGTAAGTTGTTCAACGTATCGATAAGGCCTCCAAATACTGGAGGAGAAAATGTCAAAATATAAATCTGCGAGCAAAAAGTAAGAGTTACACTAGTCTATATAGACTGTCATGTCACTGTGGTAGCATGAATGAGACATAAGACACATCTTAAGAAAATTGATCGAAGAATATGACAAGTGTGGTTGGAGACAAATGTTGGAAAAATGCAGTAGATGGTAACAGAAGTGGGAGGGGCGGGAAATCGAGCAGAGACTTATTACAAATAGAAATTCAAGTAAATAATTTGGCACTAGAACGACAGAACAAAATAAATACGCAGCTACATCCAGTATGGTGGAATGAGATCACCTAAGCTTTAGAGAAAAGATTGTACAACAGTTTAAGGGAAATTGCTGTGTTATTACAAACAGAACTATGGACATTGGTTTGGTTTTGTTTTGATTTAGGGCGCAAAAACAAATGGGGTCATATGCGCCCAAGTCAAAACTGTAGAACACTAAACTGGTCAATATGTTGTGGGATATCGTCGAATATCCCCGCTTCAGCCCTTGTGGGCTCAGGAAGTTTCGATAGGATGCTTAAAAAAAAAAGGCTTAAAAAAAGCTCAAAATGAGTACTGGGTGGGATTATTTATGACCGGGAGGATACGAACTCCATACAATTTGCACTCTCTGTTGCCTATTAGCTAATCACGTTCTCTTCTATGTGACATAAAATTAAATATAGGGAACATAAAACCAGTAAAGACAAGAGCCAAGCCAGACAGTACACTCTTCTTCAATCCTTAGGTCCCAGATTTTTTTTCTCTGTAGTCTTGCTACAGCTTTACACGGCGGTCTTTCAGTTCTGTGAAAGACTCTGTTATCTCATCATAGTTTTGACAAACTTTTTGCTACATGAAAAATCAACATATTGTCTAATACTGAGAAAGCTGTTAATACAAATAGCACCCAAGAGTAGTGTGGATTCTCGAACTGATTACGATTATTTCGTGACTGTCTGTTGGATAAAATGAAACAGGACTAGCTAATATTGCAGCAGTTGCAACACATCCCATATAAGCGAGACTGTATTGGCACGAATGGTCGTTTTTAATTACCTCATTTACATAAATAACACAACAGGATATAATTCATGAACCACCAATATCAAATGCCTATTAGGCCTACTACAAACAAAAATTGTGTTAGGAAATAGTTTAACTTTTCATTCATGTGGTCCTCTTTCCCAAGCATGAGACCGAAAACCAGTAGTAGTACAAGGTTGTTATATAAATTTGAAATCGTCATAACATTGCGAATAATTAGTGTGAAGTCCCCCTTTCTTCTCTTTCCTCTTTCTAACAAACAATCTTCTATCCTCAATTCTGTAGCTATTCCTGCCATTGTCAAAACTTATTCTTCAGTTAACTTCACTAACCCTGCAGGAATCACCGGTTTAGTTATCCGCGTTTGCACTCCGGTTAGGTGTTATTGCGTGTTCGTACAACGCGTTTTCCGCGCTGTTCCGAGAATAGAACTTAAGCGGCTCCTAATCGAGGACTGTACAACTGGCCCTTAGTAGTGCAACGATCTGGCAAAAATTTTCTGTCAAAATTTCATTTTCTTGGGTACACCAAGGGGAAAATATGTTTCTTACCTGTCATTCCTGTTATTCGCTTATTGCCACTCTGGCAGTCTGAATCCACGGATTTCACTAATAAAAGCAATGCTTGTCATTCGCACATCCAACCAACAACATAAACCAACCCGTTCGTGTTCATTCGGCTTAAATCGTACAGCGCTGTCCGCTTTTGTCTGCGGGAAAGTTTTTTATTTCTTGATGCGATGGATATTTCCGTGGCAGATACATCACGTACACTATGCACGCATTCAAAAATTAGCTTATGATTCGTTCAGAAATCAACTTACAATGTGTTCAGAAATGTTCAAAAACCAACAGGGATGGGTTTCAAAATCATATGAACAATCGATAGACCAATGTGCACTGGATGCTAGGCGCTTTGTGAAACGAGGTTTTTTTCTTCAAGATTGTGAATTTGGCGCCCCGTGAAATTTCCGCCCGGAACAGATACCCGGTTTGCGCCTCCCCCCCCCCCCCCGCCCCCCTCCTAAATCTGGGCGTGGTCTCACAAGTGTTTTTTCGGAGACAGATCTGCGAAATGTGCTCGTCACGGGACTATTCAGACATAACGCAGACCATTCACAGAGATACCGGGTGATCAAAAATTCAGTATAAATTTGAAAACCTAATAAACCACGGAATAATGTAGATAGAGAGGTAAAAATTGACACACACGCTTGGAATGACATACGGTTTTATTAGAACAAAAAAATTCACAAAATGTCCGACATATGGCGCTGGACAGCAAAACGTCAGTTACGTGTATAAAAGGAGCTGTGATGAGAGAGAGAATCAAGCATTCTCCGGCGGTAATTCGCTTGAATACCGCCCTTCGATTGTGTTGTTGCGGTACTAATCGAAGCGATAGGTGTTGCAGGTGTCAGCCAGCCAGCCAGCCAGCCAACCCGCCCGTCAACGTGCAGCGGTCCCCGCCAGCAGCGAGCAGCCAGCAGCGAGCAGCAAGCAGCCTGCAGCCAGTAGCCAGCAGCGATCCCCAGAAGCAGCGGTCCCCGCCAGCAGCCCGCCAGCGCCGGTCCCCGCCAGCCCTGTCGCAGCCGGCAGCCAGCGGGGGTTCCAGCTGCCTCCAGCAGCAGCAGCAGCAGCAGCAGCAGCGGAGGCGTCCCCACCAGCCAGCCAGCCGGGTCGCCCCCTCTGCCGGCGGCATCAGAGTGGGGCTTCGGCCCCAGTCTCCTTCGTCCTTCATCGTCCTCTGTCGCCCTGCCCGTCTCTCGTTTGTTTCCTTGTCTTGTCCTGTGTTTTTCTTCTCATCATAATGTCACCTCTTCTACAGCCACCACCACTGCCATCATCTACACCTCCTCCTCAGCTGCTGCCACCACTATCACATGGTGTGCGGCATCACTCCCCCCTCAGTCCATCCCCCCACTCCTCACTCTCCCATCTCCCTCCCTATTTGTCGCCCCATCCCCGGCTCCTCCCTCCTGTGCCTCCTCTGATCCCTTCCCTCCCCTCTCTCCCCCTACTTCCGTTTCTGCGGCCCCCGCTAGGGTGGTTGCCCGGAGAGCTACAGCTCGCACTCAACTCTCCCCTTCGCCTTCGTCGTCATCATCTTCACCATCGCCTTCGCTGTCACCCTCACCGTCTCCAGCGCCGACTCCCAGCACCGGGACCTGTGACTCCCCGCCACATTCCAGTCGTTCCCATCCCCCACACCTCCTCTGCCGCCGTGAAGCGCCACAGTGGCACCCCTGCCTCCTCTACTCCCAAAAAGGCTCCGCCTCGTTCCCCTTCCCCAACTAATGATGCCATGGATGTCTCCCCACCTGCCCCCCCTCCTCCTCCTCCTCCTTCACCCCCTCCTACCGCTACCTCCTCTCCCGTCCTGATCCCTCCTTTCTTGAAGCCTGGAACCTCACCCTCTTCCTTCGCCAGAATTTTCCTGGTGCCCCCATCTCCCTCCTCTCTCCTCGCCGTGATTCGGTGCTTATCTCCTCCCCCAGCCCTACCCTCCACACAGACCTCCTTTCCTGCATCCCCGTCACCCGCTTTGGCCCTAATGCCTCCCTCATCCCTGCTCCTTCCCCATCTCCCTCCCGCCAACACCAACCCCCGTGTCGCCCACCGACCCTCACCGCCGTGATCACTCGACTTAGTCCGGCGATCATGGAGGAGGAGGTGCTGGCGGAGCTCAAGGCGCATCCCCATCTGGAGGTGCGTGCAGTTCACCGCATTCATAACTCCGCCGGCCCCACCCGCCTTATGCAGGTCTTTTCCAAGCACGCCCCCTCCATCGACCGTCTCCTGAAGGAGGGTGCCCTTCTCTTTCACCGCCGCTACCCAGTTGACCCTTCCCATTCTCCTCTTCAATCCCTCCACTGCCAGAGGTGCTTGCGGTATAATGTGCACCCTACATCTGACTGCCACGAGGCCCCCACCTGCCTGCACTGTAGGCAAGCCCACTTTCTCAGGCAGTGCCCCAATCTCCAGTCCCCCCTCCAGTAATACCTGTACTCTCCCTCACCCCACTTACTCCCAGAAATGTAAAGCCCGACCCCCTCCTACCACTCCTGAGCTCACTGTTCCTGTCCACCCTCTGGACGCCCCCACCCCTCCCAGCAATTCCCTTCGTCCACCCCCTACCGCTGAGGACATCATCACATTCCTCACCATCGTCCTTCAGAATGTTCATCCTCTTCAGCACCCCCACACCCTCCAACAGGTATCCCTTGCCGCCCGTTCCGTTTTCCACCTGAAAATGTATGCCACCTACTCCAACAACCAGGCCCATATCACCTTCTCCCGCCTTGACACCCTTGTCTAAATCCATGTCATGGCGCGACAGCACCGTATCCTTTTCAACAACATCCGCTCCCTTCCTGCCAACAAGGACCTGTTCCTGCACACCCTTGCCACCCACCACGTGGACGCTTTCTCCTCAATGAAACCTTCCTCCAACCCCACCACACCGTCCACACTTTGCCATACTTCCTTCACCGTTCTGATAATCCCCTCCCGATTGCGCGTGGTGGAGTTGCCATTGGTCACCACCGCCAGATCCCTGTTTGGCTCCAACCTCTCCTTCGCGACCCCACCGAACAACTGATCCTTAGTCTCTTCTTCCCCGGCCTTCCCGTTACCTGCGCCACCATCTATGTCCGCCCTAACGCCCCTATTCCCTTCGACTTCCTCTCCTACATTGACCGTACCTTCTTCTCCTACGTGATCGCCGCCGACCTAAACATCCACAGTCGTTCCGCCGCCCAGTTATGGCGGTTGCATCAGTTCCTCTCCTCCCTTCAAGGAGACCTCATCCCCATTCCCCAGCACACCCATCCCGAATCCAACTCCACTCCTGATGTCCTTTCCTCCACCAACCTCCTTGGCCGCATAACGGTGGATGTCCTGGAACCTACTGGTAGCGACCATCTCCCTGTCCTCCTCACCGTTTCAGACGGTCGTCGCCCCCGCCCTGACCCACGTCATGACCCTCCCCTGAGTACGTCCATGACTATTCCCGTGCCAACTGGAATGCCTACTGGGATACCTTCTCCACCCAGGTCGATAGCCACCCCTTCACCTACCGTTACCATGATGATGTAACCCATGCCGCCACCTTTCTCCAGCAGACCTTGTCTGAGGCTGTGGAGGCCCACGTCCCTACTGTCGCTATCCACCCCCACCGTCCTACCTTACCCCCACAGGCCGTCCTCCTCCTCCGTGAATCCCGCCATCTCTACCGTGCCTTCCTCCACACGCATGACCCGGACACATTACGACGCCACCTGCAACTCCAACAACACATTCCTAATTTGCTCACGGCCAAGAAACGCCGGGACTGGCGACAGACATGCACCCGTTTAAATGCTACCCTAGCTATCAACTCATCCAAGTTCTGGTCCACCTTCCGTCACCTTACCGGAACTTAACCCTCCCCCTACTATTCTCTTCTCCATGATGATCACCCCTTCCCTGACACCCTTAGTAAGGCCAATCACTCCTACCTGTCTCATGTCTTTTCCATCCCCGATGATACCCAGTTCGATGACTCCCTGTTCCCGGATGTCCGCGAACGAACTGACACCTCTGTTCCTCCCCTCGCACCTGGTTTCCAGTACTTGGACAACATTACAAACACGGAACTCAATGCCCCAATCACTACACAGGATCTCATTGCTACACTCCGCACAAAACGCAACACCGCTCCTGGTCATGATCGTGTTACCTATCGTCACCTTCATGAAGCTCCTGCCTCTTTCCTCTCCACCTTGGCCAGGCTCTACAATGTAGTCCTGTCCACCGGTTACTACCCCGACCTGTGGAAAACTTCCCGTATCCTGGTGTTCCTTAAACCTGGCAAACCACCGTCCGCCGTCTCTTCCTACCGTCCCATCAGCCATCCCTCAGTCTTGAGCAAGGTCCTGGAATCTATCCTCACCTGCCGCATCAACCAGCATCTCCACAAGCACCGCCTCCTTTGAGTTACCCAGTGTGGCTTTCGGCCGTCCTTCTCTTCCGACGACCTTCTCCTTCACTTCTCTCATCTCCTTTCCGACCAGCTTACTTCCTGGCGCTCCGCTATCTTCCTCTCGTTGGACCTCGAACGAGCTTATGACCGCGTATGGCATTCCGGTCTCCTCTTCAAGCTCCAAACCTTCGTCCTTCCCATTAACTACGTCCGTCTGATCGGCTCCATTCTCTCCCACCGTCCTTCCTACGTCACCATCCATAACACGGATTCCTACACCTTTTTTCCCTCCGCCGGTGTGCCTGAAGGCTCCGTCCTTTCCCCCCTCTGTACCTTTTGTATATGGCGGACATGCCGCCGCCATCACCCCCCGTCCACCTTCTCCAGTTTGCCGATGACACCGCCTTCCTTGCCCTTGCCCCCATCCTGCAGCGCTCCCAACACCTTCTCCAATCCCATCTTGATTGGTTCACCGCTTGGTGCAACCAGTGGTTGCTCAAGGTCAATCCCTCCAAAACCCAGGCGATCATTGTAGGCAAAACCACCCCTTCCTTCCACCTCCTTGATTTCTATCTCACCATCTATGGCCGCCCTATCGCCCTCACTCCCACCCTCATGTACCTTGGCGTCACCCTCGACCGTCGCCTCTCCTGGACCCCCCATCTCCAGAAAATCCAAGCCAAGACACACTCCCAACTCCGTCTCCTCAAGCTCCTTCCGTGCCGTATGTGGGGTCTGGACCCCTCTACCATCCTCCACACCTATAAATCCCTCATCCGCCCTATCCTGTGCTATGCCCATCCGGCCTGGATCTCCGCCCCCCTACCCTTTATAAATCCCTTCAAATCCTTGAACGCCATGCTATCTGCCTCGCCTATCGCTTCCATCTCCCCTCCCCCTCACGGATCCTGTACGATCTCATTCCTTTCCCCCACCTTCTCCTTTTCCTTGAAAGGATTCGGATCCTGTACACCTCCCGCAAACTCGACCCTCCCAACCCGCTTGTCTCGCCCATCCTCTCCCATCCCCGCCCACTGCCGCGCCTGTATTCCCACGTCCCACCCGCTCTCCATCTCTCCACCCTCCTTACCCTCTCCCAAGGTGGCTTCCGCCAGCTCCCCCTCCCTGATGATGTCCTCCTCCCCTGCATCTACCCATCCTAACTACTTTGATCCTCCCCACCCCCCCTTCCTGTGTCCTCTCCTCTTGGCACCCTCCTTCCCTTCTCTTTCCTTTCCTCCATCCACTTCCTCCACCCCTCTCCCCCGGGCTCCCCCCTGTTCTCCCTTCCCCCTATGTCCCCTGCCCATGGCATCGTTTCTCCCCTCTCCTTCTCCCTCTCCCTCTTCCACCCCTCCCCCCTCCTCCTCTCTTGGCAGGTCCTCGGACTCGTACACGGTTAGTGAACAGTCGCGCGCCACAGATCGACCCCTTGTGTTTCTGTGTGTGCCGTCGTTTTGTGCTTAAGTGGTTCAGTGTAATTAGTTTTGTGCACCTACGTTCAAGTGTGACAATTTTCGTCTATGTCAAGTGTCTGAACAACTTTTATCTTGGACTCTACGCCCGTGAATGTCTCCATGTATTTTAAAAAGTGTTTGTCTCCGTTTACATGTCCACCGTATTTTTTTTTTCTCACATTGTCATCATTTGTATCTTGTATGTTTCTCTGCGGCCGAAGAGCGGCGTAGTATGCTGCTGCTGGCCTGCCTGTAAACAGGTTTGAAAATAACAATAAATAAAAAAAGGGAGAGAGAGAATCAGATGCGCCAGCGGGCGCAGCATGTTGACGTTTCCTGAAAAGGCACTTTTAGTGAAGCTGTCTTATCAGAATGGGGAATGTGCTAGTTCAGCATTACGATTCTATCGCCATAGGAAGGGCATTCGAACGGGTAAAGGATGGTACATCTGTGGCGAGAATGGTTTCGAAGTTCGAAGCCACGGGTTGTTTAGACGATAGACCCCGTAGTGGCCGACCGAGCACAAGGCGTATTGCTGCTGAGACAGTTCAGGAAGAAATGGAGACTAGCGTGTTCGTCTATGCACGGGAAGTCAGCATTCGTGTAGTCGCACGTCGCACCGGCATTCCATACACTAATGTCTGGTTGGCACTTAGGCGTACCCTCCGATGCTATCCGTACTAAATCCATCGGCATCATGAACTGTTTCCCGGTAATTTAGTGAGGCGGAGGGCATTTGCGATGTTGGCGTTTCAAAAGATGGCGGAGTATGACGATTGGTTGAGCAACGTGTTATGGACCGACGAAGCTCATTTCACTCTCCGAGGGTCTGTCAACGCCCACAACTGCAGAGTTTGGGCTACCGAAAATCCTATAACTGTTGTGGAAACCCCATTGCACGACGAGAAAGTCACGGTATGGGTTGGATTTACCACATCTACCGTTATCGGGCCTTTTTTCCTCGAGGAAATGCGTGATTCCGGTTTTGTAACTGCTACCGTGACGCGTGAGAAGTACGCCGATATGTTACAGAATCGCATCATACCCAGCCTGCCTGATAAACACCTGCTGGAACGTACGATGTTTATGCAGGATGGCCCCGGACTGCATATTGCCAAACGCTTGAAAGACCTCTTGCGCGCGTCGTTTGGTGATGATCGTGTGCTCAGCCGCCACTTTCGTCATGCTTGGCCTCTCAGGTCCACAGACCTCAGTCCGTGCGATTATTGGCTTTGGGGTTACCTGACGTCGCAAGTGTATCATGATCGACCGACATCTCTAGGGATGCAGGAAGACAACATCCGACGCCATTGCCTCACCATAACTCCAGACATGCCTTACAGTGCTGTACACAACATTATTCCTCGACTACAGCTATTGTTGAGGAATGATAGTGGACATATTGAGCATTTCCTGTAAAGAACATCATCTTTGCTTTGTCTTACTGTGTTATGCTAATTCGGATCAGATGAAGCGCCATCTGTAGGACATTTTTGAACTATTGTATTTTTTTGGTTCTAATAAAACCCCATGTTATTCCAAGCATGTGTGTCAATTTGTACCTGTCTATCTACATTATTCCGTGATTTATTCAGTTTTCAAATTTATGCTGACTTTTCGATCACCCAGTACATGCCATGTGTTGACGATCATTGTCCTGTTGAAAATGGCACCACAACACCGTTCCATGAGAAGTAACATGTGAGGGTGCAGGATGTCCGTGACGTCGCGTTGTGCCGTCAGCTCAATCACTACCAACACTGACCTGAAGTCATATCCACTGGCTTCCTACGGCATGACATCAGGAGCAACATCGCTGTACCTCTCAAAAAAAAAAAGAAAAAAAATTAAGAATGGGACGGCTCCTCAGATCGTCGCCATGCTCGCCGATGACAGTCATACGGTGCAGCCGTGAACAGGGATTCATCGATGACCTCAATGCGACGAAATTCATGGGCTTCCGGTCACGGCAGATGGAGATGTGAAGGTGTTACGATGTACCTGATGCAGTATACGACGATCCTGCCTTCTCGTGGTCAGACGTGATCGACTGGAACCATGAGGACGAGTATGGCTGCCCTCTAGATTCCATGCAGTGGAGCGTGGGGCCACTGGCAGATGAATGCCTCAGAAATTTGGCTGTTGTACAATTCGATCAGTTGGCCAAATAGAAGCCGACAGTGAGGCACCTTTTAAACTCTGTCAGCCGCTGATGACGCTTTCTCACACGGAATTGCGTCTCCTTTGTAGTTATTACATCTGACACTGTTCACGCCTGTCTTATACCCTACCACGCCTGGAAAGGACACTAAACACGAACGACACTATTTCACTCTGGTGGCTGCTCTACCTGTCACAGAGGATTGTAACTGTACTCATTTACGTACCCACCAATGGTGCGTACGTTTACAGAGTAACACTGACATCCAACGATGTCTTCTGGCTGGTTCACTTTTTATGTCAGACAGTCTATTTTGGGAGGGGGCTTCCAGTTCTGAATTCACCGAATATCTAACGAAAACCTGCTGAAAGACTTGATCGGAACCAGGGAATTCATAACCCCATTTTCGCAGTCAAAAATTAAAGTGCAGTGCGTGTGTGATCGTGGGGGGGGGGGGGGGGGGCGTTTATGAGTAACACCACTGCATTTCATTTCCTCGTCTAATAACTAGGAGCGAATGCGAAATATATTTTTAGAAAAATTGAAACGGAAACATGCCTGTACCAGATCATTCGATCAGAGATAAATATAGCTGTAATGCCGATTGTGTATACAGGGTGGTCCATTGATAGTGACCGGACCAAATATCTCACGAAATAAGCATCAAACGAAAAAATTACAAAGAACGAAACTTGTCTAGCTTGAAGGGGGAAACCAGACGGCGCTATGGTTGGCCCGCTAGATGGCGCTGCCATAGGTCAAACGGATGATCAACTGCGTTTTCTTAAAATAGGAACCCCCATTTTTATTACATATTCTTGTCCTTCGAAAAGAAATATGGATATTTTAGTTGGACCACTTTTTTCGCTTTGTCATAGATGGCGCTGTAATAGTCACAAACGTATAAGTACATGCTATCACGTAACATTCCGCCAGTGCGGACGGTATTTGCTTCGTGAAACATTACCCTCGTTAATATGGACCGTTTACCAACTGCGAAAAAGGTCGATATCGTGTTGCTGTATGACTATTGCGATCAAAATGCCCAACGGACGTGTGCTGTGTATGCTGCTCGGTATCCAGGACGACATCATCCAAGTGTCCGTCCCGTTCGCCGGATAGTTGCGTTATTTAAGGAAACAGAAAGTGTTCAGCCAGATGTGAAACGTCACCCACGACCTGCAACAAATGATGATGCCCAAGTAGGTGTTTTAGCTGCTGTCGCGGCTAATACGCACATCAGATAAGTTGCTCGAGAATCGGGAATCTCAAAAACGTCGATGTTGATAATGCTACTTGAACACCGACTTCACCCGTACCATATTTCTATGTACTAGGAATTGCATGGCGACGATTTTGAACATCGTGTACAGTTCTGCCACTGGACACAAGAGAAATTACCGGACGATTACAGATTTTTTGCACGCGTTCTATTTAGCGACGAAGCGTCATCACCAACAGCGGTAACATAAACTGGCATAATAAGCACTATTGGGCTACGAAAATCCACGATGGCTGCGACAAGTGGAACATCTTGGCGGGTTAATGTATGGTGCGGCATTATGGGAGGAAGGATAATCGGCCCCTATTTCATCGGTAGCAATCTAAATGGTAAGTTGTATGCTAATTCCCTACGTAATGTTCTACCGGTGTTACTACAAGATGTTTCACTGCATGACAGAATGGCGGTGTACTTTCAACATGATGGATGTCCGGCACATAGCTCGCATGCAGTTGAAGCGGTACTGAATATCATATTTCATGGCAGGTGGATTGATCGTCGAAGTACCATTCCATGGCCCACACGTTCACCAGATCTGACGTCCCCGGATTTCTTTCTGTGGGGAAAGTTGAAGATTATTTTCTATTGTGATCCACCGACAACGCCTGAGCCGGCCGGGGAGGCCGAGCGGTTCTAGACGCTACAGTCTGAAACAGCGCGACTGCTACGATTGCAGTTTCGAATCCTGCCTCGGGCATGGATGTATGTGATGTCCTTAGGTTAGTTAGGTTTAAGTAGTAGGGACTGATGACCACAGCAGTGAAGTCCCATAGTACTCAGAGCCATTTGACAAAGCCTGACAACATGCGTCAGCGCATTGTCAATGCGTGTACGAACATTACGGAAGGCGAACTACTCGCTGTTGAGAGGAATGTCGTTACACGTATTGCCAAATGCATTGAAATTGACGGACATCATTTTGAGAATTCATTGAATTAATATTGTATTTACAGGTAACCACGCGGTAACAGCATGCGTTCTCAGAAATGATAAGTGCACAAAGGTACATGTATCACTTTGGAACAATCGAAATAAAATGTTCAAACGTACCTATGTTCTGTATTTTAATTTAGAAAACGTACCTATTACCAACTGTTCGTCTAAAATTGTCAGCCATAAGTTTGTGACTATTACAGCGCCATCTAAGACAAAGCGAAAAAAGTGGTCCAGCTAAAACATTCATATTTCTTTACGTACTACACGAATATGTAATAAAATATGGGGGTTCCTATTTCAAATAACGCAGTTGATATCCGTTTGACCTATGGCAGCGCCATCTAGCGGGCCATGCATAGCGCCATCTGGTTTCCCCCTTCAAGCTAGACAAGTTTCGTTCTTTGTAGTTTTTTTCGTTTGACGCTTATTTCGTGAGGTATTGGGCCCGGTCACGATCAATGGACCACCCTGTATTGTTCATCTTGGAGAGCTTTTAAATAACTGACTTGTTGCATCTTTGCTTCATCGTTTTCAGTTTTTATCAACCGTAATCTGATTCAACCTTAGGCTGTGCTTGCTGTTGTGTTCTTCAATCCGAAGACTGGTTTGATCCAGCTCTCCATGCAACTGTATACTGTGCAAGCCCTTCATCTCGGAGTAATTCCTGCAACCTTCGTCCTTCTCATAGTGTATTCCTCTCTTAGTCTCCCTCAACGGTTTATACAACCCTCCTCCCCCCCCCCCCCACACACACACACACATACATAAGCTTCCCTCCAGTAATAAACTGGTGATCCGTCGATGTCGCAGAATGTGTCCTACCAAAGGATTACCTCTTCTAGTCAGGTTGTGCCATAAATTTCTTTTCTCACCAATTCGGTTCAGTACTTCATCTTTACTTACGTGATCTACTCATCTAATCTTTAGCATTGTTCGTGTTCCGGCGTGATTTCAAGCGCTGGCACGAAGACGAAGAACGCAGGAGTAGGGAAGGCTGTGAGACGACGTCAGCCAATAGCCCGCAACAAGGACCCCAACACCACAGCGGCCTCTACAAGAAGAGAATATAAGCACCGCTCCTGCTAGCCTCAGCGCACTTCCGTTTAACTCATACTGTTCCTCCTCCTCTCCTTTAATCTCTCACTTAGCTGCAATGCCCGGCTAGCCAATGGGCCGTTCGTTTTCCTCACACTTCTACTGTCCCTTCTACTCTCCTGTAACCTTTCAAAAAGTCACGCTGTCCAGTCAATTGGGCCGTTCGTTTTTCCTACCTCTTCTACTATCGCTCCAACTATCCTTTCAACCATTCTAAAAAAAAAAAAAAAATCCAACAACACAGAAGTCAAGTAAAGACCAAACCGTCATGTAACTCCACACCACCACATCATGTAAGAAGGAGAAGCGCTAAGACTTCGACCACTGCACAGGATGCAACCCTCAACCCTCCGTTATGTGCGTCTGTGTCTGCCTCAGCGCACAGTACTAGACCGGCACTAGTAGAAACCAGGCCTTAGAGGAGAGCTTTACGATTGCAGTTATTAGTGATCCATATCCACTGCGTATATTGACATTTGACGGCTAATACGTACTCCATTGTGAGCCCAACTACACTTGATCCGTCGGAACCCAACCAGGG
The DNA here is from genome assembly GCF_023897955.1 of Schistocerca gregaria. Classification (NCBI taxonomy): domain Eukaryota; kingdom Metazoa; phylum Arthropoda; class Insecta; order Orthoptera; family Acrididae; genus Schistocerca; species Schistocerca gregaria. The sequence goes on from NC_064925.1 coordinate 108,309,590, forward strand.
GGCAACCACGGACCGACCGACACAACAACTTGCTTCCCATCGATCAGTACACGAGAATCCCAACCGGGTTACAAACGTGATAATCCACAATGGAGTACGTATTAGCTGACAAAATTACACACCATGTGGGACAGCGACAACAGGCGAGGAAAGGACGCTGCGTAAAATTACATTAGTGACCAGGGCACGTAACCGGAACACTAACGGCCACTAGGCAGAAAATTCCGCTGGTACACTGGAATTTGAAACACGGTAATAGTTAACTCGCTCAATGAACACTGCCTGAATTTACGTCAGTTCCCAGGGCAGGTAACAAGAACACTAACGGCCACAAGACAGAAAATTCCACTGGTGCACTCAAATCGTAGTTGACCAAAATAGTTAACTGCACCGCATGACGGTTAAATCTCAGCAGTAGAACCACCCGGTGTTGCTCACCGGAAAACCTCCCCAATAGCAAACCACCGAAGCGAACCACCACAATATGAACAGACGTGGCTTGGATAGTTGAAACCACTACTCAACTTTGAGGTCCTGAGTCGGCGAATCACGAAGTTCGTAGCGATCGGACAGCTCCACACACGCTCCGACTCTGCACAGACCCTGCGAGCGGCCCCAGCCGACTGCACCGCGTGTAGAACTTCCCTCGTCCGCAACAACCTACCGACCCTCTGCCACTACGCCGACAGCATTTAAAACAAGTTGTCAGTGAAAATGACACCAACTACACACACAGTTTGACAAACACTTGGGCGAAGACTTAAACGACGCTCAGCAGTAACCAAACACGCACGAAGACGAATCAGGAGTCGGTGCGCACACACACACACACACACACAGCCGACTCATGAACGATCGTCGATCCAAACGCGTCGGCCGGTAGGACGACCGACCGACGATTCACCAAGACTGTGGCCCGGCTCAGGTAATGCGCGGCGGCAATTGTCGGGCGAGCCACGTCACGCACACGTCACTGTTGCTCCAACCTGACTGCACTAGTGCCGCATTGCAACTCCGGCCCGACATGTCTGGACTGCGCTCCAGACGCTTTGCAACTGGCGGGCAGACCGGAACCCACGACATGAACTCACAAACCGAACTCCATGACGACAAAGACCGGGAAGTAATAGCAGTTGAGCAAAGATACTGTAAAGTGTCAGGCAAATCCAACACATTCGATGAAAACCCTGACTTGATAAGCAAATCCAGTAGTACGTCACATAGCTACGAATAAATTGTGACATTAAATTAACCAAAGTAATACAAGTAACGAGTGAGCAAATGGAATACCACAGACTAACACAAGAATGCCTAAATGCATGCCGTAACTTCCCACCGTGAGACCGACGCAGTTCCGAGGGGAGAAACGAGAACAGAAGCCGAGAGCAGAGCCGTGTTAAGCTAGAAGGCCCTACGATAAGGGACGGACTGGATACCCACGTCGCCAGCTAACCACTAGGGCTCATCACCCGCACGTTTTAGCGTGAGACTTTTTCGCGTCTCAGGTACGTCAAGGACCACCCCCCAGCCCATGTTAAAAGATAGAGCCCTCCAGAAGAACAGTATAGATCTTACGATAACGCTAAAAAGACCACACCAGCTGCAGGTTTTAGCGTGAGACTTTTTAGCGTCTCTGTTACGTTGCAAACTTTGAAAACATTGCCCCACCACGAAAAGTATAACGTTTCTCATTGGATAGACAGAATCTTTGTAGGTGGAGCTTAAGGTTAACATTGAGACCCTGATTGGTCAGATGAAAACAAAGCCAGATAGGTTTTTTTTTTAAAACCAACTTCGGTAAATTGTAGTAAGGAGAAGTTAGGGGAGTTGCTTTCGAGATGGCGAGGTGAGCGGAGCTGTGCTGCCCGCCGCTGCCCTGACGCTCCCTAAACACCGACAAGGTAATGAACGCAAGCGATGCCGCATTTTTGAACTGCAGAAGTCTCATCTGTTACACCCCCTTTTTGCGTAATACTAGTGTCGATCGTTATTTAAAACTCATGGTGTTCACATTTGCCACTTGAAGAACAGATCTGAAACGCGATGATTTTTCTTTTAAATAGTTATTGAGAAGCCACATCAGCCACTGTAATTTCCGACAAGTTAGATAATTAATTAAAGATAATTGAGGGTCACTGTAGAGCATTTTGATAGTTTTCTCTTTTGTGAAACTTAAATTAAACCTAGATTACAGATGTGATATTGCATAGGTCATCCTTCGATCGACTGTAGAACTTGGAAACCCATTCAGGGAATATTCGTTCACATTTTTGTTGAACGCAGTTGGTTTTTACCATCCTGTATTAAAACATTTCCTTTTATCAATAGTGAATTTATAAACGATGTTTTGTGAGTAGAAAAAAATTCTCAATGGTAAACTTAACTGCTGTTTCGACGTTATTTTACCAGCTAACTAAAAATAGGAAAGCCTTGAACCCTTTCCACTAAATTTAGTTAGTATTAAGATTCTTTTACAGGGAGTGCAGTGGAGCTGACGCTGAGATCATTATGTATTTGGTTATATCATCGCTAGTCTCACTGAACTCTTCTGAATTCTACATGTCATGTGTGGTCTGGCGTCTCCTTACCAGCAACAGGTCCCAGGTTCAAACTAGTTAATTCCCTAAAAAACACGCTCAGAGCGTCGCTGCGCGAAAGTGGTAGGGAGACACGATATAGAACAAACAGACACCACCATGAATGTTTAGAATACTACGAGAGGAGTTACGTCGATACGCGCTGCTAGCACCGCTGATGATCAGCCAAAGCAGCAACTCAGTGATAGTTGTAATTTAAATTAACGTAATGAGGTGCAAGTACGTTAAAAACAGGGTGTAAAACAGATGATAGCGGGAACACGAGCCAAGCACGGCTCAACATTGTCTGTAGTGAAAGAAACTGACGGCATGTCATCCACCGCTTGCAACACAATTGTAATTTCAAACTTAAGTACTGTCAATCATCTTTATCGCAATAAAAACTTCAAAGCTGTTTACCTGAATTGTTGTATAGCATTTCGAGAACGCAGCATCATTTAGGCATCCTATACGAGCCGAGTGGGCAGAACCACACACTTCTGTAGCACCACAATTCAGAAGCTTCTATTCTCTTCTTCCCTGAACTGTTTATCGTCCAACCGAGCGAGGTTGCGCAGTGGTTAGCACACTAGACTTGCATTCGGGAGGACGACAGTTCAATCCCGTCTCCGGCCATCCTGATTTAGGTTTTCCGTGATTTCCCTAAATCGTTTCAGGCAAATGCCGGGATGGTTCCTTTGAAAGAGCACGGCCGATTTTCTTGAATTGTTGTATAGCATTTCGAGAACGCAGCATCATTTAGGCATCCTATACGAGGCGAGTGGGCAGAACCACACACTTCTGTAGCACCACAATTCAGAAGCTTCTATTCTCTTCTTCCCTGAACTGTTTATCGTCCAACCGAGCGAAGTTGCGCAGTGGTTAGCACATTCGGGAGGACGACGGTTCAATCCCGTCTTCGGCCATCCTGATTTAGGTTTTTTTCCGTGATTTCCCTAAATCGTTTCAGGCAAATTCCGGGATGGTTCCTTTGAAAGTGCACGGCCGATTTCCTTCCCAATCCTTTCCTAACCCGACCTTACGCTCCGTCTCTAATGACCTCGTTGTCGACGGGACATTAAACACTAACCACCACCACCACCACCACCACTGTTTATCGTCCATGTTTTACTTCTATGCATGGCTACATTCCATACTGTGGTGTCACCGCCAGACACCACACTTGCTAGGTGGTAGCCTTTAAATCGGCCGCGGTCCTTTAGTATACGTCGGACCCGCGTGTCGCCACTATCAGTGATTGCAGACCGAGCGCCGCCACACGGCAGGTCTAGAGAGACTTCCTAGCACTAGCCCCAGTTGTACAGCCGACTTTGCTAGCGATGGTTCACTGTCTACAAACGCTCTCTTTGCAGAGACGACAGTTTAGCCTAGCCTTCAGCTACGTCATTTGCTGCGACCTACCAAGGCGCCATATTCAGTTACTGTAATTACTATCTTCAAGAATGTATTCTGAACAGATAATATTGTGAATCACGTACCGTCAACAGCGACGTTCATCATTAATGGATTAAAGTTAAGTATCAAACTAATTACGTCCGCTTTCTGAATTCTCATTCCTTGTCATGTTCCAGACCTCATGTCTGTATAGTTCTTCCCTCCTCACGCCAGCCTGCGTGAGCTAAAAGGCGTGCATTTCGGCCTCCACTCATAACACCGCGTTGGCTCTTCTGCTAACACAAAACATACAAATATTTTCAGGAAAGACTTCCTGACACCTAAATCTATACTCGATTTTAACAGTTTTGACTTCTTCAAAAACGCTTTCCCTGCCACTGCCAGTCTATTTTTAATATCCTCTCCACTTTGATCATCATCAGTGATTTTTCTGCCCAAACAGCACTCGATGTTAAGAAGTTTCTCTTCTTCAAAAACGCTTTTCTTGCCATTGCCAGTCTTCTATTTATGTCCTCTCTACTGCGACCATCATCAGTTATTTTGCTGCCCAAATATCAAGGCTCATCTACCACTTTGTCTCATTTCCTAATCTGATTCCCTCAGCATCACCTGATTAAATTCGACTACATTGCAATATCTCCCTCGGAAAGTTACGGCTGCAGTTTCCCCGTAGACTATAATGTTAGTTCAATAGCTTGCAAGTTAGACTGATCCATTCTATTGCCGGAAACAGAGAAGTTTCGCCATCTTAAAATTCAAGTCACTTCGTCATTGTCTGACATTTTTGTTTTAGATTTCGGAAGATTGATTGTGCTGAAACTCACTTCAATTAATTTTTCACCCCCTCACTGCGAGTATTAATAAATACAGGAATTGAGAAGTGGGCGAATTATGAAGGATTAAACTTCGGTAAACACGAAATGGTTCCGCGGACAACATTAGCTGGAAACAAAAGGGACGAGCGCGCCGTGGGCTCCAAAAATCTGTTGCGGTCCCCGTCGCGGAACGGTCCGGGGCGGCGCAGAGCAGATATTCCGCCTGAGTGCGGCCAGTGTGTGCCCGCAATAACAGTCTGTCAGCCGCATATAAATAGCCGTCCGTCCGGTTATTAACGAAACGCGGTGACACTGCAGAAAAGCGGCCGCCGTGAATGGAAAGTGTGCAGTCCGGGAGGGAAAACATTTTAAAGCGAGCGGCGGACGAGAGCGCGGAATTCTGAATGGAAACCGTGGCGTCACGGCGGGGTACGACGCGCCGCACGGCGTCTAGCTTCCCGGCCTCTGGACTGGCTGCGTGCGGAACAGATTTCAAGCAAAAGCGGAGGTAAACCGTCCGTCTTGGCAATATTCATTGCCGTTAACAGTTACGCACTGATTATACACTCCTGGAAATTGAAATAAGAACACCGTGAATTCATTGTCCCAGGAAGGGGAAACTTTATTGACACATTCCTGGGGTCAGATACATCACATGTTCACACTGACAGAACCACAGGCACATAGACACAGGCAACAGAGCATGCACAATGTCGGCACAAGTACAGTGTATATCCACCTTTCGCAGCAATGCAGACTGCTATTCTCCCATGGAGATGATCGTAGAGATGCTGGATGTAGTCCTGTGGAACGGCTTGCCATGCCATTTCCACCTGGCGCCTCAGTTGGACCAGCGTTCGTGCTGGACGTGCAGACCGCGTGAGACGACGCTTCATCCAGTCCCAAACATGCTCAATGGGGGACAGATCCGGAGATCTTGCTGGCCAGGGTAGTTGACTTACACCTTCTAGAGCACGTTGGGTGGCACGGGATACATGCAGACGTGCATTGTCTTGTTGGAACAGCAAGTTCCCTTGCCGGTCTAGGAATGGTAGAACGATGGGTTCGATGACGGTTTGGATGTACTGTGCACTATTCAGTGTCCCCTCGACGATCACCAGAGGTGTACGGCCAGTGTAGGAGATCGCTCCCCACACCACGATGCCGGGTGTTGTCACTGTGTGCCTCGGTCGTATGCAGTCCTGATTGTGGCGCTCACCTGAACGGCGCCAAACACGCATACGACCATCATTGGCACCAAGGCGGCAGAAGCGACTCTCATCGCTGAAGACGACACGTCTCCTTTCGTCCCTCCATTCACGCCTGTCGCGACACCACTGGAGGCGGGCTACACGATGTTGGGGCGTGAGCGGAAGACGGCCTAACGGTGGGCGGGACCGTAGCCCAGCTTCATGGAGACGGTTGCGAATGGTCCTCGCCGATACCCCAGGAGCAACAGTGTCCCTAATTTGCTGGGAAGTGGCGTTGCGTTCCCCTACGGCACTGCGTAGGATCCTACGGTCTTGGCGTGCATCCGTGCGTCGCTGCGGTCTGGTCCCAGGTCGACGGGCATGTGCACCTTCCGCCGACCACTGGCGACAACATCGATGTACTGTGAAGACCTCACGCCCCACGTGTTGAGCAATTCGGCGGTACGTCCACCTGGCCTCCCGCATGCCCACTATACGCCCTGGCTCAGAGTCCGTCAACTGCACATACGGTTCACGTCCACGCTGTCGCGGCATGCTACCAGTGTTAAAGACTGCGATGGAGCTCCGTATGCTACTGCAAACTGGCTGACACTGACGGCGGCGGTGAACAAATGCTGCGCTGCTAGCGCCATTTGACGGCCAACACCGCGGTTCCTGGTGTGTCCGCTGTGCCGTGCGTGTGATCATTGCTTGTACAGCCCTCTCGCAGTGTCCGGAGCAAGTATGGTGGGTATGACACACCGGTGTCAATGTGTTCTTTTTTCCATTTCCAGGAGTGTAGTTGTTCGCTCACTGACATTCAATTCTGACGTCAAATTCCTCCCGTTTCTATGCGCGGCGCTTTGGAACATAGTAGGTTCGCATGCTGACGCCTGTACACCAATATTCACCTAGCAGCTTTCAAATGATTCAAACGGCTCTGAGCACTAAGGGACTAAATTAAGTTCTCAGTGTTTGGCCAAGAATGTTTTCCACCACTTTGACTGTAGGTTTCACCGACGCCACCGAAGATCTGCCCTGATGGGTACGTCACACCGAGAGCTGCTAGCCTGCCGAAGTGGCCGAGCGGTTTTAAGCGCTACAATCTGGAATCGCGCGATCGCTACGGTCGCAGGTTCGAATCCTGCCTCGGGCATGGATGTGTGTGATGTCCTTAGGTTAGTTTAGTTTAAGTAGTTCTAAGTTCTGGGGGACTGACTTAATTTAGTCGCTTAGTGCTCAGAGCCATTTGAATCATTTGAAAGCTGCTAGGTGAATATCGGTGTACAGGCGACAGCATGCGGATCCACTATGTTCCAAAGCGCCGCGCATAGAAACGGGAGGAATTTGACGTCGGAATTGAATGTCAGTGAGCGAACAATGCGCTGGATGGAAGAGCAGGACCTGACACGATCCATTTAGTCCAAAACTGGCTCTCGGATAACATTGACATGTTCTGTTCAAAGGAGTTCTGGCCCCTGAAGAGCCATCATGCTCATAAATCGTATTCCGTTTGTGACAGAAAGGTAGCGTCAAGTGCGTTTGTGACCTTTTTGTGTACCCAACAGAAGGCTCATTATAGTGCCACTACCTTACGGTAGAGGCTCTTTTTTTTTTTTTTTCATCAGTCTACTGACTGGTTTGATGCGGCCCGTCACGAATTCCTTTCCTGTGCTAACCTCTTCATCTCAGAGTAGCACTTGCAACCTGCGTCCTCAATTATTTGCTTGACGTATTCCAATCTCTGTCTTCCCCTAGAGTTTTTGCCCTCTATAGCTCCCTCTAGTACCATGGAAGTCATTCCCTCATGTCTTAGCAGATGTCCTATCATCCTGTCCCTTCTCCTTATCAGTGTTTTCCACATATTCCTTTCCTCTCCGATTCTGCGTAGAACCTCCTCCTTCCTTACCTTATCAGTCCACCTAATTTTCTACATTCGTCTATAGCACCACATCTCAAATGCTTCGATTCTCTTCTGTTCCGGTATTCCCACAGTCAATGTTTCACTACCATACAGTGCTGTGCTCCAGACGTACATCCTCAGAAATTTCTTCCTCCAATTAAGGCCGGTATTTGATATTAGTAGACTTCTCTTGGCCAGAAATGCCTTTTTTGCCATAGCGAGTCTGCTTTTGATGTCCTCCTTGCTCCGTCCGTCATTGGTTATTTTACTGCCTAGGTAGCAGAATTACTTAACTTCATTGACTTCGTGACCATCAATCCCGATGTTAAATTTCTCGCTGTTCTCATTTCTACTACTTCTCATTACCTTCGTCTTTCTCCGATTTACTCTCAAATCATACTGTGTACTCATTAGACCATTCCGTTCAGCAGATCATTTAATTCTTCTTCACTTTCACTCAGGATAGCAATGTCATCAGCGAATCGTTTCATTGATATCCTTTCACCTTGTATTTTAATTCCACTCCTGAACCTTTCTTTTATTTCCATCATTGCTTCCTCGATGTACAGATTGAAGAGTAGGAGCGAAAGGCTACAGCCTTGTCTTACTCCCTTCTTAATAGGAGCACTTCGTTCTTGATCGTCCACTCTTATCATTCCCTCTTGGTTGTTGTACATATTGTATATGACCCGTCTCTCCCTATAGCTTACCCCTACTTTTTTCAGAATCTCGGTAGAGGCTCAAAGAACGAATATTATACACTTCGTCTTACTTAGGTAAATATAAACTCATGAGCGGTTCCTCGGGAAACACCAATCTTTCTTTTGTCGTCATCAGCGGCCCAAAACCCAGCCAGTGATTCCAAGACGGCTATACACAGCAAATGTCTGAAAGTTTTACAATATAATCCTAAGATCCCGATCTCCAACAGCGTTGCAAATATTCCTGATATCTTTAGCTATCTTTATCCAAGAGGTTCAAAGCTACCCTATCCTACACGTAAAACCAACTATGAGGCAAAATCTAAATACCAAATAACAGTAGCAAATTTCTCAAATTTCAACACTATATTTGAGAGGTTCCATGCCTTTTTCTGCATGTCGCCTCTCATTTTCATCAATTTTATTAATGTTTTATGTCATTTCACGGTAGTAACAGACCGAATAAGGTTATTGTAATGAGAGTATTTGTACTGAGAGCTCAAAAAAATATTTTGCACTTGATTCCTAAACGTGTCGTTTTACTTCTCTGGGTGGCCTGTGCGAGGCGAGCATCGGAGGACGCGGCTTACTGCGTTTCCGGTTGGTGACCGCACTTCCCTGAATTCTGAGTGGTTCGTACAATAGGCTTAAGCGCCTAGCGGAACGACTGACGTCGGTCGAGTTTCGCCTATTGTATGCAGGGCGAAACGACCTGCGAGACGTCTGAAGTGTCGCCGCAATTTATGTGTTTACCGTTCCGGCGCGTCCGGAACGAAGATTCCTGGCACTGACTCAATGCTTTGTCCTCTTGATTCTGAGAAAACTTTTCGACTGTGCCCTGCTGGGTGGAACTGTCTGGCGCCGGATGGCCGGTGGTCTAGGCAGGTTGTTTTCGTAGCCGGTCAAACGGCAAGTTGAGTGCCCTCTGCTGAATAGCAGAGGCGTGATTGGTCAACTTAAACTGGGGCTAGTTGACGTCATAAAGCCCTGCTCTAAATCGGAGGGAACGGTCGCTGTTGGCGCGAATGATGTTCTGAGACAGTGTGGGTCAATTTTGGAATCAGCACTGAACGGTGATTCTCGGTTTTCGAGGAGAGTAGGGAGTTGAGCAATGCCGGCTTCGCTTTTGCGTTGTGCGGGTAGTGGAATTGGGGATCTGATCTTCGTCGGAGTCGGACGGTCTTGCAACTTAGTCGCTCATTTCCGGAAGAACTTAGAATCGTCGGACAGCCTTTAAGGCCAGGGGGCTGACACAGAGCTGCTGCACGGCAGAAGTCGGCGACTACATCATCAGGACTCTGCCTACCGATGACGTGCTGCAGATTTCAGTACTGGTACAGTATTTAGCGGTTCCGGCATTGTACGACCATATCAATTTTATACTGAATCCCTCGGCAGCACGAGCGCTCTGTTTGCTACAAGTCCACCTTGCTTGTTTCTCCATGTGATCCCATTTGAGCTATCACTACTAATTGCGATACTGGTATATAGTTGGGAGATTAATATTTGATTCATTAGCACCTGCAGTCATTATCGTCAATCGTTTTCATCACAGAGAGTGGGAGCCCCTAGTTCTCGAGCCAACTTTTATTCTCATAATATCCTTTAACCTACTCTGTGTGTCGACAAACATGTACATTCAGATTCTGAAGTAATAGATATACGCAGAATCCCCTTTCCTGTTCTTTATTATGATAAAGTTCTCTTTTTTGAGTAGATTACAATTTTTATTAAATTATTGTGAGCGTGCACTCCTTATTTTACCAACTAGCAGGGTCCACCATCATTTCCTTCCGTTGCCGTTGTGCTCATAATTAATTAGCTGGTAGATAAGGAGGGAGTCGAGTGCAAGTCTCGTTCTCATGCAAGACTCGTCTGAATTAAAGAGGTACAAATCTTCTCCACCCTGGCACCTCGCATGTTCTCTGGCCATTTATCTAGAAGAACCATTCCCCCGTTTCCAAAAATCTTTATCCGTTATTGAGAAACACTCTTTGGACCAAAGCCTAGCCGTGTACTCCGAGAGGGCTATGTACAGCACGTGGCTGTAATTTTTCTGACGTACCGGTACTTCTAAGATGCCGATCTCGCAGAAACTTGAAAATTTTCTTCATATCTTTTCCCGCTTCCGAGATAAAGAGGTTCAGAGTTATCCTATTTGTCCACGTGAAATACGCATGTAAAATCCGATCTGTGGCTAAAACGTAGTTCATGAAGTGTCGTTGCAAGGAGAAATATTCTGTAAAGTGTCTTCATTTCATGTGAGGACGAGATTTTGCAGTACTGAAGCCAAGCAAGATAAGGTCTGATGTGAAAAATTAGTTTTGTTCAATTTTATTTTCACATTAGTAAAGTACCTAGAGTATACTGTAGTCGAAAGAGTTACCAATAAGACGAGGCACCCTAATGTCGCATCTAGAGGCACCGCTAATGAAGCAGCACTCGTGAATACGGACAGCACTGTTTTGTAGAGTGCTTGCGATAGCTTCTGGACAATATTGGAGGCGGTCATTGCGGTTGAAGGGGGTTACATCGAGTAATGTTACACTTGAAAGATACCACTACTTATATGTAAAGGGTCTTTCAATTTCATTTGTGTTTAGTTTTAGTAAATTTGCTTTTGAAAAGCAAGTTTCATTTGTCCGCATGTATGCGCAGCTCCCTGTATGTACGAGGGTTATTCGGAAAGTAAGGTCCGATCGTCGCAAAATTGAAATAACTGTGAAAACAAAACAATAGCTCCCTTTAATTTACGTCTATGGTCACAAACGTTTTGTTAACATAGTACCGGTTTCGGTCTTTAATGACCATCATAAGATCTGTTTCATAAAAACCAAGTCCTAATGTACTGCAGCTACGCTGCGATGGTGTACTCAACGACTAACATGGGTGCACGAATGGGGAATCGTCATTTTTTCGGATGAATCCTGGTTCTGTTTACAGCATCATGATGGTCGCATCCGTGTTTGGCGGCATCGCGGTGAACGCACATTGGAAACGTGTATTCGTCATCGCCATACTGGCGTATCACCCAGCGTGATGGTATGGGGTGCCATTGGTTACACGTCTCGGCCATCTCTTGTTCGCATTGACGCCACTTAAAACAGTGGATGTTGCATTTCAGATGTGTTACGGCCCGTGGCTCTACCCTTCATTCGATCCCTGAGAAAGCCTACAGCCGGCCGAAGTGGCCGTGCAACTCTAAGGCGCTGCAGTCTGGAACCGCGAGACCGCTACGGTCGCAGGTTCGAATCCTGCCTCGGGCATGGATGTGTGTGATGTCCTTAGGTTAGTTAGGTTTAACTAGTTCTAAGTTCTACGGGACTAATGACCTCAGAAATTGAGTCCCATCGCGCTCAGAGCCATTTGAAAGCCTACATTTCAGCAGGATAATGCACGACCGCGTGTTTCAGGTCCTGTACGGGCCTTGCTGGATACACAAAATGTTCGGCTGCTGCTCTGGCCAGCACATTCTCCAGATCTCTCACCAATTGAAAACGTCTGGTCAATGGTGGCCGAGCAACTGGCTCGTCACAATACGCCAATCACTGCTCTTGATGAACTGCGGTATCGTGTTGAAACTGCAAGGGCAGCTGTACCTGTAACGCCATCCAAGCTCTGTGTGTCTCAATGCCCAGGCGTATCAAGGCCGTTATTACGTCTAGAGGTGGTTGTTCCGGGTACTATTTTCTCGTGATCTATGCACCCACATTGCGTGGAAATGTAATCACATGTTAGTTCTAGTATAGGGTATGTAAGTCCAATGAATACTCGTTTATCATCTGCATTTCTTCTTGATGTAGCTATTTATAATAATCAATGTGGGGGTAACTTCTCAGGCAGAAGCAGTAAGTTTCGTGTATATAAGGCAGCGAGCGTTATCGAGTGACTCGCGACAGAGCCGTGTAGTTGCAGGCCTGTGGGTCCACCAAGGGCCGAGTCGGTAGCGGAACGAGTTTGCAGGAAAACCGTACAGAGAGTGGCGGCGGCAGTGGCGGCGGCGGGTCTGTGGAAATGAATTTCCCGGCAGGCCGATACGCGGGGGCGACTTTGTAGGTCGGCCGGCGCGCAATTTTCCACATTAAACGTCCTCCGGGGCAGTCAGCAATAACCAATAGCGACGGGACAGACGCCGGTCGCCACAAAGCGGCGAGTTGGCGGCTGTTTGCGGAGCCGGCCGCGCCGGCAATTTGCCGCCAACTTAGCGGCCGCCGCACCTATTCCGGCGGCGCACACAAAACGCGGTTTATGAGGTGCGAGCCGAGCCGAGCCGAGGCGAGCCCAGCCGGCACGCAATCACGCGCCGGTTCGACTCTTTGTGCTCGGCGCGGGCCCGCACCGAGCGGCCTGTTTGTCCGCTATCGATTGATCGCCGCGTCCGCTGTCAGCGCCTCCCCTGCACTGTTCGCCCATTAGCTTCTTCTTCCTACACGTCACTCTGGCGCGCTCTGTAATCTGTGTTCCGGCTGTTGTTGTCGTCATTCTTATGGTCTGCCGTCCGAAGATAGGTTTTATGCAGCTCTCCACGCCACTCTGTCCTGTGCAAGCCTCTTCATCTCCGCGTACCTTGCACTGATGTGGCAAAAATCATAGGGTAGCGATATGCACATAGACACATCAGAAATAAGTATTTTCCGCAATGGGCTTTTGGAATGAATGTATGTATGTCGCTCGAAATGCGAAGTTTTAATGGAAGGTTTCATCGGTAAAAATAAACACTAATTATTCCTCCCTGCGTCTTTCAAGAATGTTATAAAGGTATCACTAAGAATTAATAACTGATTTCCTCCCCCCCCCCCCCCCCTCGTCACTGCTTTTCAGTTTGGTGGCCCCTGACCCATCAGGTCAAAAATGTACAGCCTTCCGCAAATACTGCCATGCCACATGTAAACCTCACAAAAAGGATATGCTAGATCATGCAAAACAAAAAAACGCTCGAAGAAAAACGTAGAATGGAAAAAATAGAAAACTTGTGCCGGAAAAATTCTTCTAGAAAACAACAGCCACATTGAAAAGACAAAATTAAAAGCTTTTTTTATACTGCAAGCTGTCACTTGCTTTGATCATAAATATATGTCTCCGTGATACTAGACATTATTTTCACGCAATGTATTATCTCCTCAACAACCTTCAAGTCGTGAGCTACACCGTTAATTTTTATATGTGAATTACTGAAATTACTCATAACACTTTCGTCTGGGGTCGCTTTCAGAACCCAAACTAACAATCACTTAACTAATTTAATAAGTTTGAAGCTTAAATTTCTTGTGTACCCATGTACCACAATAACAAAATAAAAACAATGAATAGTAGATCGAGTATGAATAGGAAAAGTGGCGTATTTAGGTTTACAGAATAATGATAAGTTTTATTAATCCTTTTTTAGCTACAACTGGTTGATATGTCTTACACAAAAATTGCAAATACAAATCAGAAAAGTAATCGTGTTTCACTGGGAAAGCATACATTGGGGCGGACGCTATAAAAATTCTCCCTCTGAATTAATCCCTTACAACTGGCTGATAAGTCTTACACAAAAATTGCAAATACAAATCAGAAAAGTAATCGTGTTTCACTGGGAAAGCATACATTGGGGCGGACGCTATAAAAATTCTCCCTCTGAATTAATCCCTTTTACAACACAATCTGACTGTTTACATGAATCAACTGCCAGGCACAACTCAGTTGAAATGGAGTAAACTACTACCAAGTATACCACAATCTATGGTTCACCTGAAAACAGGAAGATGTGAATATCATTTAGCAACCCTACGCCGGTGCAGCAATATTTCAACTTGATTCAGGCGGGCAGCAGAAACGGAGCGAAGTGTGTGAGAAGCGGTGCGCTGCGGCAGCTGAAATCTTCTGACGTGTCCACGAAAATTTGTAAACTACGTGTTCTGGTGTTCTGATTTTCAGAACACGGGAAAATTCCCTAACAGAGCTCTGAAATCCTGGCAGATTTCAGTGTGAGATGCTCCCGTTCACTCGTCTGCCCAAACCAGTTTGACTCACATCACGATGGTGCATTCTGTAATTGTCAAACCTCAGGCAGACCACTCAGGCTGAATAACTTCACCCTTGAGACACACGATATGTCTGAGAAGATACGGAGTTCCACTATTGGTACTAATGGAATCTGTAATAGTCCACAACAAGATGCGGACCACAAGTCTCATCCTCCAGAGAGAGATCTGAAGTTCACCACCAGGGAAAGACTGAAAGATGAAGAAGGCAAAGAATCTCCACCATTTTCCACCAAGCCTTGGTATGGGAGTCGAATATGGAAAAACGAAACACTTCCCACATTGCACAAACCAATCGAACTATCCTCTACTCATTGAATCTCTCCTCTTGACTGTTCTGTTGGCTTGTTAGCCAATCCCGACACAGCAACGGGGTTCCCACGATGGGGCCGCAAGCGTCCACTTTGCATACCATGAGAGAAGCCAATCAGCGGCTCCAAATCTCTCTTGTCTGAAAAAGGAAGACTTTAGGCTTTTGCGAGGAGAGATGTTCTTTTCAGGCCAACCACTTCCAAACACTGAAAGAATGGTTCTAAATTTTCCACACACTTGCGCCCACGAAAAACATGATTTTGCTCTTCACTAAAAGAACATGGCGACTTCCTGGCATCAGGTAGGGTTACAGACTTACCTCTACCAAACATGTACACCAGAGACTTTGTCCATATCGTCCGACCTTCTCACATGAGAATTCACGGAGTTTTATGACCTACCCACCGTTTACAGCAGTCTCTCTTAAATGGCTCCCTCCACAGACTTAACGACATCTGGCTGCCTCCGCAATGGACTGCCACCTGGCCCAGGTAAAATGTTTTGCAAACTGGTGTTCTTCTCTGTGACCCGAAGTGGAAGGAGGATAGTGGTTGGGCCAGAAGACCCTCTGCAGGTGAGATCCACTCAGTGCTACTTCCCAGAATCACCCACACAGCCAGGTCGCTACACTTACCATTTATGGTTCCCATTTCATCTCTCTCACTGTACTCTATCGCCTCCACTATGGCCACTCGGGTAGATGTTCTTTACAAGTCACACATGCAGTTATACGTAGAGTCTGCGCACAACTACGCCATGCTTAAAAGTCATAAAACACACATACCAAATGTAGTTCTGGGGAACATAGGGATCATGACCAAAAATGTGAATGTTAACCTGACTGACAATTGTGATAAAGTGAGAGAGTGGCATGCCACGTCTCGATGTTGCCCAGCATTCCTCCATTAATAGTGGGAATCACTTATATGAACTGGTGCCTATCTTAGGACCTACAACTTTTCTGCAGGGTCTAAAAATACCTCGCACAAAATTAAGCGTGATCATTAACAATTTAATCAGTTTTAGTGTGCAAGAGGATTTAATCCTTGAAATAGAATATTACACATTTTCTTCAATTGTTGATGAAAACATACATATAATGGCTCAAAAGTAGCCTTACATTTTTATTAGGTTCAGTTGTATTTTGAAGAAATATTATAATTACATTTTATTGCATTCTACAGTTAACTGCTTGGGATGCTCACACCATTTGCGATATCCTAAATTCTAAATTGGAAATCGATCGTTTTAAAGTGGAAAACTAGATAGGAATTTGGGTGGGTGATGCAAGTGCAACGGTAGGAGTCTAGGTTTGCAGCTGATTTTCTGAAAGCAGTATTTCCTGGCTTTCTTCTTGTTAACTGGGGACGTATGCGAAGTTGCAATACTTTGAAAAACATAGTTTTCACGGCAATGTAACTAAATTTGGCACACTTGTTAAGCATTGGTATATGGATATAAGCATACGTTTTCATACCTATTGGAGTTATACGTTTTTTTTTTAATTATAGCAATTGAAATGTTACCAACAAGGTGAGTACAGGTGTTCCTTTTTTGAGAATCAGTCAGAACATATTAATGAGGTCTTGTACAACGTTTGATATACCATTACGACAAATTTCTGTGGAACAGGTTATTGATACCTTCTTTTACTACATTTTTACAGTATTCAAAATTCCTGTGAAAAAAAATACCAAATCTTACAACTCTTCTCTTACATAAATGCTGTACTATTGTAGTAAATGAAAATTCCTCCCACAGAATGTTTCACTATGATATTAACGAACTGCATGCCAAATATAAATAGTATGTCAGTGACTTATGAGGAAAAGGTACATAAAGCTGCTAAACTGTAAGTTACGGGAAACGTGAAAAGATTTGACAGTGTTTTTATTAGGTCTCTTCTTGATCCTGAGGCAGTCTTTTCTTTGATTTTCCTCTTAGGTTAACCTGATTTTCAAACTGAGTAATAATAATAGAAGTTTTGGATCTGCTAACCATCGCAGTACTCCCCACATTTTGACTGGATATACGGGAAGAAAACACCGTAGGAATAAATAATATGAGGAAATGCAGAAAAACAAACGGACATAGCCAGTACAAACTTCTGTTAATTATTACTTTTATCGCACTTAGCAGTGGAATTAAACGAAATATTTAGGAATTAAAATTTCAATCCATATTGTAAATGAAGATGTAGCAAAAAAAATTGAAGAAATGGGAAGAATTGAAAATGTTATTTTCCCTCGCTAAAAGCGACAATAAATGCTTTACTGCCAAGGAACTTTACAGTACAATGGATTGTCGAGCATGCAAAATCCTACTGATGTTCCTCAGAAGCAAATTATAATCCATATGAATTAATTTGCTTCTACGAAGTGAGCTTATTGAGGCTGTGCAAGTCTTGGAAGAGGTCTGTCTGTTCTTCAGGTCTCTACTCTGAAAGATTTTTGTTCCCACTCAGTTAAAAAAACTAAAACACGAACTCACAAATTTTCATTTCGAGATCCATCTAATGCATACTTTAGCCTTGTGTATGGGTTATGAATTTCAATCTAGGGCACAAAATAAGCCAGAAGATCGTCTCGATGTCCATGAGAGTTGTAGGAAGTTGCTAGTACAATTTTGTGGAGAATTTCAAAAGCGACTTCCAGAAAATATAGCATTTCTTGCAAAAGACGACCATGCTTCAACCTTCCGCTTCAGCTTCCCAGCAGAGACCAGATATTCTTCCACTTGCCTCCAGGTTTAGAAATAGAACGAAAACTGGTAAAATAGTTGACGTCATCTCAGAATCGGAATGCCCGGCCATATACACAGTGGAAAAGCATTTCACGCACTGTAAATTTCTGGACAAAGATTTTTACAAGATATGTATGCAGCTGATAATACTCGATTCTGGAATATTGGTAATTTTGCGGCCGAATTACTAACGTAGCCCGTAACAAATGCACAATTAAACATACATTTTCTGTATTTTCTGGCATAAAAAATAAACTTAGGAATAGGCTTTCTCAAGAGCCAGAAAACGCTTTGCTATCTAGCAGAAGTTATTTGCAAAGGATAATATATACGGCACTCGTTTTGAACCGTTCTCCAAAATGCTGAAGAATTTCAACATATCCATTATGACAAAAAACCAACATAGTTGAGCAAAGAAGAAGTAGATGTCCTAGGAAATTAGAGACTACTACATAAAAAGAAAACACTTTATAACTACTAAATAATCGGTTAAAATCGTTGTTGCATGAACAATGCATGCTCAAAATTTGGTATGTATTTTTCTGATAGTGACAAACGATGCTCGCAGCACCTTATATTTCTCAAGAAGAGTGTAACCACGTAGTTCTCTTGGGATGCTCACCACAGTCTAACACGTTATAGTTATTTTATGGAATTGTTGATCCTGTCATAGTATCGTTTCTTGCCGCTCCAACATTTTCACATGTTGGAGAGAGAACTAGAGAGTTAGAATTTACATGTACGTACCATATACGTTTGATGATGTCACAGGTATTATTCCATCTTGTCGAAGCGAGCATAGAATTTACATGCACGTATCATACACGTTTGCTGATGTCGCCGGTATTATTCCATCTTGTCAGAGCGAGCATACGTCCTACTCAAAAGCGTTAAATTCCATATGTCCCGTAGAAAAATCACCTTGACTGAATACTGTAAGCTTCAAAATTTGCAGGTTGGTTGGTTGATTGATCTCGGGGAGGGGACCAAACAGCGAGGTAATCGCGCCCATCGGATCAGCAAACGATGAGTAAGGAAGTCGGCTGTGCCCTTTCAAAAGAATCATCCCAGCATTTGCCTGAAGTGATTTAGGGATGTCACGTAAATCTAAATCAGGATCGTCGGACGCGGGTAATAACCGTCGTCTTCCCGAAAGCGAGTCCAGTGTTTTTAATCACTGCGCCACCTCGCTCGGTGATTTGGAGGTCGAAACTTGGAGTTTATCGAAAACATAACACAAAAACTATGGAAGATGCTTACGAACAGCTTAAAGTTACTTGCGAGAACTCCATGCAGCTCCACTTCCCTTGTGATGATTTAAACACGTATGCATATCGTGAAATTGCAGTTCACAACTACGCCGTCTGCAATATTTGAAGTTATTACTTTATTGTTACTTTTATTACGAGTTCTGTGTCATTTAGGAGCCATGGCTTTAGAGGCAGTGACAACTGCATGATAATATTACTACAGTAAAATTATTAAATATTGCAGTTTAAACTATGATACGAAAATGGATACTTCGAAACTTTAACTTAAGAACTAGATTACAATAGACATTACAAAACTCAAACAGTCAGTATTAGAAGACATTGTAGTAATATAGCAGAGCTGCTGCTGCTTTCATTTGCACTGAGTTCCAGCTTAGGCAGACACTGTTCTATCACAAGAGAAGTATTCTTCAATACTGTACAAAAGTTGCTCTTTTAAATATACAAAATTTTACTTCTAAATTGTTCGATCGGTAATGACTGAATATTCTTAGGACCACTGTTGGAAAACTGTTCTGTATGTTAATTAATCGGCATCTTGGCCTGACTATGCTGTTTTTATAGAGATGCTGTGTTGATGAACTTCATTCCTCTTTCTGTAGGTCTCATAATTTCTCTTTGTGTGAACAAGCCAACTGAAAATCTATTTGCTGAAAACAGTGAGAACTCCTAACCTGGAAAAAATGAGTTTTCTATGGATAGTCTTTTTTTTTACTTGAGGTAATGATCCGCATGCTTCTTTTGCAATAGAAGCATGTTCTTGCAGCCTGAAGAATGGACCCACAGTAACATCCAATAGCTGATGTGGCTGTCTACCATGGCATAGTACACTGTTAGTAGGTACTGTTGTAATATAATACTTTTTAGTTTCCTGAAGAGGTATAGAAACCATGAGGGTTTGAAATATACATGTTGAGTGTGCTATTGTCTGGTTGACTTGGTATCAGCTGGAAAGCCCAGAAACTTGAACAGTTGCTGTATCGTCCAGTACTCTAGTACCACTGAGGCTGTATGCCATCCTCTGAGTTTTGTCTCCATTAATTTTCATCTTGTTCATGATAAACCAGGCCTTGCCCTTACTGAATAGCACTTCTGTTTGTTGAATAGCCTGAACTAGTCTTCCGTTTGAGAACAAAGTTACACCATCTGTAAACTGCAAGATTTTCCCATTCGAGCCTACGTCATTAACGAAAATTGACAACAGTAAAGGCCCTATTATGGATCCCTGTGGCACACCGTGTTTTAACTTCATTTCACCTGAGTCGCTCCTTGTACTGGATACAATCTATCGTCTGTTATTTGGGTAGGATTCGAGAGTATGTAGAATAGCTCCCTCAGTATCATATGATTTTAGCTTTCTGAGCAGGGCATTATGTGTGACAGGATCAAATATTTTACTAAGGTCACAGAATACCCGTGATACAGACTCTTTGTCTTCAAAATCCTTATTTATATTTGTAACTAAGTCAAGTATTGCGGTTGTAGTTGAACTGCCCTTGCGAAAGCTGTGCTGTTTATCATAAAACATGTTATTCACTTCAAAATAACTGAATAGCTGATCTTTCATTATGGATTCAATCACCTTAGCTATCATTTGTATTATAGACAGGCCTGTAGCTTGACACTTCATGTGGATTACCCTTTTTATAAAGAGGTACTGTGCGTGCCGCTTTCAGGAAGTCTGTAAATTTCCAAGTATGGAGATATTTATTTATTACTATTGTCAAGGGTTGGGCAGTTTTACAAATTTTAATTTTTACTGTAGGAGAGGACTCGCTTTAAACATTATAACTCTCTGAGTATTTGTAGTTTTCTTACTATCATTGTTATGTGTTTTTGATTCACTGTCTTCTGCATTACCGTGCTTCATTTTTTCCCAGATATCACAGCAACTGCAGGACCTGTTCCAAAGTAACGAATTTCACCTACTGTGGTTTCCACTACGTTTATAACATATTCATTACTTTCACCTGTACTACAAGATTTCCTCTTCAATAAATCTGACGTTGCTTTTCTTTCTTGCTTTCTGCACCTCTTTTCTGTTCTTGCTGTCGACCCGTAAATAATTGCAGTATAGTCTGTACATAACGCCAATATCTTCAGTGGCTTTGACTGTATCATCCCTTTTTTCACAATAAAAGTTTTAAATGTGTGCCACACTTGAAAATCCCGCTAATTGTGAAATGTAGTAAGTAATAAGGTTTTTAATGCCAAAAAACCATAAACCGACTGTAAGTTATCAGTGAAAGACGAGCTGGAAGTCAGACTTCAATATATGCAATTCAAACATTGCAATTGATATAATAGCACAATTCACTTATGACAACATGCCGAAACAAACATTCGATAGCAAAAGAAATGAGTCGCTAAAGGATTGATACAAAGCAAAAAGTTAGGTCCATCCCAAGGAAGGTGAAGAGCGACGTTGTGTTTGGTTTTCTCTAGTGGAATGCACGGGCTTCTGGTGTGTAAGTCAAGTTGTCAACTTGCGTTGTGTGTACAAAGCAGTAATAAAGTAGTTGATGTGCTAAGCTGTGAGTGTGCTTATTACTCACCCTCAGTGACTTCTTAACTACACATTGAAATTCTAAAGAATTATAAACTGTTGAGGTAATGCGACTACTACATTTGAGCCGTGCGCGGCTCTCGTTTATGCCGTTTTTCGCTTGACAGCTTGTCTTTACGGAACTGTCGTCTCGTTTCTTATTCGATTTACTGGCGTCACTAAGTTGCTGGCTTGCCTGCCCATGGGTGGAAACAGCAGAGCGTATCGATAAGAGCACTGTCGTATTATCTTTGAAGCGACCGCTAATTTTTCCGGCTCGTCGTGTTCGAGGGTTAAGTCGGGACGCAGCGCCAGTGAGGTCTGGACAGACAGTACTCGCCGACCGCTTGCGACACACATGCACTGTCCAACGGAAGGAGACTGGAGCGGGAATGACCGTTGGTTGGTCGTTCGGTCGGTCGTTTCAGCGGGCGACGTATATTTGGTCTTCTGACCGTTTCTGGGCCTCAGCAGTTGTTCATCTTACTGGACGTGGGTCGATTCCTTCCTTGTGCAGAGATGTCGGGTCGCATATGGGCAAGTGTTACCTGTGCGTGGTTGGGTCCTAGCCAGTCTGCCCGGCTCGCCGTGTCTCCGAGTTACGAACGGACATCGAGTTGAGTCGGGATGGAGCTGCAGTGAGGTCCGGACAGCCCCGAGACTCGCCCGACTGACTCCCATGACTTGTTTGGTCGTTCGGTCGGTCGTCTCATCGGACCACGTATATTTGGTCGCCGACCGCTTCGGGTTCTCTGTGTGTTCAACAGTGATTGCTTTTACGATTGTTCGAGTTCTTGTGGAAGTGTTTTCGTGGAACTGTGTCTAGCTTGTGCAGTTTCGACTGATCAGTTATGTTAATGCTGTCGCCGTACTGGAGCAGGTAGTCGGTCTGTTGAGACAGTGCAGTGAGGACGTCTCCGCGGCGAGGGCATTAGCGTAGTGTTCTGCACTGTGTTTTTCCTCGCCTTGTTGATGCTGCCCGTACCGCGTGTAGTTTGACAGCCTTTGGTGTTGTTCATATTTTTGAGTGGTTATTGTGCCTTGGCTATTTTTAGACGCCAATTTTGAAGACTTAGTGCTGCTGGTATCTTCGTCCTCGGCTGATATTTTTCGTTGTCGTGTCGTTGGTCGGCGCAGCGGATTTATTAGGTTGTTGGTTGCCCTTCATCCGTCCCTTGGTTGGGTTGCCATCTGATTACTTAATCTTATTCTTGGTTGCCTACCTCACCCAACCTTACGTTACAGTTAACTCCTGACGCCGACCCTTGGAATACTTCTGAGCATCATTGTACCGTTGTTAAATTGTGATTTTTTGTCTCAAGTACTTTGCGAGGCCTTCAGCAGCCTATTAATTTAGTTTGTTTTAATTTTATAATAAGGCTTTCAGCCGTCTAAAATTAAAATTTGAGAATTCACTTATTTGTAACCTTTTTTTTAATTTTCGTCTCTATTGGAAATTCTTGTTATCCAGACCTTAAGCCTCAGTTCTTATGTGTCCAGTGTGTGGCCTTAAACCGAGTATTTACGTTAGATTTTCTTAAGTAAGCCTTTCAACCGTGTGTGTTCGTTAAGGCAATTTTAATAAATTGTGTTCGGGCATTCAGCCGTTTTGTTTTCGAATGCTTTTAAGGGCATGTGTGATTAAGGGTTTTAGGAAAACAAAGTTTGTATGTTTTGTGCAACTGATAGTAATTGATTTTGGCTCCTTTCCACAACTATAACCTGATCCGCTCCGTCATGCGAACCCAGATTTCAACACTTTTGGAACACAATCGGCTTAAGCGTCATTTAGAGGCCGAACAATAATTTTATTCCAATAGTTTACGAGTCTCTAGAGTGGTAGTATTGTATTATCGGCACACGGATTTTTTTGTACCATTTTTAAATTTCATATAATGAGGTCTAATGTACATTTCGTGTTTTGATGTTACGTACAATGGGGTCGAACGTCACGTGCGTATCCAAAGAGATAGTGTTGCTGTAAAACTTCTTGTGGTGCCTGATGGTAACTACTAAAAAGCTAAACTCTTAGCAATAACGCCGTCTCACAGTGGTACAGACGATGTTCTGCTAGCCATGGGGCTCCAACTACTGATTGTAATCCATACCAAAGACGTTAACTAGAAAAAAATACAAAGGAACAGAGATCAACATCGGTAAATTGTTTTACGATGATACAGTTAGCACAAAATGGTCATTACAGTTGGAGCTGTAGCACGGATTGGACAGATATAGTAGAAAGAGAGAATCACGACTTTTTTAAAAGAAGCATCTAGTATCTTCAGTAAGTGCTCTGTCGTAACGTGTGCCGTCACCTGCAGCGTAGACCGACATTTCGTAAGACATCCACATCTAAATTTGCATCTATACTTGGCAAGCCGCTTTGAGGTGCGTACGTTACTTTCCTTTTCCGTTCGAAAACGACTCGTGGAAGAATGGTAACCCTACGGTTGAGCTATAGTTTCTCGTACTATTCTCGTGGTCATTTCCAAAGTCATGTGTAAGAGGAAGTAATATGTTGCCCGACTGTTACTGGAATGTATGTTTCTGAAATTCCAATAGCAAACATGTCCTTGACGCACGACGCATGATTGTAGCGTTTGCCACTGGAGTTTGTCCAGCTCCTCTGTTACTCTCTCGCATTTGTTCAGCCATCCCGTGACAAAAAGTGTTTGCCGTTCGTTGGATATTCGCCGTTTTTTCTATTAATTCAGCCTATTAAGGGCTCTGGACAGATGAAAAATACTCAATAATCGATCGAACAAGTGATTTTCAGACCAATTCCTTCATGGATGAACTACATTTCCGCCACGCGGGATTAGCCGAGCGGTCTCAGGCGCTGCAGGCATGGACTGTGTGGCTGGTCCCGGGGGAGGTTCGAGTCCTCCCTCGGGCATGGGGGTATGTGTTTGTCCTTAGGATAATTTAGGTTAAGTAGTGTGTAAGATTAGGGACTGATGACCTTAGCAGTTAAGTCCCATAAGATTTCACACTCATTTGAACATTTTTGAACTACATTTCCTTAACATTCGATCAGTGAGTCTCAGCCTAACATCTACTTTTCCTGCAATCCGCTCTGTGTGATCATTCAACTTTTTATCTCACTAGGACGTTTACTCCTAGACTAGATAATTAACAGTATTGACTCATCCAAGACCTTTAAAATAACAGTGTAATCAAAAAATAATGGATATATGCATGGTAGATTACAAGCATTTACATTGAGTAGAATGAACAGTTTAATGAGTACGGAATATAGATTGAGAGTACACAGGAGAAAGACGAAAGAAATGAGAAATAGCGGAATGAGAACAGCGAGGAACTTAACATCATAATTGTTGATCATGAAGTAGACGAAGTGAAGGAATTCTTCTACCTACGCAGCAAACAATCCATGATGGACGAAGCAAGGAGGGTATAAATAGCAGACCAGCACTGGCAAAAAGAGCATTCCTGGCCAAGAGAAGGGTACTGGTATCAAACACAAGTCTTACTTTGAAGAAGAAATTTCTGAGAAAGTACGTTTGGAGCACTGCATTGTATCGTAGTAACACATGGAGTGTGGGAAAACCGTAACAGAAGAGAACATTTGCATTTGAGATGTAATGCTACAGAAGAATGTTGAAAATTTGCTGGGCTGTTAATGTAAGTGATCAGGAGGTTTTCCGTAGTATCGGCGAGGAATGGAATCCAAGGAGAACAGTGACAAGATGAAAGGACAGAACGACAGGACATCTGTTGAGACATCAGGGTATAACTTTTATGATACTAGAGGGAGGTGTACAGGATAAAAACGTTACGGGATGACAGAGACTGGGATACATCCGGCAAATAATTGAGGAAGTAGGTTGCAAGTGCTACTCTGAGATTAAAAGCATCGCACATGGCAGGAATTCGTGGCCGGACATATCAAACCAGTCACAAGACTGACGACTCAAACAAACAAACAAACAAACAAAACAGCCCAGCAGTCATTTCATGTATCAATGAACTTGTGACATCAGTACAGCTGAATCAAAAGGAGGCCTTTCCTACAGTTTCCGACTAAGTTAGAAACGTTGCATGTAAAGTGAAATTCTGACAATGCAGATTACAATGTTTCAAAATTTTACTATAGTTGTGAGATACCATTCAGCGAATTTTTTTGTATACAGGGTGTTAAAAAAAGGTACGGCCAAACTTTTCAGGAAACATTCCTCACACACAAATAAAGAAAAGATGTTACGTGGACATGTGTCCGGAAACGCTTAATTTCCACGTTAGAGCTCATTTTAGTTTCGTCGTCCACCTACGCTCAATGGAGCACGTTATCATGATTTCATACGGGATACTCTACCTGTGCTGCTAGAACATGTGCCTTTACAAGTAGGACACAACATGTGGTTCACGCACGATGGAGCTCCTGCACATTTCAATCGAAGTGTTTGTACGCTTCTCAACAACAGATTCGGTGACCGACGGATTGGTAGAGGGGGATCAATTCAATGGCCTCCACGCTCTCCTGACCTCAACCCTCTTGACTTTCATTTATGGGGCATTTGAAAGCTCTTGTCTACGCAACCCCGGTACCAAATGTAGAGAATCTTCGTGCTCGTATTACGGACGGCTCTGATACAATACGCCATTCTCCAGGGCTGCATCAGCGCATCAGGGATTCCATGCGACGGAGGGTGGATGCATGTATCCTCGCTAAAGGAGGACATTTTGAACATTTCCTATAACAAAGTGTTTGAAGTCACGCTGGTACGTTCTGTTGCTGTGTGTTTCTATTCCATGAGTAATGTGAGTTGAAGAGAAGTAGTACAATGAACTCTAACAGGGAAAGTAAGCGTTTCCGGACACATGTCCACTTAACATATTTTCTTTCTTTGTGTGTGAGGAACGATTCCTGGAAGTTTGGCCGTATCTCTATGTAACACCCTGTATAGCTTATCCGATCCGGCAGCGCGTCTAGCAAATAGGAAGAGAAATGTGCATAGAAACGTGTAACGACTGAGTACAATAATAAGCATTGTCGTGATGAAAATTTGTACCACGATATTGTCGCGGCAGAAGTACAACGTGACGATGCAGGAAGTGCGTGATGTAGCATTGTTCCGTCACGGTTCCCACAAACACTTCAAGCTGTAACCTTAAGTCTTACTCTTTGTCTTCCGTATTGCCGCCTGGAAGTGGAAAATGTCCGAAATAAATATCTTCTAGCGTGTAAATACACGAAGTGAGAAAAAGCCCAAAATCCAAGAAACTGAGGTAATAGGGCTAGTCCTATCTGCGATGCAACAAAATCAAAGAAAATACCATGTTCATTGTGTAAGGAGTGATACTATTCTATTAGCCGGCCGCGGTGGTCTAGTGGTTCTAGGCGCGCAGTCCGGAACCGCGGGACTGCTACGGTCGCAGGTTCGAATCCTGCTTCGGGCATGGATGTATGTGATGTCCTTAGGTTAGTTACGTTTAAGTAGTTCTAAGTTCTAGGGGACTGATGACCACAGATGTTAAGTCCCATAGTGCTCAGAGCCACTTACTATTCTATTAACAATTACTTCTGTTCGAGTCCTTGGAAGAATAAGAAGCAAACTTGTTCGGTAATGTTTTATTTCGTGTATAAAAGGTTCTGTGCGTAAAAATGTCTGTTTGCTATCTAAGATTATATTTATCGTTCGTTAACATAAATGATTTTATTCAATGTTCGTATATGTGTAAAGAACCTTTCCTACGAGTTATCTGCCATTTTGATTGTAGCAGATGTACGTTAATTGTTGGCAGCCATTGCTGCAACTCTCTCTAAATTCACTTAAAGCTGGGCGTCACGCCCACATATTCACTAAAAACTGGCTTCATTTATCAAGAGCAGTAAAATTTGCAAGTAATACAAGCACATATGATCAAAATTTTAAATTATTTCAGGTAAAGAAGAACGCAGCCAGCTGCGTGTGTTAAACAACGACGCAGGTCTTTTTTTTTTTACTGTTTTCAGCTACTTATGTTTTCTAGGTCATCAGCAGCCGTACGTGCAGAAACTACATTTACCCTGAAAATAAGACAGCTCATGTTCTCCTATTTAAACTGCTACTTAAGAGAATAGTCGTCACTCTCTTATGAAACTAACCACATCTTTAAGCAAATATTAATTATTGTGAGACATTCGACTTTAACTACGTGTACTATTACGTATAATCCAACTAATATGAACGTCGTGTCAATATTTAAGAGCTTGCGTAGCAAAGATTTAAGGAATAACAATAACCATTCTACTTTCTATTTTTCATCATTTTTAGGGAAATTAAAGTACAACATTTTCTCCGCTTTATTCATCACATACATTTTTATTACATTAGGGTTTATTACATTTCCGACACCTTGACGCAGTCAGTAACTCTGCTGAGTCTCTACTAAACACTGGAAGAAGAGAACTTCTCCCCAGATCAGCAATAGTCGTCATCCGTGGTACTGCAGAAGCGGTATTCATCGCTCAACACAGTGCACACGGCACTATACGTATAGAGTATTAATTCGATAGTCCAGCTGCTGTTAGTTTTCGATCAATAACACAATGACACAGAAAGTTATATTGAGTTCATAACTTGTATTCAGAAGGGTAGGCACATACCGGGCCATTTTCACCTGCGAATGTCCCAAAAATCTGGATACTGCACGACTGGGTAAGCCGGAATAATAGACACCCAAAGTGAGGCCCCTTTCAAACACTGCAGATGCTGACAACTCTGTCTTGCACAGTGATCAACATCTGACGCAGTTCACGCCACTCGTACAGAATATTTCCGTAAGAATGACCAAAACTTTAACAGGACATAAAGGATGCTCCACTGAACAATTTGAGACAGGGAACCAGAGGTCGGAGAAGCCAGCTTAAGGAGGTGAAAGGAATAAAATCTCGTTACTGTGTATTTTTTTTATTTACATCAGTTACAGTTAACTGCAAATAGCATCACTGACACAATGAAGCTGTCGTTTGTACTTTATCTAACAAAATGTTCTTCTAATCCATATGTGGCATACAGCAAACCAGTGCTTAACAGTATTGGTTTAAAACAGCCTTGGTTGCAATTTTTTTTTATTTTTAAACGACGCGTTTCGCCTTATTTAAGCATCTTGAGGTTATCTTTTCTAGATGGACGCGAGAGGCACCAAGATCTGCATAACGCTTTCATGTTCACAGCAGTGAGTAACAGAGTAAGATGGGGGCCCAGGTAGTAACGGGAACGCGTTATGCAGATCTTGGTGCCTCTCGCGTCCATCTAGAAAAGATAACCTGAAGATGCCTAAATAAGTCGAAACGCGTCGTTGAAAAATAAAAAAAAATAGAATTGCAACGAAGACTGATTTTAGCCAATACTATCAAAATGTGTTGTGGGTGATACGGTTATAGTTGTTCTTCGAGTACTCGCCACACACTAGAATGCGCGGCGCCCATCCCCTTTCAGCATGACGAATACTTGTAGTGGGGTCCATTGCAACAAGTTCTAGCAGTAACTTACATGTAAATAAGCAGCACAATACGTGAAAACTTGTGTCCGTATTAATCGTAAATAATCTGGAAAACAGTAATGCTAGACGAAACGGTAGACAAGTTTACTTCGACAACTCCTTAAGCTGACTTCTCCGGCCCCAGGTTACCTACCTCAAATTGTTCAGTGGAGCATTCTCCATGTCCTATCACTTTTGCACGCCCTTAGGGAACACGGTGTATATTCTACCACACGGGACAACAACACTAAATACAGAAAACAGTAGTGCACTATGACGGCCGTTCTATTCTTCACAGAGAGTTAAGACACCAGTCGACGGTGTGAGCAGGTAGACGTTACAGTGAGATCTGTTGGGTGGTTCGCTTTCTTTGTCAGGCGGTATTCCTTAGCACATTTTCTGGCATAATAACCTAACACCATCTCGTTCGATTCGTAGAGGAAGTGCAAATTTTCTTTAGGACGTGCTCTGAGCCCCGAACGATTTTCTGCAAAAAGTGAGCCCGTTATTCTCGATTTGGGAGATAGCTGCGACTAAATGTCCTCGACCGGAGAGCAGAAGATGACCTGTCGTAATTAAATGCTCCCGCAAGGCGGTCTGGGTGGGATCATAACTCGCAATACCCACAGACTTTGCCTTCTAGTTCCACTGCGAAGAAAAAAAAGGGGGAAGAAAATGGGCGGAGCCTCGTTTCCATTCGGCGGCAGAGCGTCTGCCAGATACGGCTCGATATTGCAAGTATCGACTGCTGCTAACGACGTTCTGAATATTGCCGCCGCCGCCGCCATCTCGCGTCCCTCATTAGTATTCCGGCCTCCCGCCAGCCGAGGTGATCGCGTCACGTGATCTGCCCTCCGCCGCTGTCGCGAAACCGTCTCCTCCTCGCAAAAGTCCTCTCCAGTTCCTCTCTACCCCTCCCGTGCCTCCTCCCACTTCTCCGCGCTGCGACCGCCCCGTCGATAGAAGTTTCCTCCTTTGCCGGGGAAAGGAGCCACGGGGGAAAATATGTGAGGAGAGCAAAGAAATCTGTTACAGACATTTATCTTGATTTGAGTGTCTGGGCGCTGGGGAAGGGGCGGCGCGCTCGGGCGTCTGCGGCCACTGGAGAGGCGACGAAGGGCGGTTTTTGCGACAAGCGCAGCAAACGGCCTCGGAGGGGAGCAAACGGGACATAAAATGCGGGTTTTAAGGGGATGGCGCGCAGGGTTTATAATGTGTGAAGCGGGCGGGTGGAGGGATCGGCTGTTCCGTTCCTCGTGTGTTTGCAGTGATCCGTGCGCTGCTCAGGGAGCCAGCAGTTTGTCTGTGCTGATCGCCGCCACCTGGAACGTGCCTGCCCTGGACGCTTGCAGGGTGACAATTATTAAACTATAAGGGAAAAAAAGGAGCTTTGCTATTTGGGGAGCAAAATAAGTGATGATGGTCGAAGTAGAGAGGATATAAAATGTAGACTGGCAATGGCAAGGAAAGCGTTTCTGAAAAAGAGAAATTTGTTAACATAGATTATAGATTTAAGTGTCAGGAAGTCGTTTCTGAGAGTATTTGTATGCAATGTAACCATGTATGGAAGTGAGACATAGAAGCTTTCGAAATGTGATGCTACAGAAGAATGCTGAATATTAGATGGGAGGTATAACTAAGGAGGAGGTATTGAATAGGGTTGGGGAGAAGAGCCGTTCGTGGCACAACTTGAAGAAGGGATCGGTTGGTAGGACACTTTCTGAGGCATCAAGGGATCACCACTTTAGTTTTGGAGGGCAGCGTGGAGGGTAAAAATCGTAGAGGGAGACCAAGAGATGAATACACTAATGATTCAGAAGGATGTAGCCTGCAGTAGGTACTGGGAGATGAAGGAGCTTGCACAGGATAGAGTAGCATGGAGAGGTGCATTAAACCAGTCTCAGGACTGAAGAGGAAACAACAACAACAAGGCAAAAATGTAAATTAGTTACAAACTAAGGCTTGCACATACTTTATTCAACCTATAAACGTCACTACAGGTATTCGGATTTAGGTTACGACATGTGCGATATGCCTGCCATCAGTCGCGATCATGTGGTGCAGACCAGTAGTGAAATTCTGCATGTTCCGCTGAAGTGTAGGAACACTGATCCCATCGATGACCTCCTGAATACCTGTTATCAGCTCAGCAACGGTTTTGGGGTTATTGGTGTACATCTTGTCTTTAATATAGCCCCACAAAAGGGGGCCTCTGGGTACCCCAGAGGAGAACGCGGTCCGCAAAGTAGTCCTCCAGGACATCAAACACTCTCCTGCTTCAGTGAGGTCTAGCTCCTGGAACGGTACTTTCGCGTTCTCGTCAATACGGTAGCAGAACGTTTAAGTTCTACCACTGTAAAGACGGAAGATCCGCGATTCGGAATGTCAGAACTGTGTAGTAAGTAGCGGCAGGAACACCACCACAAAATCACGCAGCACTAACACTCCAAACCATCGACTCTCGGTGAGAGATTTTAACCATGTTCAACCTAATGGTAAAGTATCGAACTATTTCTCTCCGAATCATACAGCTTGTGGGAAAAGCAGTGAGAATAATTACTTTTGGAAACCTTTAGTCAGACAAAGCCTGTTATAACAATAAACTGTTTCGCTTAATAAAACGGCCGCCCGCCCAAATCGGGCTCAGTGTCTGCACAAAAAGATGAAGTCAATTTACGACACTGAATAAATGACTACTTTCACTTACTACGTAATTGAAACACAACCACTTAATTTCCATATACTACGGCCACTTGGCAGTAAGTACTATTAATGCCACTTTCTGTTACTTATGGAATTTATCAAAATCAAAAATGGTTCAAATGGCTCTGAGCACTACGCGACTTAACTTCTGAGGTCATCAGTCGCCTAGAACTTAGAACTAATTAAACCTAACTAACATAAGGACATCAAAAACATCCATGCCCGAGGCAGGATTCGAACCTGCGACCGTAGCGCTCGCTCGGCTCCTGACTGTTGCGCCTCGAACGGCCTGGAATTTATCACTATACTTCAGAAATTATTTAAAGAAGACACACATATGTTTCAACAAGGATACAAAAAAAAATAACTTATGGCTATCATTCATATGACCAAAACTATAAAACGACTAAATTTCATTTATTTAGGACTGTTATTTGTTGATGCTTTACTACCGCCAATATTTGTCTGGCATTCTTTGACATGGAGAAGCAACACGAACAATTACTGTTAAGATTGTTGCAGTTAAACAATTATGTTACTTTACTTTCAGAAATCCTCATGATTACGCAAAGCGGTGGCTCTTAAACTGACTCGTGCTAACTTTAGTATTTAATAATGATTTTCAAAATTTACTACCAAAACAGTACTACTGCCAGTAATTTACTATTATTCAAGCTTCAATAAACATCAAGATACTCAGAAAAAATTCGTTTAGGTAAGGACCCTACTGAGGTAAATGAAACAGGAAAATTACAATTAAACACAAAGGTACATTTAACACTTATATTCCACTGGTTGAAGATGGATGGTTCATACTGTGATACACTTCTAAATAAAGTACTTTGCCTGTTACTGATGTCGAAGGTGGCGTGAGCCGGTGCTGCATAGTAACACTGCGCAGGTACGGCTCTTGATATACATAGCTCTGCCTTCCTCTTGGTGGCGACGATAAAATTGCAAATTTCTGTGCTATTAATTTATTGTCGTATTGATCCAATCATGTAGAACACGTCCCAGGCCAAAATCCAGTCTTGCAGTTAAATTCGGGCCTCTAGTACTTGACCAACACAATGCGTGTTCACCACTGCAGGGCAGCTATCGACTGCCTGAGCCACTTGCGCGCCAATTCTCACTCGCGGGCCGTACCACCTTTTCCATTCCACCACAGAACGGAGTTCCGTTCTACCTGTAATCCCTACACCTTTTCAGTTTACATTTCTACCTACAAAAATCCTAAGTATGAACCATTTACAATTGCATGACAGCATATACATTAAAATTGACATAATTAATTACAGTTGTACTTGAAATATTACATAATTATTTACAAAATATGTTTCAATAATTTATACCACCTACGTCAAAGAGGTTATTTTAAACAGATAAATTACACTTAACAAAAGCTTACTCTCGTTATAGTATTTGCATAATTTTTCAAAATTATTAAGGAACAAAAAAAAAGTTTTAATATACAGATTAATGGCAGTTTTATATTTACAATAGCATTCCACTCCGTCTTCAATGAACCACATCTTGTCGAAATCAGGATCACTTTGGATAATGGGGATGAAATCATCTTCCACAACCTTCAAATGCCGTTCGATAGTAACCCTGTTATCAAGGAATATCGTACCGATTATTCCTTGACTGGACATTGAACACTACGCAGTCACCTGTTGAGGGTGAAGAGACTTGTCGATCGCGAAATACGGATTTCCAGTCCCCCAAATGCGATAGTTTTGCTTATTGTCGAACCCATTCAAATGTGGACTTCGTCGCTAAACTAAACCATACTAATTCCCAACATGCCCCTCGGCGAACCGTGTAGTTTTAACGTTCTAACGCAAGAAGTTATCCCGATTTCATTTCGTGTAGCTCAATAATTGTCACCCTGTACAAATCATTTGGATAAGAGACTTGGAGCCTTAGCAGGCCAGATCCAAAGTATCTGTCACAAGTGTGTAGCAATCCGTTATGGTGATTAGGCCTACAACGTGCGATTAACAATTATTTATTTTTTGTTGTCTTGAATTTGGAGTCCACGTCAGTGTAACTATGAAAATTGAGAAATCCTCAACATTCGTGGATATTTTCACCAATTCGCCTCGTTGCCAAGTCTTGAACTGTAGGTCCACAGCTTGGGACCTTTTGATTTCTGGTGTGGTCACGAAGTTTCATATGTTTCATTATTTACACTTCCAAAAAAAAGAAACACTTGCTAACACTGACATTATTGGTAAATTCAAGATGGCCAAAACCACTCTTGTTAACATAATAAACTGCCATACGAAGATGCTGACTGCTAGAGAAGTTACACATATTCCAAACACAGTGAGTCTACTTTTGTATCTACTGTACCTGTATATATTATAAAAATAGATGCATGTACACATGTGTATCTATTTGTATATTCCGATTCCCCTAAGCAATTAGATCGATTTCAATCAAACAAACATCGCATATTGTCTGGAAAGAAGCACTGTCGGGATAAAAACCACTAATTCCCTTTCGGGGTTATCAGATAAGGAAGAGCAGATGATAGCCAGAGGGATGGAGGAGGAGAAGGTGGAGGGAGAGGGCAGATGAGTAGTAGAGAGGAGGGAGGTGGACAGAGAGTGGGGAGGGGAGGAGATGACAATAGGGGAGGTGGAGTTGGACAGACAGAGGCGACAGGAGTAGGTGGGCAGGAATAGGAGGAGATGAAAAGAGGGAAGGAGATGGTCAGATAGAAAGAGGAGGAGTGGATGAACAGATGGAGGGAAAGGAGGAGATGAGAAGAAGATAGAGTGAGTGAGGAGGAGATAGACAGAGACTAGGGGAGAGGAGATGGACAGAGAGAAGGGGAGGAGGAGAAAGAGGGGAGGAAGGAGTAGAGGGAGAAGGTAGATAAGAGAAGAGATTTTTTCCTGATTATTTTGATGGAATCGTAACTAACATCTATCATCTTGGATTTAGTTGATGTGGAATACTCTAAGGATACGAAGTGCTTATTTGTGCTGCTCAGTTGTTCAACCAGGCAGCGAGAATGAGCACTGCAAAGTGCTTCTTTTTTCTTTTCAAACTTCTTTCGATATGAAATATCATGCCACACAGATAAGTACCATAAACAAATTTAACATACACTCCGTGATCGTACGGTGTAAGCCAGCAGAGACTGAGATATATACGTGTGCAATATATGACATATGCGTACATGGGCGAAGCCGCAGGTAAAAAGCTAATATATGTGTAATTTCTGTTGAAGGCCAGGTTACTGTACAGTTCAGTGGTTCATAATCTACGAACGAAGCAGTATTACAGATTAAGGTCCCTCCGAAAACGATGTCGTTAAAGACGGGCACAATCCCCCATCAGAGGAATGGGGAAAGAAATCAGCATAGTTTCTTTCGAAGGAACCGTTCCATATTGAGGAACACCTGGAAGAATACTTTGCAGGACAAAGAAAAATTTCTGCATTTGGAGGTGAGAGGGAAAGGGGGGGAGGAAGCAGTGGTACAATAGAAAGAATGCAACATCAGTTCAATCCCCAGTGGGTTGAATGTGTCACATATATGACTGATCACCGTATCTCAAAGCGAGTGTATTGTCGGCCTAACAGAAAAAGTAGCCATCTTTAAGGTGAGATTAAGAGGTGCAAATACACCCTCGCAGCTAGGCTAAAGCAGTGTAACATCATCACACGTCTCGGAAACGTCTACATTTGACCGCCAACCACAGATAATAGTGGTCCACCAAGAGTTAGGAATTAAGACGTTACGCTGCAGTGGTAAGGTGCTCGAAACATAGCGACTGGCAATGCAACACCTTACGATACAGTGATCAGCTACCCTGATACTCATTTAGTAAAGATGCCAAGCTTCTGGATGACGATTTAGACCTGGCGTTAGCCAACTCAAATCTATCTTCACATTCTCATGTTTCTCACACGAGATTTACAGGAAATTCAAAATGAATATAGCGATTGCAACGGTTATAACTATTTAAAGAATAGCAATACATTTTACATAGCATGTAAAAGGAAGTTAAATATTTTGATCGTTGTGCAAGCGCAGTGAATAGGAAACATGTGAGTGATAGCATAAATATCGTGCGATCCATTTTGCTTCACTTAGTTGTTCCGATAAACATCTAGTTGACCATGTTTGAGTAATGGTTGATGCCATAGCTTGGTTCAGATTACATTTTTCAGCAATATGGAGAAGATTCACATTCTTGTCAGTCAGCTTCTTGCAAACCATGGATTTGTCATACTGGACATGATGACGCTGCGTCCTGTTCTTGATTACATCGGTTCCTTGATCTGTCACTCATGCGTTTCTTTTTATGAGATTATAAAACAGACTTTATGTATGTGCCTCCTTCGCCGAAAACTACTATTCTACATCTGAAAATGTGCAATTCAAATGCCAGGAAATTGAACTTTCGTTTAGAAATTATACAACTCTTTTGTATCTATCGCTGTCCATTAAATAGTTACACCTTTATTACTCGCTGTATTCATTTTGAATTGCTTTATGTGGTGAAGCCCGCAAAATAGTTGTACAATCTTTCTCGAACCGGCTTCTGTAAATGTACCCAAAAGGTTTCGAGAGAACACTGACCCGTCTTCCAAAGATTCTTACACTTTAGCAAGGTTTTACCCGATTTATTACGAATACGAGTCCACTAGCATCTTGTTTGCAGTTTGCAGTTTGCTGTACGGGTGAAAAGCAATTTCGTAGAACTCTTGCAGCGGGCGCGACACTATACCAGAATCTTCCGGAGACCAGTGGGGGCACCGCTACGGGTTGCAAGGCAGACCACTGAGCATCGCAGGTGGCAGCACATCAGAGGGAACCAAGAAGTGCCATCGACTAAAAATTTTACCAGTGATCTTATAATCAGATATTACTGGTTTATTGCTTTTCTTTTGTTTATTACATTTGTTTATTATTTATTAAACCACATCTGATTAGGGCCATTAGGCACTCTCTTACATGAGACCAGAGTTTCAGACGTACATTATCTATTACATCATGGTTAAATAAGAAGTAACTTTAATACGACAACTAGTAAAATAAAATGATCTGAGTGTCTGCAGTGGCAGTATGAGTAAATTATACTGACTATGAACTAAAAAAGTTAATACCGGTATAAATTACATTACTCCAGCTGCTGCAACTATTAGCGATAATAGCAATAATAATAGCAGTGATTAATAGTCAATAACGATTAATAATCATTAATAACATTAATGATAGTGGTAGATATAAGAAGAATTTATGGATATAAAAATATATAAGAAGAATTTATTGGTACAAAAATAGATGCTATCTGATACAATGAGGTCTGGAAAGTAAGAAATTTTAGGAGACTGCATCGGCTAAGGACACTGGTAAATAAGTAAGGTCACGTTGGAAAGAGGGATGTATAAGGGTAACGAGTGCGTGCGGGGACACTGGTAATCTTAACTTTGGGTTAATAGGTTTGTTATTACCTGTCTTCTGAAATTGGATATGTTATTTAGTTCTCTAATACAATCCTGGAAATGGAAAAAAGAACACATTGACACGGGTGTGTCAGACCCACCATACTTGCTCCGGACATTGCGAGAGGGCTGTACAAGCAATGATCACACGCAAGGCACAGCGGACACACCAGGAACCGCGGTGTTGGCCGTCGAATGGCGCTAGCTGCGCAGCATTTGTGCACCGCCGCCGTCAGTGTCAGCCAGTTTGCCTTGGCATACGGAGCTCCATCGCACTCTTTAACACTGGTAGCATGCCGCGACAGCGTGGACGTGAACCGTATGTGCAGTTGACGGACTTTGGGCGAGGGCGTATAGTGGGCATGCGGGAGGCCCGGTGGACGTACCGCCGAATTGCTCAACACGTGGGGCGTGAGGTCTCCACAGTACATCGATGTTGTCGCCAGTGGTCGGCGGAAGGTGCATGTGCCCGTCGACCTGGTACCGGACCGCAGAGACGCACGGATGCACGCCAATACCGTAGGATCCTACGCAGTGCCGTAGGGGACCGCACCGCCACTTCCCAGCAAATTAGGGACACTGTTGCTCCTGGGGTATCGGCGAGGACCATTCGCAACCGTCTCCATGAAGCTGGGCTACGGTCCCGCACACCGTTAGGCCGTCTTCCGCTCACGCCCCAACATCGTGCAGCCCGACTCCAGTGGTGTCGCGACAGGCGTGAATGGAGGGACGAATGGAGACGTGTCGTCTTCAGCGATGAGAGTCGCTTCTGCCTTGGTGCCAATGATGGTCGTATGCGTGTTTGGCGCCGTGCACGTGAGCGCCACAATCAGGACTGCATACGACCGAGGCACACAGGGCCAACACCCGGCATCATGGTGTGGGGAGCGATCTCCTACACTGGCCGTACACCTCTGGTGATCGTCGAGGGGACACTGAATAGTGCACGGTACATCCAAACCGTCATCGAACCCATCGTTCTACCATTCCTAGACCGGCAAGGGAACTTGCTGTTCCAACAGGACAATGCACGTCTGCATGTATCCCGTGCCACCCAACGTGCTCTTGAAGGTGTAAGTCAACTACCCTGGCCAGCAAGATCTCCGGATCTGTCCCCCATTGAGCATGTTTGGGACTGGATGAAGCGTCGTCTCCCGCGCTCTGCACGTCCAGCACGAACGCTGGTCCAACTGAGGCGCCAGATGGAAATGGCTCTGTTGCCTGTGTCTAAGTGCCTGTGGTTCTGTCAGTCTGATCATGTGATGTATCTGACCCCAGGAATGTGTCAATAAAGTTTCCCCTTCCTGGGACAATGAATTCACGGTGTTCTTATTTCAATTTCCAGGAATGTATAATGCGGGAGGTTGTTCCAGAGTCCGATTCTTGCTACTAAGAAGTTCTAGACGCTGGCTGAACGATGGAGTGCGAAAAAAAATGGTTTTCCTCTGGTGGAAGCGGGTATTTCTGCCGTGTTGTTCTGACAAGACTGTTAAGGTCGGGAAGACATATGAGGGACAGTGTTCACCGATAACGTGGTAGAGAAGACAGAGAGTATGTAAATCTCTGCACTTGTCTCCACATAACCATGGCTGGTGAAATGTGAACAAAGAGTCGAACATCACAGATATGTCGAACTGAAGCATTCACAACCAGTTCGAGGCACTGTCAGCTTTCCTGAGAAAGGTCTTGCGTGATAACATCACTATAATCAATAACTGGAGGTATAAGTTTTTGTACAATCTGGTTTTCGGGTCAAGAAGGAAGAGCTTTTTATATTACTTTAGGGCATAAAGAGAAACTAGTGCTTTCTTGCACGTAACAGTTGCGTAGACAGTTCAATTTAGATTTTCAACTATTATTATTTCTAACCTCTTTGCTGAAGGAGATGAGTTGATATTTATCCTATTTGCGGTTATAGATGGTAGGGATTCCCCATATATTCCGGGCCAATGAGACTAGAATGACCAACCAGCACCTCTTGAATTTTGGATGGACTGAACTTCAACACTATATTCTGCGTGATTTTGATAGTGCACACAAGTCGGAATTCAGGTTCTCCAAAGCCATCTTCAGGTTTATAGGTTATGCACACAAATACAAAGAGAGGTCATCAGTGTAAATATGTTATCTGCAATAGGACAAGATCGATGACACATCTTTTACGTCGATATTATCTAGCAGTAAGGCGCATTTGAAGCGCTTATTTCAATAGTGGTAGAAGTCCATTACCTCCACTTTTCTGTCTATAATGCTTCTGAAATTAATGAGCCAAACAAAGAGAGAGAAAGGTTCATCTCTAGCAAGAAGCCATATGCTTGAATATTTCTGGTATCTCAACTGCAGATTTTTCAGCGCTCATTTAACTTTAGGACTCTGTATCTCAATATGAACAAAAATGGACTTGTACCACTACTTAAATAAGCCTTTCATTTAAGAGAGTTGCCAACCAGCACACTAAGTGGAAGTCCTTTACTGTCTTATAATTGCAATTTGCTCTCTTTGCATTCAAGGGTTGAGCCATTGAAGAGGGCAATCGATCAAGGTTGGCATCAAGGTCTAGCCAGATCACTTGGACGAGCTTTCTTATTTTGTCCCTTTACTTTCAGTAGAAAACTAAAGCTCTCCGTGCGGGAAGCAAAGACTGTGTAAGGGTTAACGTGCCTCCACTAGACTTTAAAGCCCGCGAGAAATTCAAAGGCGCCACGGCTACAGCCGTGAATATCGCAACGTTGCTGACAGCGGGCCTGACACTACGCCAGGTTCCTCTAGAGACCAGGGGAAGCGCCGCGATGGCTTGCCAGGTGGTTGGTTGGTTGGCTGGTTGGTTTGGAGGAGGAGACAAACAGCGAGGTCATTTGTCCCATCGGATTAGCGAAGGATGGGGAAGGAAATCAACCGTGCCCTTTCAAAGAAACAATTCGGGCATTTGCATGAAGCGATTTAGGGACTCACGGAAAAGCTACATAGGACGGCCGGACGCGGGTTTAAACCGTCGTCCTCCGGAATGCGAGGCCAGTATACCAACTACACGCCATCTCGCTCGATGATGGCTTGCGAAGCAGACCACTGAGCATCGCAGAAGACCGGACATCAGATGGAACCAGGAAGTGCCATCGACCAAGCCGGCACTATGGATTTAACGCAACGTTCGCGTAGCTCGTGTGTATTTGCCGGCCGAGCAATGAAGTTACGGTACGCTCGTCTGTGTTTGCTAGTAAGCTGTCTGTCCGTTCGCTTCCTCGAGGGCACATTGTCTGTGTGTGTGTGGGGGGGGGGGGGGTTGGACGGGGGGGGGGGGGGAGCTTGTGTGAGGTTCTTTTGAGTCATACAGTGCTTCCATAAACTCTTGGTGCAAGATGTTGTTAATTATCTCCCCTATGTGATAGGCACTGTGCTCATAGGAAATTTCAGATTTATTTCTTTGTACATACGGTTCTATTCAGTGCTACAACGATTAATAATTACCAGGGGACACTTGCGAAACTTTCGTTCTTTAATAGTTCTGAATAACGACGTATTTGGAATAAGGATTGTGGTTGGGATATGGGTAGTTATGGGAACTAAGAAGAAACGTCTCTAAAAAGGAACGGAACGATGTGAAACAATTACCATGAATATACACTACGTGATCAAAAGTATCCAGACGCCCCCAAATATATACGTTTTTCATATTAGGTGCATTGTGCTGCCACCTACTGCCAGGTACTCCTTATCAGCGACCTTAGTGTTATCAGACATCGTGACAGAGCAGAATGGGGCTCTCCGCGGAACTCACGGACTTCGAACGTGGTCAGGTGATTGGGTGTCAGTTGTGTCATTCGTCTGTACGCGAGACTTCCACAATCCTAAACATCCCTAGATCCACTATTTCCGATGTGATAGTGAAGTGGAAACGTTTAGGAGCACGTACAGCACAAAAGCGTACAGGCCGACCTCGTCTGTTGACTGTCAGAGATCGCCGACAGTTGAAGAGGGTCTTAATGTTTTATAGGCTGACATCTATTCAGACCATCACACAGGAATTCCGGACTGCTTCATGTTCCACTGCAAGTACTGTGACAGGAGGCGGCAGGTGAGAAAACATGGATGTCATGGTCGAGCAGCTTTTCATAAGCCACACATCACCCTGGTAAGTGCAAACGACGCCTCGCTTGGTGTAATGAGCGTAAACATTGCACGATTGAAGAATGGAAAAACGTTGTGTGGAGTGACGGATCACGTACACAATGTGGCGATGTGATGGCGGGATGTGAGTATGGCGAATGCCCGGTGAACGTCATCTGCCAGCGTGTGTAGCGCCAACAATAAAATTCGGAGGCAGTGGTGTTATGGTGTGGTCGTGTTTTTCACGGAAGGGGTCTTGCACCTCTTTTTGTTTTGCGTGGCACTACCACAGCACAGGTCTACATTGATGTTTTAAGCACCTTCTTGCTTCCCGCTGTTGAAGAGCAAATCGAGGATAGCGATTGCATCTTTCAACACGATGGAGCACCTGTTCATAATGCACGGTCTGTGGCGGAGTGGTTACACGACAATAACAACACTGTAATGGACTGGCCTGCACAGAGTCCTTACCTGAATCCTATAGAACACCTTTGCAATGTTTTGGATCGCCAACTTCGTGCCAGGCCTCACCGACCGACATCGATACCTCACCTCAGTGCAACACTCCGTGAAGAATGGGCTGCAATTCCCCAAGAAACCTTCCAGCACCTGATTGAATGTATGCCTTTGACAGTGGAAGATGTCATCAAGGCTAAAGATGGGTCAACACAATATTGAATTCCAACATTACCGATGGAAGGTGCCATGAACTTGTGATCCATTTTCAACCAGGTGTCCGGATACTTTTGATCACATAGTGTATGGCTTATGTATTGACTCGTTCTCATAGCTAACATTCATAATTTGGCAACAAAAATTACCTTCATTCGTACAAAATTTATACATCAGTAATAATCATAGTAAAAAAAAGTATATTCTAGCTATTGTACAGTAAAATCAAAAAGAGTTGCCTTTTATTGGAATTTGAGTTTAAGAACAGCTGTATGCTTTCGACTCTTCTGCAGCAGTTTTTTCGACTGGCTGAATAAGGTCGTTTTTTTTTGCCGTAGTCTGGCTGAACGCTGTGTCATCCTTGTTGGCCAATGTGGTCACTCGAAGCGGTATAAATGGGCAGATTGTCAATATACAGCTTTCGCGGTTTTTCGATCTTGCGCCCGCTATTACTTGGGCAAGAAGCTCCTCATTTAGCCTCACGACGCTGAATGCACCGTGTTCGAGCCTTCCACCAAGCCGTGCGAATTGACGGCGCGGTCAGTTGCACCATGTCACAGATTGCGCCGTCTCTCCCGCCGAAGATTCGAGTCCTCACCTGGCCACGAGTGCGTGTGTTGTTCTTGGAATAAGTTAGTTTATGTTAGTTTAAGTGTTGTGTAAGTCTAGGGACCGATGACCTCAGCAGTTTGGTCCCTTAGGAATTAACACACACATCTCCCCACCAAGGAAAAGTCTCTGGTAACGTCGGAAATCGAACCGGACTCCCCCAAATATAGCAGTCAGCCGCACTGACCGCTCAGCTAAGGAGGGAAATAATTGGCTGCATACAATATCATCTGAGCCATGCTGCTTCGCCGCCTACTGGCGCGACTTAACGTTCTGACGCGCCGAGAGATGACGCGACTGCGCGCCTTTACGAGTTTTTCGGTGATCGCTGAATGGAGTGCAAGACCGGTGTCTCCGGGGAGAGGCAGAGGGGAAGAAAAGGCCGCTGGGGCACAAGGCAGTACCCATGTTGAAATATCGTATTGCCTTATACGCGGTAACCGTTACGGCGAAATGTTGATCAGTGGGGAACCTAGAGAGCTCGGTGTTTGGAGAGGTGTTTTTCTGGCACATTCCATTCATGTGCTAAGTGGATCAGCTCACCGCATTCCTGGCTGTTTAGCTTCATTGACGTGGAAGCCTCCTGCGAGAGTCTACAGTTTCCTGATGCATTTGGCGAGACGTTTAATAGCACGGTTGCTGATGCTGCGTCTTGTTTTGGGGCGGACTGCCTCTACCTTCCTCTTGAGTCGAATTGCTATCCGGTATTTTATTAACGTTACTGTGAGTGCATTTGTTTCAATGTAGCCTTAAGATTTTCCAATGGTAACTGTTGCCCATTAAGGCAGTTGTCACGCTAGCCAAATATTTTGTAAAACTTCCTCTACAAGTCGTAATCGGTGCCCTTCGCAGTGACACCTTGGTGTGTTTAAGGTTATTGTAATGAGATAAAGGTTTCGGGACACGTCATTTTTGTTTAATATTCTATTCT
The DNA here is from genome assembly GCF_023897955.1 of Schistocerca gregaria. Classification (NCBI taxonomy): domain Eukaryota; kingdom Metazoa; phylum Arthropoda; class Insecta; order Orthoptera; family Acrididae; genus Schistocerca; species Schistocerca gregaria. The sequence continues at coordinate 108,353,061 of NC_064925.1, forward strand.
CCTGATATCATACGAGTTTCTGCTCATTTTTGCATAATTCTGGTTATTCATTTAACGTTTGTTCATGTTCTAATATGTTTTGATTTTAGTTAAGTTTTAGATGTGTGGCCTGGCGAGGTCATCAAGCTCTTTACCGACACCGTTAATGAAGGGAAATGCGTTAGCTGCACGCCATTGCCCGTCTGATTGTGGTGGTGGTGGTGGTGTTAGTGTTTAACGTCCCGTCGACAACGAGGTCATTAGAGACGGAGCGCAAGCTCGGGTTAGGGAAGGATTGGGAAGGAAATCAGCCGTGCCCTTTCAAAGGAACCAGCCCGGCATTTCCCTGAAACGATTTAGGGAAATCACGGAAAACCTAAATCAGGATGGCCGGAGGCGGGATTTGAACCGTCGTCCTCCCGAATGCGAGTCCAGTGTGCTAGCCACTGCGCCACCTCGCTCGGTCGTCTGATTGTGGGGTAACGTCTTGTTTGGCTTCTCTTATGTGACTGTATGCGTCTTGTGTCTTATGTTCATGAATCAACACCCAAAAATTCTGGGGGTTCTATTTGACGTTGCTCACTATCCCTCGAGACAAGCAATTGTAACTATTTTCCATTTAATCAGTTGGTGTTGCAAATTGTATTAAATATGGTTTCTCCGTTCTAGAGTTTTTACTGAATGATTTATTTAATACACAGTTTAATGGATACTCACATTCTTGGCGGGCAGTGAGCTGATTCAGTTCGTTTTAAAAAAATTGTCATCTAATTGCACCTAACTGAAGGGCTCAGGTGTATATTTATCTTGAGCTTCCTTTGCTAAAGGGCTACCGTGCCTGTATTACTATTTGGTATGCTGTATTGCTTAAGCGATTCTCTCACTGCGCTGTTTCCTACCTGCCAGCGCTTTTCACCCTGGTTATGGGGCCTGAGATGAGCCGGTACTGGAGTGGCTGTGTATTGCCGGGTGCGTCTGCTCGGCGCGGCGCGACTCCGTCGTGCTTTGTATCGGGCAGCGCGAGATCAGACACCGTAACTAGCTCTGCGGACACCTTTCATGCCGCTTCTTCAGCTCCCTATGCTGAGTTTGCCTTTCCTTCTTTAACCTTAAGTCGTCTGTTCTTCTGTGCCTCAACTACCAAAATTCTGTCTAGTTCCTTGATCTTTAGTGGCTGGTGTTTGTGCCTCTGGTGATCCGAGTTCGATTCCTGGCCGCATCGGGATTTTTCTCCGCCCAAAGACTGGGTGTTTGTGTTGTACTCATCATTTTCGTCATCATTCGGGAAAGAGGCAACCCTGGACAGTGCAAATATTGGGAATTTGTACGGGCGCTGATAACCACATAGTTCAGCACCCCACAAACCAAATGTCATCTGTCATTATCTTGATCGTTAGTGCCGCTGGAATCCTGCGACATTAGAGACTAACTGCCCTTGATTCAAGCACTTGTTATGCTATGGTATATTTGCTGACTAATTCATTCTGTTACAAGGGATCTTCTTTAAAGATTGTAGTTCTGAAATTGTTTCGGGGCCCACTGTTGACTTGGTATTGCTTTAAATACAATTGTAAGTTCTTTTTTGCCTATTTCATTTTCTTAAATTCACAGGTTATCAGCATTGTATATGTGTCCGCCATTTCTTTAGTTGTTCTAATTGTCATTCAGCACTGCCTCAACTACACTGAATAGCCAAAGAAACATGTCAACCCCCTAATGTCGTGTAGCGCCTCCGCGAGCACGGAGAAGTGCCGCAACGCGACCAGCCGTGGGCTCGACTAATGTGTGAAGCATTGTTGGAGGGAGTTGACACCATGAATCCTGCAGGGCTGTCCATAAATCCATAAGAGCCCGAGGGGTGGAGGTTCCTTCTGAACAGCACGTTGCAAGGCATCCCAGATACTCTCAATAATGTCAGTTCTGAGGGGTGTGGAGGCCAGCGGAAATGCTTAAATTCAATATTTCCGGAGCCACTCTGCAGCAATTCTGGACGCATGGGACGTCGCATTGTCCTGCAGGAGTTTCCGCGTCCATCGGAATGCACAAGGGACATGAAAGGATGCAGGTGACCAGGCACCATGCTGACATCACCTGCCGGAGTCGTATCTAGACGTATCAGGAGTCCCATATCAATGCAACTGCACACGCCCCACACCGTTACAGAGCCTCCACCAGCTTCAACAGTTCCTTGCTGACATGCAGGGTCCATGAATTCCTGAGGTTGTCTCCATACCCGTACGCGTCCATCGCTCGATGCAATTTGAAACAAGACTCGTCCGACCAGGCAACAAGTTTCCAGTCATCAACAGTCCAATGGCGTTGTTGGCGGGCCCAGGTGACGCGTGAAGCATTGTGTCGTGCAGTCATCAAGCGTACAAGAGCGGACCTTCCGCTCAAAAAGCTCATATCGATGATGTTTCGTTGAATGGTTCGCATCCTGACATTTGTTGATGGCTCATAACTGAAACCTGCAGCAGTTTGCGGAAGGATTGCACGTCTGTCCCGTTGAACGATTCTCTTCAGTCGTTGTTGTTTCCGCTCTTGTATGATCTCTTTCCGACCGCAGCGATGTTGGAGATCTGATGTTTTACCGGATTCCTGATATTCACAGTACACTCGTGAAGTGGTCGTATGGGAAAATCCCCACTTCATCGCTGCCTCGGAGACACTGTGTCGCATCGTCCGTGCACCGTCTAAAACACCACGTTCAAACTCTGTTAAATCTTGATAACCTTTCATTATAGCAGCAGTAACCGATCTAACAACTGCATCAAACAATTGTTGTCTTATACAGGCGTTGCCGACCGCAACGCCGTATTCTCCCTGTTTACATGTCTCTGTATTTGAGTACGTACGCCTATACTAATTTCTTTGGCGCTTCAGCGTAAGAATTTTTAAATTTTTGGTCCTCCTATTTTTAAAAAACAAATTGGATTGTGAAACACAATATTTGGAGCTGTAATGCCGTTTAATGCTTTGTAGTTGTTCGAATTCTTTGGGACAAATTAGTCCTTTTTCCTTTGAGATTATCTCGTTGAAAATCAATTCAAATTGTGAGAAATGATAAAAGATGTCGTAAGCGGGCTTTGCCTTTCACGAGGAGTTCCAGTCTTTGTCCTGTTTCTGGGAACTTCTTCAGTATTGTAAGAAAAATAGGTAACACCACTGCAAGTTCTTAAAGTTAAATCCCAGCCCAGTAAACTGCACAGACGGAGAAAAATCCCAAAACCAAGATGGAGTTGTGCGAGGTTATCCAAAGCTGGTAGGCTTGTTTCTGCGTCTGAAAGAAGACGTCTACCTAAATTTCGCACCACCTGTATGAGAGGGGCGCCAATACGAAGACGCAAATCAGGTTTGCTTTAACTACGCGCTCTAACGGTCGTGAGCGTTAATTAACTTTAGGATTAGACGTAGTGAGATGATGTTAATCAAGAATGCCTTTAAGACGACAAAGACGAGATTACCAAGGGCTCACTGAGTTTGAGCGAGGTCGTGTAATACGGCTACGAGAAGCTCAATGTTCCTTCCTACTGCAGAAGGACTTAGTCGGAATGTACCCACTGTACATTGAGAGGTGGTATACCTTTACGATGCACACAGTGACTTACCCCCTCTCATATTTATATCATACCCTGAGTAATTAAATTTGGGGAAACATAGCTGAGTATGATCATTACAAGGCTAGTATTGGGAAGCCACAAGATCTGAATATTTTCCTCTCTAATTGCACCTGGTGAAAAGTTGCTATTCTTTCACACAAGGACTTCCCACTCAACGTCTCTCGGCACCTGGATGGTCCGGTGACAGGCGGGTTCTGCAGATCGTGAAAGGGTTATGCCGACAGGTGTGAGGGAGTCGATTGGATAGTGTCCAGACGCTGACATTGTCATAAGAGGGGGGGGCGGCACGCTCACAGGGGCCTCAAGGAGAGGTTGGGGTTAGAGATTCCGTTACTTCGCAGAAACTTTGTGAAAACACTTTCTGACGTGCTATGAGCGAGGCGTGGGAATGACTTGTGTTCCCAGGCAGTCTTGGCGGGCAAAATCATAAGTGTGATTGGGTTGCTAAGGGGATAACTCCGTGACGTAGCAAACTCGGGGCAGAAATTGGCGCCAAGTATCGCCATTGGTAGAATAGTAGTTCTTCGGCAATAGAGTGGAGTTTTCCGTTGGTTTTCGAGTTGCTGATTGGCACATTTAACCACGGCCACTGTCGTGGGAGCCCTAATGTTCTGTGTTCGGCTTGTACGGGTGCTCTTGAGAGGGTTTCTCTCGCCTTTCGCTGGAAGCAGGTTACAAGACTGAGCTCTCGCTGCTGTGGATAACCTGCCTTCCGTTGGCTGTCTGATATACTTTCACTTAATTGTAACTGTTTCGGGAAGTAGCTGAAGTTTCGACTTCAACGTAACTTTCCAAGTGCAGTTGGCAATAGAGCGTTCTGCGTACAAGCGGCCTATGTTGTCCGTCTTGAGCAGTTTTGGCTAAAGTTGACTTTATCGGAGTTACTGTGTGACTTCGCTTGTTAAAATCAATTACTGTACCGTCAGTGATTGTGTGGCGAGCCTTCTTCGTCTCCCTCAGAGGCATTTGTATTGCTAGGAAGTCTTTAGTCTGGAACAACCAGACCAGGATAATTTGTTTTGGGCTATACTCGAGACATTATCATCACCACGACGGGAGGTCGACGCAACCAGCCATCGTCTCCAATACGCCAGATCATGTCCTTGCAGTTAAGAAGACAGCCTCGTAATGTATGTCCGCATCACTGGCAGATTAGTGATTTTCCTAGGTGATAATCAAAGCTCAGCAGAGCGCGCCTGTTCCCGTCTTTTCCAACGTGGTTCTGTCTTGGGTGTTCCTTGTATGAGTTCTCAATACCGTAGCAGCAGTCAATGTTGGGTTGGCTGGGTGTTTCTCTTAAGATCTGAGTTGCATGGAATTGGCTACCCATACCACTTGGTCATAAATGTCACAAGCTAGTTTATGGACAACATCACCTTCACAGCATTTATTTGAATTTCCAATTGGACATGTTGTAAATGTTTCATGTGTTTTGTTTATTATTTTGAGTTTAGCCGTAATAAATCAAATTGTTATTTTGTACAGAAATTTTATTCTGTAGATTGGTAGAGCAACCCTTTCATTTCTCACTACGTTAATGAAACTTTCCTTTATCAAATTCATTTCTATCAAATTAAATTATTACAGGTGCCAAACTCTTTTCTACTCCACCTGCAGGGTCGACTACAGTCAATCGCGTTTCTTCTTAATATATGTGCAACAGCAAAAGTCGGAGTTGGGAAAGAGTGGGGGGGGGGGGGTTAGAGCATTTTTTCCATATGAAGTTTCTCGAAGAATTTAGTGTTACATACACTGCTAGCCCCGGCACCTCGCAACATAATTACGGGTAACGGTTATCAGGGGAAGGTACGCTCACAAGAATGCTGGGCTTCGTGGCTCTACCGAGAGAGAAGACCGTAGTGTTTGTCGTATGGGTGTGGCGCATCGTAGTACATCTGAAGCAGCAATTGGAGCAACAGTTGGCACCTCAGTGACACAAAGAACTGTTACAGATCGGTTGCTTCAAGGACAGCTCGGAGACAAACGCCCTGTATCGTCAATTCCTCTGACTCCAAACCTCCACCATTTGTGACTTCACTGATCTGAAGCTCTCACTGGAGGGCGGACAGAAAGTCTATTGCCTTTTCTAATAGCTGAGTCTGCCTCCGCTGCAGCGATGGACGTGTGTTAGGAGGAAGTCGGGCGAGCGCCTGCGACCGACGTACAGGGTAATTCTTATCGAACTATTTGAAAAAGAAACGCAAATTAGTTAGAAGTTACTGCGTGCATACACTATATTCGGATTTAGGTTAAGACGTGTTTAATATGCCTGTCATTATTGGCAATGATGTGACGCAGACGACTACCGAAATTCTGCGTGACTCGCTGAAGTCTCGAAAAATCTACGCTGCCGATGATCTTCTGAATGGCTGTTTTCAGCTCAGCAATGGTTTTGGGGTTTTTGCTGGGGTTATAGCTCCATAAAAAGGAGTCGAGGGATCGAGCTCCCTTTTACACGAACCACATCTTGTCGAAATCAGGGTCACTTTGGATAATGAGGGTGAAATCATCTTCCAAAACCTTCACTACCGTTCGGTAGTCACAGTCCGTTACTGGTCATTGCACACCACACTGTCACCTGTTGAGGGTGAAGAGACTTCTAGATGGCGACAATTTTGCTTGTTGACGAACCAGTCCAAATAAAAGTGGGCTTCGTCGCTAAACCCAACCGTATTCACAACAAAATCCTGTTTGTCATTTCTGTAAACAGTAGTGTTGGCGAAACACAACCCCTGTTCCGTGGCCCTGGGATTTAATGGCTGATGGGTTTGAATTTTATGTGGGAAGAGATGCCGGTCTTCAACATCAAGTTGTCGCAGCGTCTCCCGGTTGAGTCCCACCTGTTGTGCAGCTCGTCTGATCGATTTCCTGGGGCTAGTGTGAAACACAACACGTGTCTTCTCGATGTTTTCAGGCGTTTTTACTCTTGCTGGACGACCGACATCACCAACACTTTTATTACGAACACTGCCCTTTCTCTCAAACTTGCGAATCAAATTCGTGCTTGTTAGCTTGTGCTTGTGAGGTCCGTGCTTGTTGGACCGGTTGTCGTCTGTCTAAATTCGGTCGCAAACTTCTTCTGAGTCGCTGCTGAGTAGTTGTTGCTCGCATAATAGGCCTTCACAAGCGCTACGCACTTAGGCAAACTGTGTCATTTCCAAAAGCATCTGACCGACAACAACAAGGTGCGTGCGCATGCGTATTGCGAATACTAATTCCCATCATGCCTCGCGGCCAACTCTGTAGTTTGATCGTCTTAACGCAAACCGTTCAGAACTTATGACGATTTTATTTCATATAGTTCAATAATTGGCTCTGAGCACTATGCGACTTAACTTCTGAGGTGATCAGTCGCCTAGAACTTAGAACTACTTAAACGTAACTAACCTAAGGACATCACACACATCCATGCCCGAGGCAGGATTCGAACCTGCGACCGTAGCGGTCGCTCAGCTCCAGACTGTAGCGCTTAGAACCGCACGGCCGGCGTTCAATAATTGTCACCCTCCGTCTGCCGTCTAGTCACTGGTCATACACCTGGGATTATGTTGTTGGGTGTTACTGCACTCTTGTGAGTCTGGTGATTTGACCTGTGTGCTACTATTTATAAACAGCACTCTAAGGAATGTTTTCCAGTGGGATTCGTCCACATCCTGCTGTCGTACCCCCAACATGATGTACTGAGTGTCGACACGTCTTGGCCTGCTCTGTCACCAGTTATGTCTCCAACTGAGCACGTGTTATCGGAAGACAACACCAGCGTCATCCACAACTAGTGGAAACCGTCCCTGTATTGACCGACCTAGTGTAAAAGATTTGGAACTTAGAACTCCATTCCACAAACTGACATCCGGCACTTTTACGACACAATGCATGCACGTTTACATGCTTGCATTCAACATTGTGGTGGTTGTACTTGGTATGAGGGTTGTCCAGAAGGTAAGTTCCGATCTGTGGTACAATGGAAACCACTGGGAAAAGCTTTGTACAGGTGTGTTGGGCAGTGTCTCTAGTATGCCCGTCGATGGTGTCGCGTCGCTCTTTTCAGTTCTGAATGAACAGTAAGCACATAAAGATCCGTAGGGAATAGTGTCTCCCCCCCCCCCCCCCTTCCCCCCGTATGAGGGCCTGCTTAGAGATTTCGCCTGTGTCATGCTGCCCGCATAACACAACTGTCGAGCAGTTCCTTCTTCACGCCAATTCTCGGCCGCACACGGCAGGGGCAATGAAGACGCTCCTGCAGCGTTTCCGATGAGAAGTTTTTTATCACCCATTAATATAGTCCGTAATTGGCTCCCCCTGAGTCTCGCCTTTGCTCACAAGAACCATTGTCTATGAAGACAAAATTTTTCCACATACAACGAGCTGCAGACCAGTGCAGATAACTGGCCGAAAGCACAGGCGTCTGCTTTCTATGATGAAGATATTAGAAAGTTGATACACTATGACAAAACTCGAAGTTGGAGCGGCGACTATATAGAGAAGTAGATGGAAGGTGTACCAACCTCTTGCAAATAAAATGTTTCTGGTTTTTTCTGTGGTTTCCGTTTCGCGACCGATCGGAAGTTACTTTCTGGACAAACCTCGTATTAAAGTATGAGCATTTCACATTGGCAATGGCTCGTCTCTAGCTTATTTTAACCTGTGAACCTGCAACTTTAATCACTTAAATATGTCACCTAGGCAAATGTATTTCTGAAATTGCATTATTCTGCGTTAATTATATCTTAGTTTTGGATTATTCTTCCCATCATTGTGTAATATGTTCGGGTTAATGGTTGATGCATGGCCTTTTCCATTAAACTCAACCTGTTCTCTGTAGTTAATCAAATTGTTTTCATTCTTTCCATTTGTCTGGTAGATAATTGAGTTTGAACAGTATAGAATAAATTAATAAAAGTTTCAATGAAGTTCCAGCGCAGCGTAATGTATTGAAAGCAGCATTTTCAATATCATGAAAGATCTGATCCAACGTTCAGCTTGTCTTTCTCCTTGACAACGGAATACAACATTTGCTCTAATTTTAGATGTATAAAATTAAATGTGATGGATATCAGAGATCTTGTGTAGGATAGACAGCGAGGGCGTTTAAGACCTTCTTTATTGAGCAATTGCTCAATAAAGACCGTGAAAATCCATATGTCATATTTCACACAGTGTCTTAAAGTTGCAAAAACGCGCTCTTCCTCCACCATCTCTACTGAATATAGGAACTTTCTATGCAGCTGACAAGGGCTGAAATTAATCTCTTCGGAGAGCTTTAAATATATAAACATTCCAGCCTAAATGCTGAAGATTTGTTTAGTGGACATGTGCCACTTCATATCGTATTGCCAATTTATTTAAGAAACATGACGTCAACGCATCCCTTACCAGCAATAATGTGACCAAGCTGTTTTTTTATACATAATAAGAGGCTTACAATTGCTCGCACTGAAACATAGACACTATTTTGATTGTGCAGCACAGATATTTCCTTACGCGTACGGTTTCACGTGATTCTTTCCGATAATATCTTAAATCTTTCAGAACAGTGTGTACTATCGTCTTTTATTGCGTTAATGTATTTTATGCACACTCTGTTAACTGTGGTGGCAGTTTCTAGGCACTATATAGATTTTCGGGCATGGTGGTCTTGCGGTAAAGCGTATGTTTGGAAACCGCGACGCGGAATCGAATCGCGATCGGATCACGAATTTTTTAGTCTTTGTTTTAACAAAATCTTCATTTCTCAACGATATGGGTAGTCTCTAGAATCGGTTAAACATTAAACTGTAGGTCCAAATTCCCTAGTGGATACCTTTGGTAGTTTAGGAATATGCATGTCGCCGGCCGCAGTGGCCGTGCGGTTCTAGGCGCTTCAGTCTGGAAACGCTCGACCGCTACGGTCGCATGTTCGAATCCTGCGTCAGTCATGGATGTGTATGATGTCCTTAGGTTAGTTAGGTTTAAGTAGTTCTAAGTTCTAGGCTGCTGATGACTTCAGCTGTTAAGTCCCATAGTTCTCAGAGCCATTTTAACCATTTTGAACATGCAAGCCGCTGAAGTGGCGTCCAATTGGAAGACTTTAATCAGTGCATTCAGCTATACGAATAATTCTTTAACTTTCACTGCTTGTCTTCCTAAAAAGTTGCCGGCTAGAGTGGCCGAGCGGTTCTAGGCGCTTCAGTATGGATCCGCGCGACCGCAACGGTCGCAGGTTCGAATCCTGCCTCGGGCATGGATGTGTGTGATGTGTTAGGTTAGTTAGGTTTAAGTAGTTCTAAGTTCTAGGGGACTGATGACCTCAGATGTTAAGTCCCATAGTGCTCAGAGCCATTTTTTTCCTAAAAAGTTGATATGAAGGGAATGTTAAAACATTTTACTAGCGAACAAATATTTGTACGTTACATTGTAATTAGCACTTATATGAGCTCACAGGCACACTTTCCGCATGCGATGTGAGCAAACACTGTGACCTCTCGCATGTTCCACTCGACGACAGAGAAGCCTTCGTGCAGCCAATTCGCCTTGTCTGGTATTTCTGCAAACTCGTTCCCGGCTGCCAGCCTCGTCTTCAAGACGTTGGAAGAACAACGTATTGCCGATGCACTATCTGCTCTTGGCGGCACCATCAACTTTAAATTAATCAAATTCTACACCAGCCTTTTGTTAGCCTCTTTAACATAAACTTCTTATTGACACATGATTGCCAATAGAGCCCTTTCGTTTCTCTCTTCATTACGCCTTAGTCATACATCTTCCATGATTTTATAATGTTTTTGCTGCCTCCGTACCTACTTAACTCTGTGTGTAAGCGTAATCAATTCACTCTAACTCATCATTTTGTGGTACACTACGTAAATTTAGTGATATTTCACCTTACTGTGGATCATTCAAGAAGGTATGTAATTTTTTCCGAAATAGCATTTTCAAATCAGAAAATTAAAAAAATTAATATCTTTTTTTATCACTTTGGGATTCTTAATCGTCCAATAGTAATTTGACGTGGGCTCGGCCTTGGTACAAGCCAGTAACCTAGAACTTAAACCTAACCAACCTAAGGACACCACGCACATCCATGCCCGAGGCAGTATTCGAACCTGCGACCGTAGCGGTCACGCGGTTCCAGACTGAAGCGCCGAGAACCGCTCGTCCACTCCGGCCGGCGTACTATGTTCTTTGTAATAAGTTTCTTGTATTTCACACACAATTAAAGTGATCTTTTAACTACTTCTTCTTAAATTTCGTCTTTTTTCTTAAATTTCTTCTTCTTTCTTAAATTTTGTTTACTTCCGAAGATCACAGGTTAATGTATCGAAAACGGGAAAGCGAAAAAGGTGTTTCAAATGCGCAGCTGGTGATTGATCCTGCCAGCCTTCGGAATGAGATATGCCGGATAGAAAGCAGCACGAAATTTACCCAGAGAGAATGCTGTTAATATGTTGACAAAAACTGATCATCAATCTAGATCAATTTATGCCAAAGCACTGAGTTTTTAAGGGTTTAATTGCTATTTATTTTTTATCAATCTAACAGCCAGTGACATTTTCCTAGTCACAAAAGTAGAGGTACAGTTATTTTTAAATGAGAGCATGTCGAAGGTACGTATCAGGATCTCCACGTGCACCAATATGTGAACGTCGCCCTGTGGAGAGCGCGAAATTCATTAAACAGGCTCTGGTAGACTAATTCCTTTTCCTCATTTTCTTTATTTATTGCTACTGAATTTTCACACGCCGCCTAGGTACAATAACAAGTTACGTTAAATCTGTTGTCACAAATTTTTAATTGTTTCCACAAGTATTTTGGTCCATACAGCTATGCTAAATATTGCATTAATAAATAGCAACTACGTTACTTATGGTAATATGTAATCTATACGCTAAAACTATGTTAATATAATTTTATTTTCTGTGCTCCGTCACAGAAAAATTCTTTACCATATATTTCCTGGATTTATTATACCACATTTCAATGTTTCTGCCACAATATCTCCCTAATGCGAGGGGCGTGGAAAGATATGCAAATGTTGCTACACCTGTCACTCATTATCTCGATTATAGTGGGTGGTGGAAATGCTGCCACATGTGATTTTAAATAAAACAGTTATAAAACGATCCTCCAGCCAGAGTCTGTTTTATTTATAACTACTTACCTCTCAATCAGTTTCAGCTCTTAGCCGGGTGACTTGATCTAAGTTTCCAATTGTTGGAGCTAGTGCATGTTTTGCTGTTGTACTGAACTGTTTGGCGATCATTTGAGGATGTGTGCATATGGAGCACAACCAGAAATCTCCATCTCTCCTCTCAATGCTACGCTTCACTGCTAGTTTATCCTATGCTCCTCTTCCCGTCTCCTTGGACTTTGGGGACAGATCCCCTGGAATTACCTTATGACAAATCTCCACAACCGTCACGGGTAGCTGGCTATGACATCCAAGGAAAAGCACATAACGCTTTACGTCTTAAGGGGCTACTTCCTTTCCCTCATAGTGCGTTTTCCGTCTGTCATAATCAAAACTCACTCACGAAATCCGATACTGACATACCTTCTGTAACCTACATCTACATTTATACTCCATAAACCACCCAACGGTGTTTGGAGGAGGGCAGTTGACGTGCCACTCTCGTTACTTACCTTTCCTGTTCCAGTCGCATATGGTTCGCGGAAAGAACGACTGCCGGAAGTCCTCCGTGCGCGCTAGAAACTCTCTAATTTTACATTCGTCTTCTGCTTGGGAGGTATAAGTAGGGGGAATCAATATATTCGATAACTCATCCAGAAACTCACCCTCTCGAAACCTGGACAGCAAGCTACACCGCGATGCAGAGCGGCTCTCTTGCAGAGTCTGCCACCTGAGTGTGCTGAACATCGCCGTAACGCTATCACGCTTACCAAATGACCCTGTGACAAAACGCGACGCTCTTCTTTGCATCTTCTCTATCTCCTCTGTCAACCCGACCTGGTACGGATCCCACACTGATGAGCAATACTCAAGTATAGGTCGAACGAGTGTTATGTAAGCCACCTCCTTTTCTAAGGACTCCCCCAATGAATCTCAACCTGGCACCCGCCTTACCAACAATTACTTTTTTATGATCATTCCACTTCAAACCGTTGCGTACGCATACTCCCAGATATTTTACAGAAGTAACTGCTACCAGTGTTTGTTCCGCTATCATATAATCACACAATAAAGGATCCTTCTTTCTATGTATTCGCAATACATTACAATTGTGAATGTTAAGGGTCAGTTGCCCATGCTATTGTCCACAATCCTCGTGAAATGAACTTATACCTTATTTTCACGTATGTCGGTCGCCACCACGTGCTGGAGTTCCATGTTTGTCTCTTTAGGACAGCGATTACCTTTCACCCAGCGGGTGTGGCTTCGCGCCATCGCGGTGACTGAGTCCGGAGGTACTGAGAGCGCTGCAGCGGGAATAGACGCGGCCGTTCGACATTCCTGGGCGGCGCGCGCATATCATTTCCAGCACATAAAAGCGGGCGGCGCCTCCTCAACATTCATATCGAGTGCCTCCCGAACGCTCACAATACCCTCGTCGCTCTCTCCCTGCTCTCACCAAACTGACATTCCACGCCCTCACTATTGTCGAAGGCGGCTCTCATCAACATTTTCTTACGATGCCGGCTCCAACAGGCGGGCCTATACTTAAACAGAGAAAACCAATACGTGAATTTGGAATCACAGGTAACGGGGGAGGAGGACGATCTTAGTGTTTAACGTCCCGTCGACAACGAGGTCATTAGAGACGGAGCGCAACCTCGGGTGAGGGAAGGATGAGAAAGGAAATCGGCCGTGCCCTTTCAAAGGAACCATCCCGGCACACAGGTAACGATCAATACTAATGGTCTTGTACAAATTCCTCTTTACCCAGTCGTTGTGAAACGTCCCCTTAGAAAAGTTAATGAAATGACTGTGCTCATAAACCTCTTACATTATTTACTTTTCAAACAGGTGAGCAAAACTGAACGTACTCAGACATTACTCTATTTATTCTGATCAGCACTAAACTGACACACAATATTTTTAGCTCAACGCAATCTGCCTTTCAATAATCCCTACAAGAGAATGGCCCTGACTAACATTAACCTATACTTTTCACAAATCACTTACCTCACAAAAATCGTCGTTACTCGAACTACGTCAACACAGCGAGCGCCACTACTGCTAGCTAAATAAAAGATTCAAACTACTGAAGGCACTAACTACTGATAGGCATAGTTAGCAAATGAAAGGATATATATCAGTTCATGACATCCACTCTTACAAATTTACTGTCTCTGATGGACACACGTCCAGATCATCCGCTCTCGAAACTCCGCCATCTCTCTCCCCACCACTGCTGGCGCCTCACCCCCAACTGCGCAACGCTACGCTCTGTTCATATCCAGCTGCCCAACGCTATTGCAACAATGCCGAACAGCCACAGACTGCACACAGCACAGCCGGTGATTATCATACAGAGCGCTACGTGGCGTTACCAACATAAAAATCTAAACAGCCTACTTACAGTTGTAAATGATGACAATGAAACCTAAATTTTACGTTGATCCGCCTCAAGAAATATTAGTGCCTTTACTTTTTCAGCTTTTTGTAAAGACGTAACGAACTGACAGCACGTTTTCGAAACATTGTAAGGAAAGACAACGTATGGGTTTCTTCAGTGGTCATGCGAGACACAGCTGGCCCTCCTTGTGCGTGATATACAACAGGCTCTAGATACCGCCTCCCAGGTTGATGCTGTATTTCTCGACTTTCGAAATGCGTTCGACTCAGTTCCGCACTGTCACTTGCTCAAAAAAGTGCGCGCTTAAGGTCTATCCGAGGACATATGCAGTTGGATAGAGAGTTGTCTAACAGACAGGGAGCAGTATGTCGTCCTGAACAGGGTGATTTCAACAGAAACAAGCTTAGCTTCAGGTGTGCCCCAGGGTAGCGTAATAGGTCCTCTGCTTTTCACGATTTACGTAAACGATCTGGTTGATGGTATTGACAGCGGCCTTAGACAGTTTGCCGATGATGCTGTAGTCTATAAGAAAGTAGTATCGCACGAAATTTGTGAACAAATCAATGAGGATTTGCAGAAAATAAATGCGTGGTGTAGTGACTGGCAGTTATCTCTCAATATCAGTAAGTGTAACCTGCTGCGTATAACAAGGTGAAAATCCCCATTAATGTATCAGTACAAAATAAAGGATCAGTCTCTGGAAGCGGTAACATCAGTCAAGTATCTGGGTGTTACTATTCGAAATGATCTCAAATGGAATGATCAGATTACACAAGTAACAGGTAATCAAACTCTAGATTGTGGTTTATTGGTAGAATCCTGAAGCGATGCAGTCCTTCAACAAAGGAAATAGCTTACAACACGTTAGTTCGTCCAATCTTAGAGTATTGTTCGTCTGTATGGGACCCTCACCAGTTGGGTCTGATTCAAGAGGCTGAAAAGTTCCAAAGAAGTGCGGCAAGATTCGTGACTGGTACATTTAGCCATCGCGAGAGCGTTACAAATCCCATAGAAAGTTTGAAGTGGGACCAACTTGCAGACAGACGGCGCGCTAACTGAATTCCGAAATCTGATCTTCACCGGGGATGTAGAGCATATATCATTACCACCAACTTTCAAATCGCGCAGTGATCACCAGTGAAAGAAAAGGGAAATTAGAGCTCGTACTAAGGCGTTCAGGCAGTCGTTTTTCCCTCGAACGATTCGAGAGTGGAACAGAGTGGGGGGCGGGGGGGGGGGAATATGACTGTGGCGAGAATTGTGCCCTCCACCACACACCGCTTGGTGGGTAGCGGTGTTTCATTACAATAGCTATTTAAGATCTTACATATAGGTAGCTGCGGATCCAAGTATTTGGGAGAGGATCGTGACCGCCCCCCACCCCCTCAAAAAGAACTTTTAAGCAGAATATTTTATTTTTTCACATACAGGGTGCTAGATAGTGATATGAGGGCAGTTTGTAGTTTGCGGAATCACTGCAGGACGTCATCGCCAGCGTTACGAGGTTTACGCGTAGTAATAGGTCATCTTTATAAGGGAATGGGCAACGGCCTTGCCGCAGTGGTTACACTGGTTCTGGTGAGATCAGCGAAGTTAAGCGTTGTCGGGCGTGGTCGGCAGTTGGATGGGTGACCATCCAGGCCGCCATGCGCTGTTGCCATTTTTCGGGGTGCACTCAGCCTCGTGATGTCAATTGAGGAGCTACTCGACCGAATAGTAACGGCTTCGGCCAAGAATACCATCATAACGACCGGGAGAGCGGTGTGCTGACCCCACGCCCCTCCTGTTCGCATCCTCCACTGAGGATGACACGGCGGTCAGATGATCCCGGTAGGCTATTCGTGGCCTGAGGGCGGAGTGCTTCATAAGGGAACACGTGTTCGCGTCAGTGTTCTGGGTCGAGATCTGTGGTGCTGACATCTCCGTTCCCGTGCACTTATTTGTAAAAATGAATGAAATCGAGATCCGAGCAATGATTAAGTATTTCGTAAAGAAAGGTAAGAAAACAAAAGAAATTAATGCCGATTTTCATAACGCTACTCCTGCGTATTCAACAGCTGCCAAGTGGCCAACGAGTTTAATGTAAGTCATCAGGCTTTCGTGGCCGTTATCACTAAAGTTAAAATCTTCTGCGCCGTTAGGCCTCGTCATATTTCCTCTAACATAATCTACTGAAGGACCCCTCTGGTGGGATCTTCTCCAGGATCTTTCAAACAATAGTGGACACCGGAAGAACCTAAAAAAGATCTCAGCAGATGGTTCGAAACGTCGATTATTTTAGAGGAAATATGACGCGCGCTAACGACCGAGATTTTAGCTTTAGTAAACGAGTTTAAATTTCGTCAGGATAGATTAGATGATTGCCCACGTAGTGGTCTGTCAAGATGTTCCTTAAAAGTGCATAAATGGTCGTACAGAATCGCAGACTGAAATGCGAGAAATTGTTGAAGCTGTAGGGATGTCATCTGAACGGACATATCACATTTTAACAGTGGAATTACGTATGAGAAAATTGTGTCCTACGTGGCTGCCGAGTCTTAACATAGGATCAGAAACGCATTGGTATCGATATCTCCGAGCAACCTTTGACCCTTTCTCAGAGCAACGAAGAAGATTTTTTTGGGCCAGGTTGTGACAACAGATGAAACTTGGGTCTACTACTGTATCCCAGAGACAAGACAAGCGTCAAAGCAATGGTAACATGTTGAATCAGAAAGGAAACAAAAGTAATACGGTTGGCTGGAAAGTCCGTGGCGTCAGTTTTCTGTGATGAGAACGGGATTCTGCTGATAGTTTACGTGACAATACTACGCCAACCTTATGGTCCAACTGCGGCAAAAGATACGTGAAAAAAATGCCAGGTGTGGCAACGAAAAATGTCATCTGCCATCAACACATGCCTGTATACAAGTGCGGTTGCCATGCCAAAAATTGGTGAATTAAAATACGAATTGTTTTTCCACTCCCGCCTTATTCGCCCGAATTGCCTCCAGCAGACTTCCATCTGTCCCCCATGCTCAAAATTTTCCTCAGTGGATTTCTCAAACTAATCTCGTAAGTACAGATGAAAGGGACGAGTACACGACAATGAAACAATCAAATAATGAATTTTGATCTGAAAAACAATAGTTTCCTCAACAAGGCATATGCGGAAGGGCTGGCATGTCTGTGTTACAGCACGGTTACTGTCTAAGGTTCCATTTATTTAGAAGCGCCATAACTGAGGCGTAAGTTACAAAAGGACAACGTGTCCGCTTTTGACTGTATCATCATTTCCGAGATCTACTGGTAAATAGCTTCTCGGGTCGCCCGATTCAAAGAGTTATATTTATTTTTGTGCAGATATTTAAAAGTTTTGTTGTATTCCACACCTGTTGGTAGTGTTGATTTACTGCGTGGCTGGTTGTCAATGCACTCCGTACACGCATAGGGTTTTCAGACCTACACGGGCGTCGATGAGGAAGTGATACACCTGATACAATGTGACTGATTGTCCTCAACTGCGTATCTACAGATCAGATCCTCGGGGACTCGCTTGTAAGGTGTTCTTGTACTCAAAAGCTCACGTCACCAATTTGACGATATATTAACAAGATATAAGCCCGAGAAATTCATCCCGCGCGAAAATTGTAGCCATAATTTTAACATTAAGCAGTTATGACTGAGGCGTGGGTCAGCTTAAGAAAAACAAGGCAATAATTACGAATAAAACACAAATTCTGGCTTGTAATATCCAACACATTGTATTTAACAATTGTATAACAACAACAAACTGCTGTTACCCCAGAATAATATGCATAATTACCCTTAGAATCTGAAACATTACTAAACAGACAAAATGTCTAGGAGTGTCAAACCCCACCCCGAACAATAAATAATTTTAAAGCCCTCTTTACACGAATCTTAAGAACGAGACAAACAATAAATGACTTACTGAGAAAAACTTCCACAGAAGAAACCTTTTATGATATAACAGCAGAAACAACTCACATTTTCTCTTTCTGAATAAGGTATTAAAAAGCCAGTAAAATGAAAGGCATCTTTCAGGTATTACGAAATTTCGGTGACAGGGAATGGCACATCAGGGGTGTACGGAACCTACAGCTCAGAGCAAGCCTGAATGACAGCTGAAAGGAACGGTGGAAAAGGAAAGACAGACGCCTCGACATCACTAGGAACAAATAAGAAAATACTCAACTTAAATTCGCCGAGGAACTGGAGTCTTGCTGGCAGCGGTGGCCGAGCGGCTCTAGGCGCCTCAGTCCGGAACTACGCGGCTGCTACGGTCCCCGGTTCGAATCCTGCTTCGAGTATGGATGTGTGTGATGTCCTTAGTTTAGTTAGATTTAAGTAGTTCTACGTTTAGGGGACTGATGACTTCAGATGTTAAGTCCCATAGTGCTCAGAGCCATTTGTTTTGAACTGGAGTCTACGGATAAACACATCGACAGATCTATTGGTTACCATTTGAACTAACCTCAGACAAGGGACCCACAGGTTTCCTTATTTTTCAACTTCATCTACACTGAATCAGTATAATAGATTCAAAACATATTATGCAGTGAGCTTTATGTAGAAGTAGACAATCTGTTTGTCACAAATAGCTTCAATTATTCCTGCTCGTCTCTCATCTCCTCCATACCATCACCTGCTCATCCTGCACCTTCCTGATGCTGGCTATGTTCTCAACATACTCAATGGAAATGACTTCCACTTGCACCAAATTTGATGTCGGTGTGACACAAGTAGCCAGTCCCCAGTCCTCCCCAAATCCACCATTTCACACAGGTAACCACTCATCAATAAGTTGTGCACTAACGGTCAACATGAAACAGATGACATGGGCGTTCGAACACTAGGAGAGCCGTGAACTGCAAACAGCACGAAATTCAGTTTACATATATACAGAAGGACCTTAAGAACCTGAATAACTCCCACTGTTCGATTCTGTAGCATATTAGATTGCAGGCTGATACATTCAAAAGCCACTTTCGCATGTGCACATCGTTTAGCAGCACAGACGAGACCATCCCCCTCTCACTAGACAGAGTACACACTCGCCGGCGGCACACACGTCTCTGTACGCAGCCCCACTGCCCACGTGACACAAAGAGGAGGCAGAGCATGTGCAAAGACTGACCGCCGACAACCAGACTGCACACGGGAGCGCCAACCAACCGACTAAACCCGACCCTCTCATCACTGCGTCGTCCGCCCCCGGTAGCTAAGTGGTGGGAGCGCCGTGGTCCCGTGGTTAGCGTGAGCAGCTGCGGAACTAGAGGTCATTGATTCAAGACTACCTTCGAGTGAAAAGTTTGACTTTTAGCCGGCACGGTAGTTCAGCGTGTTCAGTCAGAGGGTTTAGCTACCCTCTGTAACAAAAAAAACTGAGTGAACGAATCAACGATCAGCCTGAACAGGCATCATCGGACGTCCGCCACGAACAAATTCAACGAACAATCTAAAACAAAATGATATAAAAAAAAGTGGTCAGTGCGACAGACTGTCAATCCTAACGGCCCGGGATCGATTCCCGGTTGGGTCGGAGATTTTTTCCACTCAGGGACTAGGTGTTGTGTTGTCCTAATCAGCATCAGTTCATCCCCATCGACGCGCAAGTCACCTAAGTGGCGTAAAATCGAAATACTTGCACCAGGCGAGCGGTTTACCCGACGGGAGGCCCTCGTCACACGCCATTATTATTATTATATCGCTGCGTCGTGCGCTTAAACAGCCGCAAGAAGGAAACCGCGGCCACGCGATACATAGTCGATCGCAGAGAACTCAAATGAGTACAGAGAAACGGCAGACGCCAACTGCCCCACGCATCAATGACATTCCGAATGTACAGCATTTAAATATTCGCGCGCACCGATTGTTTGTCTCTCGTTCTGCACCACTGCATACGTCTGATGCCCGAGCGCGTAGTGCTGCACACTGGAGACACAACCAGACCCTTCGTATTCGCGGGATGTTCAACAGAAGGGAAGATTAGGAGGACGGTGTCATATCTGTGTGAAAACATTGTTTCACCCGAAAAGACTACGTAATATGTCAACTCACGCACATTTCTAAATCATTTTAACTTTATATACTACAAAATCAAAATGAATAAGCCTAAGCAACTTGTAAATTATTATGAAATGCAATTAATGATTTCCGACATAGAATTTAATTATACCACTTACCTTGAAGACTAGCGATAGCGATGGAAATGTTACCGATGACGGTGTCACTAAAGCCAAGTTACTAAATACAGTTTTTCGCAATTCCTTCACGAAAGAAGACGAAGTAAATATTCCAGAATTCAAAACCAGAGCAGCCGTTAGCACTAGTGACATAAAAGTATTTATTTTAGGTGTTGCGAAACAACTCAAATCACTTAAGAAAGGCAAGTCTGCCGGGCCAGATTTGTATACCAATCAGGTTCCTTTCAGAGTGTGCAGACACAATAGCGCCATTCTTAGCAATCATATACAACCGCTCACATGACGAAAGGTATGTTCCTAAAGACTGGATAGTAGCTCAGGTTACACCAATATTCGAGAAAGGAAATAGGAGTAACCCATTGAAGTGAGACCCATATCACTGACCTCAGTTTGCAGTAGGATTTTGGAGCATATACTGTATTCGAACATTATGAATCACCTTGAAGAAAATGACTTACTGATACATAACCAACACGGACTCAGAAATATCGTTCTTGTGCAACACAGCTGGTTTTTTATTCCCATGAAGTAATGAGTGCTGTCGACGAGGGGTCTCAGATCGATTACATATTCCTAGATTTCCAGAAGGCTTTTGAAACCGTTCCTCACAAGCGACTATTAATCAAACTGAGTGCATGTGGAGTATCGTCTCAGTAGTGTGACTGGATTCGTGATTTCCTCGCAGAGAGGTCACACTTCGTAGTGATAGACGATAAATCCTCGAGTAGAACAGAAGTGTTATCTGGCGCTCCGCAAGGTAGTGTGATAGGCCCTCTGCTGTTCCTGATTTACATAAATGATCTAGGCGGTAGTCTGAGCAGATCCCTTAGATCCCTTGTTTTCAGATGACACTGTAATTTACCGTCTAATAAAATCATCAGACGATCAATTCCAATTACAAAATGAGAGAATTTCTGTATGGTGCGAAAAGCGGCAATTGGCACGAAATAAAGAAAAGTGCGAGGTCATCCACATGGGTACTAAAATAAATCCGATAAATTTTGGGTACACGATAAATCGCACAAATCCAAGGGCTGTCAATTCGACTAAACACCTAGGGATTACAATTACGAGCAACTTAAATTGGAAAGACCACATAGATAATATTGTGGGGAAGGCGAAACAAAGACTGCACTTTGTTGGCAGAACACTTAGTAGATGCGGCAAACCCTCTAAAGATACAGCCTACATTACACTTGTCCGTCCTCTGCTGGAGTATTGCTGCTCGGTATGGGATTCTTACCAAGTAGGATTGACGGAGGACACCGAAAAAGTGCAAAGATAGGCACCTCGTTTTGTGTTATCGGGCAGTAGCGGTGAGAATGTCACTGATATGATACGCGAGTTGGGGTGGCAGTCATTGAAACAAAGGCGGTTTTCTTTGCGGCGTGATCTATTTATGAAATTTCAATCACCAACTTTCTCTTCCGAATGCTAAAATATTTTGTTGAGACTCACCTACGTAGGAAGAAATGATCATCATAATAAAATAAGAGAAATCAGAGCTCGAACGGAAAGATTTAGGTGTTTCTTTTTCCCACGCGCCATTCGAGAGTGGATGGTAGATACGTAGGATGAAAATGGTTCGATGAACCCTCTGCCAGACACGTAAGTGTGAATTGCAGAGTAACCATGTATATGTAAATGTAGCGCAAATCCTGCAAATGTACTTCAGCTTAACAGTGTCAGCTTTGGAATCCATAAAAATTAATGCACAGCATCGGTGTTAGTAGTAATCAAATAGAGCTACGCAACTTCTTTGATGAAATATTAATTTCATTAATTTACACTGCGTGTGTGAATTGCAACATAAAAGTGTTCAAAGTGATCTAGAGCAAGTTACAGCCTAGAATCGGCGCACATTGACACGCTGAACAGAGCATTGTCGGTTGCTGGTTCATCAACCTCCACTCACATCGTACTGGTCTTTGCTCTCGGGCATTAGGCGGCTGCAGTTGGGACGAGGTGAAAATCATTTCGCGTGAAACCTATACATTCAGAAGTTCATAACTGCACACTGTCAAAACTGTGGCCTAAATTTTCATGCAGGATCGATTCCTGACGTTTATATCTCGCAAGTGTGCTTTCCTCTCCTTCTTATATGAGGTCAGTTGGTGATATTTCCCTGTCAGTAATAAATCACTGATTTTCGGACCAGTGTTTAATATGATTATTTTCTTGTTTCATTGACCTCTACTTACTCCTTTCGTTTGTACCTGCATTAGTGAAACAACTTGTATGTAAATTTCCAAATTCCACAGCTAGCTACGTAGGACATAGTAGCATAAAAAGTAAGAGTATCAAAAATGACAAGGAGTTCTTGAAATTACGAGCTACATACATTTAGCTGCTTGTGTGAAGACCTACCCGCATGGATGCCTTTGGGGTGTCGTCGATGACGTTCCAGACAGGCAAAGAAATACATTCACAGACTGACAGCACTTGCCGTCAACGGAAAAATCGGACACAATTTATGTATCTACAGTTAGAACCAACATACCACAGATATTTGAACAAAGCAAGACAGAAAGAGAAAGAATCTCCAGTAATGACTTCCTGGACCTAGACGGAAAGCGGTCCGGGAAATATACTGGCATGCAAAACTTAAGGACGAGAGTAACTTTCGCGTTATGTTTCACTGCTGAGTAACATAGCTCGTTGAGACTTTTACCATACATAGGAAGAACGGATACAGCATAGCGCAGAAGGCAAAGGAAAGAAATAAGCTATGAGACGGAAATAAATGACTTTATTCAAAGACAATAGATGCACTGAAGTCACCGAGGTTTTTGGATACTTGAGGTTACAAAAGACGTGACGCTGTTCTCGTCAGTGTGTGTGATCACCACGGACGGCACTGCATGTTCTGTAACATCTTCCCATACTGCTCAAAACGTTGCAAATGAGTTCTTGTTGCAGGACGTTCTACTCCTCCACCAGCGCTCTTGATAACTGATGGATGGTCGTTGGTAAGTGTGGAATCGCTGCATTATGGCTCCCCCACCACACTTGATCGATGCGTTTAAATCTCGAGAATGGGCACGCCATACATTCGCGGAATATTCTTTCGTTCACATACCTCCTCCGCCAACACTGTTCGATGCGGTCACGCATTGTCATCCATAAAAATGAAGTGACGGCCGAATGCACCCCTGAAACGACGAACAAGGGGAAAGAGTATTGTATCAAACTTCCCGGCAGATTAAAACTGTGTGCCGAACAGAGTCTGGGGACCTTTGCCTTTCGTGGGCAAGTGCTGCTTCATGGACACTTGCCTGCGAAAGGCGAAGGTCCCGAGTTCAAGTCTTCGTCCGGCACACAGTTTTAATCTGCCAGGAAGTTTCACATCAGCGTACACTCCGCTGCAGAGTGAAAATCTCATTCTGAAATTATTGTATCAGAATAACTTTGACTTGTGGGTGTACCGTCTTCAAAGGTCTGGAGGTCAGTATGCCCAAGCAACATTATGCCTCCCTATAACGTAACACGTCGACCGCCAAAACAATAATGTTCGACAATGGTCGTGAGAGCACTGTCTGTTCCCATTTCTTTCCACATTTAGCCGGCCGCGGTGGTCTCGCGGTTCTAGGCGCGCAGTCCGGAACCGTGCGACTGCTACGGTCGCAGGTTCGAATCCTGCCTCGGGCATGGATGTGTGTGATGTCCTTAGGTTAGTTAGGTTTAAGTAGTTCTAAGTTCTAGGGGACTGATGACCACAGCAGTTGAGTCCCATAGTGCTCAGAGCCATTTGAACCATTTCTTTCCGCATTAGGTTACATCCAGAACAACTTCTCAGACTGAATCAGCTCTCATTCGGGAAGAGCACGCAACCACTCTCGTCAGTAATACAGTCCTCATAATCTCGGCACCACCACGTACATTACCGCCGATGTGCGGGTATCAGTGGAACACAGTGTACTGCTCGTCGGGCAAAGATACCACCGTCATGCAGTCGCCTTAGACTGTGGAATGTGAGATTGAGTGCCTTGCTGTGCTGTCAAACATAGTTGCAAATTGCATCTGCTGTTTGACGCGGGTCTCTTCTATCCCGCTGCACAAGGTCTTCTGGAACTGTATTTGTTCGTTGTCCACCACCTTCTTCGGGCAGCAGTGCCTGTGAAACAGTAGGGTGAGCAATACCGAACTCCTGGGCTTCACTCGTCACACTTCGTCCTTTTACCAGTTTGCCAATGATTCATCCATGTGTGAAGTCATCGAAATGTTGTCGTCGTTCCATGTTGTTTGTAGAGCACCACAACAGCGCACCATAGTTGCACGCTGATGACAAACACTATCTTTTCCTGTTCCTTTCAGCTGCCTCGTGCAGCAGGACCAGCACCATTTAGCGCTATTGTTACACTATCTTCACACCACATAACGTACAGTTTCGTGTGCAGGACTGGGATACCTCTAGCAACGTGACCCCGCACTTTAATTAATTTCTATCTAGTTCTTAATTTTATTTTTGCTAGCCTGCCATTAAGTTTTGCAGTGCAGTGTATCTAAGGTGGCGAAAACACATTGATTTTCTGTTGCGTAAATTGTCACGTCGTCGAAGTTATGATTATAGTTCTCCTAGTAATCGGATGACACATGAGCTTCTAAAATTTTCGAATACATTTTTTTTTATCTTGTCCATGATGGTCCAGAGGGCAGAGCATTAGACCCCAGCCTGGCACTTCTTTGGTTCAATCCAGCATAGGAAAGTGATTTTTCCTGTTTGCATTGCCTTCAGTATGTCCCCAGGTGTGCTCAGCTTGCTGTCAGATGAATACTCAGGATTCTTCCCGGAGGTAAAAGGCGGACACAGCGATGGGTTCGTTGCATGCCTAGTGCCGCGGAGAACAACGGCTCATACCCTACTTACAGTCAGGCAACAGCCCAGCCAAGGGCTGAAGCCACAGTCTTTTTCCTTTGCTTAATTTTCAAATGCTATGTTTTTCTAAATTGCAACTTTATGTACTTCATGCTAACGCAATGTACTATGCGCTGATGTAAACAATTATTAGTGTTTTTGTATTAAAATATTTAATTTCGATGGGATGGGAGGAGGTATGTGTGTGTGTGTGTGCGTGTGCGTGCGTGTGTGTGTGTGTGTGAGTGTGTGTGTGTGTGTGTGTGTGTGTGTGTGTGTGTGTGAGAGAGAGAGAGAGAGAGAGAGAGAGAGAGAGAGAGACATTAGGGCGCACCCCTATCCACCCGACACCAAATCAGAACCGAAACCTGGATCCGCGCATGAATTGGTCTGAAGCATTGATAGCAACTGGTACAACGTGACTTACCCTGTGCTATGCACTTTACAGTGGTTTGCAGAGTCAAGCTATGTCCTTACTCTGAAAAACCACTGTAAAGATGTATAGTACATGCAGATGCCAACACAATCTCACAATGATACGTACGGAATGGCCGATCTAGGAGGGAGTTGATATGCTATGACAAGAAAACGTCACCAACTTCTCCTTTCTTAAGAAGAATAAAGCACGACTACAAGATATCGGTTCCTGCAGTCAGTCAGAGGGCGCGCGCTCCGGTTAGTCATACGTTCCGCCCCACGCCATATGCGTGGTGCCCACGAGTCAGTCAGACGTTTGTGAAATGCCAATGACACTGGTAACAACTTTCGTTCACTTTGTGCAAGTGCACAGTTTCTAACGTGTAGCTGTTCACAGAGCCCTCTTTGAATATTTTTATGTTGCGATTCAAAAATGCTGTGCAAATGAATGAAACGAAGGCGCGTGTCATTAAGAAGAGGCGTTGTGCTATATAAATATTAACATCGCTGTTATACGTTATTTTCTTTGAAATTTAAAGTTGGCCCAGTTAAAGTGAAGTACATGTACATTTGTTGCTTCATGTTGTGAGTGTGTGGGTGCTATTCTGTCATTCTGCGCAACGGATTAATCTGAGATGTACCCTTTACCCTGTGGCTCCTCCAAGATGCAATTTCCACCCCCACACTATTACAGAGGTCAGACAGACGCTCCTAACGTTCTAAAGAGAAATGCCTGAAGAACTTTCAGCAATAAATATCTTCTGGCGTCGTCCTCTGTAAGGAAATGAAATAAAAATTCACAAAATTTCTTAAGTAACTAGTGGGATACTTGGGTACTGGAGTAGTGCTACGTACTGTAAGAAAAACATGAAACTAACGAAAATTATTATTTATTTTGCAAAAATTCTGAGAAATCACAATGGCACTTTTAGTTATGAAGTGAACAAGTCATTTCTGTGTTCTTTTCGGAATGTGAAGTTACCTTTTAAGGATAGGATTCACTAATGAAATTTCTATACAAAGTTTAAGATTGTTATTGACTTGGCAAAATGGCTGAGAGGCGCGCCTACTCAACTTGAATAATTATCCGTTAGAATGTTGCTAGGTACGGTCGAGGCTGTCGCGTGTAAAATGCAGTGAAATGTACTGCTGTGGAGGAAATATGGGGCTCGCAAGAGCTGTAGCGCACAATACCGTAAGCTCCAACGACTGCTCTCTGCGCCGCTCGCTGCTGACAAATAAGATAACTCTCGTTCTATCAAGATTGACCTTCACCAATCAAACTCTTCCTACGCCTTGATGAAGTCAAGGACTCCTATTCGCCCCTAGTCAAACTATTGGCGTGGTACACCGGTCAGATAACCAGTCCACCGCGATGCCACCCAAAAATTCGCTCGCAGGCGTTTAACTATAACTCTGTCCGTTCACACTGCACAATAAGTGTGGCGGCCAACACAGTGAGCTACGCTTAATCGCAAGGACTCAATATAGAGTTGCACTCCTATTCGCTCTCGACATAGGTGCTCTCACAGTGAAGTACTGAGGAGAGACTTGTTCCTCGCTCTTTGTGTACACGTACGAGCGCACACGCTCTCGTGACGTGTTCTCGTTCCAAGAGCGACAACGGAACGGCCCCTCTCCGCGCTAGACATGAAGGGGTATATCTTTCGGAATCTTCCATTACTCCTTCAACTCAAGGCGTCAGGAATATCGTCTGCCAATCAGCATTGCTCTTCTAAAACGGAAGAATGTCGTTTCGTTTAAGGCGACCAATCGGGAAATCTGTATCATCGGCATTTGGCGTTTGCTGTCTCCCTGTGAAAACCTCTGAAACTGCGTGCTATGTTTGTAAAGAATTCGTAGGCTGGGCGCTCTCACACAAAGTAGCGGAATTTGCTTTTAAGCCAAACATGGGGTCGTTCTTCCTTTCACTCGGTCAAACGCTGTCTGCTCTATGGGCGGTCGAGGTTGACTCTCCTCTGGAGGGACCGGCCCCCTGGTGTACGGTTGCCTCTCTGGAACTAAAAGCTCCTGTGACCGTCGTGTCTGGAATGTATGTCTGTACGCCAGTCTCGAATATTTCAATTTCGGTGCGCATTTGTGATTTAGTAGTTATTTGCATATCGTTTACATGAATTCATTTAACACTGACTTTATCTTATTGAGTTTGGGTTCGAATGAAGCGTCTTGATGTGTGGAATATGATTGTGAGGGCGGAATATGTAAGCAATGAAGGTCAGGAGACAATGACGTCTTACAATGTTCTTCAATATGACTGCAAATCAAGAATTATTAGCTTCATCTCATAATAACTCTTCAACTGCACAAGACTATTCGTTCTGATTTTGAGACGTGCACATAGCTGTAGAATATCAGTACGAAATTATTGTTAAAATGAAGTTGACTTAATACGCCCTCATATTACGAGAGGGGTTCAATAAGTAATGCAACATATTTTATTTTGAAAGCAGGTAGATTTTATTCAGGATTCCAATACACCGCATTATTATCCACTCTTTCGACTACAAAACCCTATCTTTCAACATAATCTCCGTTCAGTACGACTGCCTTTACCCACCTTACTGGGAGGACCTGTATGCCGGCATGGTACCACTCTACTGGTGGAGTCGGAACCAAAGACTTGCTGCATCAGTAACTTCCACACCTGCCACTCGCCGATATATAACATTATAGTTAGGTACATTCGAGCATATTTAGTTGTATTCAAGCATTTTTATTAATATTACTCATGCACAGAGGCCACGCATTAAGTAACTACTGTGTACGAAACGCTATACGTGCATAATTCTCGTCCGCTACGGTAGGTCGTGAAGGCGCTTATCTGTTCAGATTTAAAAAAAAGAAAGTATAAAAACTTAAGCCTAGAAATGACCGGAGAGTACACACTCAGTCCATAGAACTGACACCTCGCTATGGTTTACATGAATCACCGCGTCATTCACATATCTTACAAAGACAAATGACAGAAAGGCTGGGTGACAGGCGGTGGTGCAGGCCGGTGTACGGGGAATGGAGCTGACAGAAAACACGTTCAGGGAATACATTATCTTGCACAGCCCCTCAAACTTTGAAAACGTTCTTAGTATGAAGATAGTAGTCTGGACAGAAATTTTCAAGCGACTTCATCACACCATCAGTTCAATCATGGAGGTCCCGCCAATTCCGGTATAGACTCAGTCTGTTTCTATCTTACTGTGACTGCAGTTCCGTAAAAGACCTCAATCATAATTTTTTGGCTCCTGTCGAAAACACCACTAGACAAAATAATTAATCATGGAAATCCAGAATGAGATTTTCAGTCTGCACCGGAGTGTGCGCTGATATGAAACTTCCTGGCTCTGCTGCAGAGTGAAAATCTCATTCTGGAAACATCCCCCAGGCTGTGGCTAAGCCATGTCTCCGCAATATCCTTTCTTTCAGGAGTGCTAGTTCTGCAAGTTTCGCAGGAGAGCTTGTAATTATGTAATAGGCGTATTTAAACTGTTTTAGCATGTAATTATCTGAACTGTTTCTTATTTAAATTGTTTTGTTAATTAAATTGCATTGTGTATTATTGAGAAAGAGCGGGAAACCGCGCATAGATAGATTTTGAGAAAGAGCGGGAAACAGCGCGCAGTAATACATCTGTAATGGTAGCAGGGATTGTCTTCACCAAAAACCATTGTTGGCGGCGAGACCGCACTTTTGTAGCATTGAGCGTTGGAAGCGAGCAGTTGCGAGTAAGATGTGAGACGAGGCAGTCGTAGCTAGCGAGACATGAGAGGAGGTCGCTGTAAGCGAGGTATGAATTAACACTTTGAAAGAAGCGGTGTGCTCGCCAGCCACTCGCTATATGTAGCGCAATGCTAGTTTTTAAGAATTTTTGTAAAGAACTATGCCCCTTGTAATTGTTTGTCAAGATCGTTCTCAGAATATAGTTATGTAATTTTGATGGAAAATTAGGTATGTAGCGCAACGCTACTTTTTAAGAATTTTTGTAAAGAACTATACCCCTTGTAATTGTTTGTCAAGATCGTTCTCAGAATATAGTTAACTTCTACCAGATTAAATGCATTAAGAATTTTCTATCCCAAAATCATTCACGTAAATGCTTTACGGAATTTATTGTTATCTTAAAAGAAAAGTCTAAACTGAGCTTCAGCTTTTATCAAATCTAAATTAACTTCAACTTAAAGAATTCCAGTCACAAAGTATTATGAAACTCCACCAGCAGCTTATAATTATGTTAAAGAGAAGTAAGTATATTCATTCCACAGTTTGCTGTAGCAGTCAGATGGCGATCCAGTATAAATAATTAAAGGTAAGAATCAGTCTTAATAATTTCAGGTAACGACTGAGGGCCACGGCGACAACACATTTTATGTTTCGTCGTAATAATCAGCAGGTAGTCTTGACAGAGCAGCAGTTAAAAGATTTTAAGAGACGCAGCGTTCAGTGAGCAAGCAAACGTTCATCCAATATTAGACGGGAAGGTTTCAAGCTTCTGTAAAGTTTGGAAGGTAGGAGACGAGGTACTGACAGAAGTAAAGCTGTGAGTACCGGGCGTGAATCGTGCTTCGGTAGCTCAGTTGGTAGAGCACTTGCCCGCGAAAGGCAAAGGTCCCGAGTTCGAGTCTCGGTCGGGCACACAGTTTTAATCTGCCAGGAAGTTTCAATCATGGAAATGGTGCCGTCGGGAGAGTAACTACCAAAGTGTATGAAAAGCACTTACTGTGGAATGCACCCTCGTTGGGCCAAACTGACGAAGGTCGGAAGTTGCAAAATTCGGGCAGTAGGGTGGATGGGGAAGAACAGTGGAAGGACGTTTTGTGAGCTCCTCTCGGGTGCGCGAACTCGTGTGAGGCCTTGCGTTGTCATGGAGAAGGAGAAATTCGTTTCCTAAAGGTAGCACAATGCACTTTCAAATCGATCGTTGCACCACGAGGGAGAACATCGGACAGAATAACTCTTCCAGAGACACCCGGAAGACCGTCGCCAGAACAGTACCGGCTGCGGATGCGGCTTTGAACTTTTCTTCGGAGAAGTTGTGGTGTGACCCAATCCCCAGATGCAAAAGCACTATAGAGTGGTTGTTGCCTTTGAGGGGACCGTTCAGCAGAGTATAGAACTGTTGCGCCGCTCTTCCTTTGCATTCAGTCGACCCATACGCGAGATGCACTCCGTACAACTCTTCATCTGCAAAACTATCCGTACTGATGTGCATCATTGTTAACGCCGCCGGAAAACACAGCCCGGAACAAATCCGAGAATTACTGAAAGCAAGCTTGAGGACTAAGAGCAAAGTGGGAATTACTGTCGTCAGCAGCAAATACTGTAGATGAAAATGGAACTGTTTCTTTTTTTTCAAAATAAACCAATACCGCAGACTGTCAGGATTTACACTTTTGTGGGCATACTTTCTGAATAAGGTAGGTACAAAGATAAATTGAGGAAAGAAATCAAACGAAATCCAACAGTCGGCCGGGGTGGCCGTGCGGTTCTAGGCGCTTCAGTCTGGGACCTCGCAACCCCTACGGTCGCAGGTTAGAATCCTGCCTCGGGCATCGATGTGTGTAACGTCCTTCGGTTAGTTAGGTTTAAGTAATTCTAAGTTCTAGGGGACTGATGACCTCAGCAGTTAAGTCCCATAGGGCTCAAAGCCATTTGGACCATTTGAAACACAAGTCTGTATGAGAGACCGGAGAACATGTTTCGTTACACCAAATACTCAGAAAATACGGATGAAAGGAAATATCGTTCACAGGACCTGGTGAGCCTATCGGTACCTATGGACCGCCGTGTCATTCTGCGCTAGTGGCAGTAGTGCATGCAGTATAGAAGGGCATGGTGTCAGCACATCGCTCTCCCGGACGTTTTCAGTTTTCGTTGCCTGGAACCATAACTAGTCGAGGAAGTACCTCCTCAGTTGGTATCAAGTGTGTGAATGCACCGCTTTCCTGCCAAGGAAAATCTATGGCAGTACCGGGAACAGAAACCAGGTCCTCCGTTGGCTGTCAGCAGCTCTGACAGCTCAGCGGCGGAGGTGGAACTATATCCCTGGTCTCCGAAATTTTTCGATGAAGTCTTTTCATCTTATATAGATGAGTTACGGGTTCTGCAGTATTTCTATATTTTTGTGCGCGATGAAAGATAGTAAAAGCCTCTTTCAGGTAGCTGATTAAGATAGCTGTACGGTACACGAACATAATTTTGTGACCTTGAAGCAAGAATCCGTTTGACAGTAAATAAATCCAGCACTTATCTCCCAGTTGGTGCACAGATACCGTAAATATTTTCTGGGAAGCCGCCCTTCTGACTAAGCGACGTCTCACAGTGTAACACGAGGTCCTCTACGTTAAGTAGCGACGCGCTCCCGCGAGATGTTTTATTTGCATTTTCGTTTGCAGTCCGAACTGATACACCGGTGTTTCATCACATTGACGATTTGCGACAAAAAACTGACGCGACGAGCCTTTTAACGCGCAAGCAATCCCACGTAGATGGTTCTTCGTTGATGTTTATGGTCTTACGTTAAGCGTCGAGGAAAGCTGTAGGCAGACACCTTTGAACGCTACGGCTGGTGGATGAGTGTGTCAGTGCTATCAGCGGAGACGCCCATTTGTGGGGCGAGGTGTTTCATTGTAATCCGTAGATCAACTCGAATGAGAGTGCCATGACTCCCAACACGGCGGAAGTCACACCTGTATGCGGCCGGTCGGCACCCGGGAGGTCAGACACGTTTGTGCTATCTTGTTGCGATGGTGGCAGACGCCACGCCCAACAACTCACCGTGGTTTTGTTCACTGCCAGGTCTCCGTAGAAATTGTACAAGGAATTGTGTCTTTTTATCGTTAAAAGTCAAGTGCGTGATGTTTTCCTGTGAGAGGAACCCCACGTTACAGGGCTAAGTTCAGAAGCAAACACAGCAAACAAAAAATGATTAATGAACATCAACAGTGAGACAGCCTAAGGTACGGTAACCTAAAGCCGACTAGAGACAAGTTCGTCGAGCATACTGAGCTGTGGCTGGTTCGTGTTATGCTTTGCATTAAACCTTCGTCGATATTCTGTGATTAGTCTCCCGCGGTTACCGCGATTATACTGTTATCTTCTCTCTCCGCTAGTGGCAGCAGCAGCGTGTATCGACATTCGCACCCTTGTAATATGTTTGGCCTCGCACTTATAGTTTCCAGCTGTGCCGTGTCCGGTCGGTTGGTGTGGAGCAGCGAGGAAGTCTCCGTGGCGCGTGTCTGGCCGAGGCCGCTGGCGGCGTCCAGCCACGGTCGGAGTATGTGGGGCTGTACCCACTGCTACGACGTCCTTGGCTCACCGATCCCGGACACGAAAGTTGAGTCTTTACTTAATCTACCAGCCAGGCCCAACTGTTCATATTGTGTCGTTTGAATTTCGTTGTCGGCTGTTGGGACATTCTGGCGAGCAACAACGCGTGTTTTCAAGTTGGTGAAATTCTAGGCTCCCTCCTGTGGATTTTAACTTAACCTGATTATTTTTGAATTGAAGTGCGCCAG
Source organism: Schistocerca gregaria (assembly GCF_023897955.1). Taxonomy (NCBI): domain Eukaryota; kingdom Metazoa; phylum Arthropoda; class Insecta; order Orthoptera; family Acrididae; genus Schistocerca; species Schistocerca gregaria. The sequence continues at coordinate 108,386,184 of NC_064925.1, forward strand.
CGGAATCTTCTTCCTTGTGGCCGTTAATGTTCCGGTTACCTGCGCTATCCGTTGCCGTAAATTAAGGCAGGGTATTTTCCTGGTCGTGTTGTGGCTGTCCAGCATGGCGTGTAGTTTGACAGCTGAATGTGTAATTCGTTGTGGGCGCCGATACCTTGTGCGTTGTTCAATTGAACTCCCTGTTGTGTGCTGGTCGGGTGAAGCGGAAGTTATCCTGTTGCTCGGTCCGTTGACTCTCTGTCGGTTGGGTTGCCGTCGGATTGAGTTTGGTTGGGCCGAATGCCTGTCTCACGTAAGCGAGCGTTAGTGTTTGAATTCCAGACCGACCCTTGGAAACTTCAGAGCGCTGTTTGATGTGCTGCCCTTTTCTATTTGTCCTTCTCTTTTATGTATGGCTTCTATCCGATTTCAAATTAAAGTTGATTTGTTTGCCCTTAAGGCGTGAGATTGTTTGGGGCTCCAGCCTAACTTGAAGAAATGTTTAAAGATGAGGCCTTCTGCCTTTTAAAATACAAATTCTTATTTTTGAGTCTTAAATGATTGGCCTTCAGCCGGTTTTACATTAAAGTTGTTTTGCCCTTGAGGTGTGAGATTGAGTGGCTCATTTAGCCGGGAATTAAGTTCTAAAATTAATGTTTGGCTTGCTCTGTTTTTAATGTTTTCTTTATTCTTGTATAGTTTGTCAAATGAATAAAGTAGTATGTTCGAGTGAAACTGACAGCCTCTCATTTTGGCCTCTTTCCACAAATTAAACTATCTGTCCTGTCCTGCGGCTATAGCAGGGGATCTCACTGGTAGCAGCCCTGTTTCCGATCCACGGACCTCTGGGTTAGGGGCCCAGCACGCTTTCACCTTCCGTTCCACCCGACCAGCACACATACGTCCCTAGAAGAGTGAGCTATTGCATTGCTTCCTCCTCGCGAAAGGACCGTAAAGATAGAGGGATTGGAGGCCGTACGAATGCTTACCAACAATCGTTCTTTCCGATACGATACAACAGTGCCTGTGTTGTTGAGAAGTACGAACATGCATGTCCGAAAGAACAGGCACTGCAGCAACTACGGCTGTCACGAAATACATGAAATTTTTTCGCAGTAGCTTATACGGACAACCTTGAGCTTTATGATGGACTGGCGACAACGAAATTTGTACCGGACCGGGAGTCGACCCTGGATTTCCCGCTTTACGTGAGAGGTCGCCGGAAGCGCTTCGGCTATCCGTACACGAATCTCGACCAGACGCAAACTTCTGTATGTCGTCGTTCATGCTTCATAAACTGCACTCGTATACTTCCTGTAATTCCTGTACAGAAGGGACGGGGGGTCATTTTAATTGAAAGTCGCTGCCTCGTATTGGCAGATAAATACGGTATTACAGTGCCTGTGTTGTTAATAAGTACGATGCAATGCTATTTCGGACATGCATTGTAATATTTCTGGCTCAGTCAGCCATCATATTAGGCTCCAAGAAGCTGTTCCGAGCAGTGGAGATGCATGAAGTATATAGATGACGAACTGTAGTGTGAGGTACCTGTGACAGATGTTAGATTCGGTACCATTCCCGTGAGAGAGACAGCCTGCATAATGCTACTGCTCTGTGATTGGCTGCTGTGTTAGGAGCAAGGGCGCCAAAATGTTAAAGTATAGTTATTATTGCCGCGCGGGATTATCCGAGCGGTCTAGGGCGCTGCAGTCATGGACTGTGCGGCTGGTCCCTGCGGAGGTTCGAGTCCTCCCTCGAGCATGGGCGTGTGTGTTCCTCCTTAGGATAATTTAGGTTAAGTAGTGTGTAAGCTTAGGGGCTGATGACCTTAGCAGTTAAGTCCCATAAGATTTCACACACACTTGAACATTTTTTATAGTTTTTATTATTAGTTAAACTACTCATTGAAATGACTTCACTTTTTATTATAAATATCTCTCAACAGCTGACTATCAATCAGTCGTTTTAGAATTATTAAAAACAATTTAAATCAAAAACAAAAGACTGACGAAATTGCAGACGAAGCACTTCGGAAGCATTTGGATCATGCTTTTTCTGGTATGGCGCGCGAAGTGTTTCGGACTGTTCGTCACTCTGGATAAGGCAGTCGAGAAGAACAGACATGTTGTCTGTCATAGGATGTGTTTCCAATTTTTATTTAAGTTTCTGTTCGTCACTCTGGATTAGGCAGTCGAGAAGAACAGACATGTTGTCTGTCGCACTATGTGTTTGTCGGTATTCACTATTAAAAGATTCACTCCAGTAGTCATGAGGCATAAACACGTGCCACTTATAGTGTAAAGATTCATTTTCGTAAACATTGTGTTTGATCATGTTCAAATGGTTCAAATGGCTCTGAGCACTATGGGACTTGACATCTATGGTCATCAGTCCCCTAGAACTTAGAACTACTTAAACCTAACTAACCTAAGGACATCACACAACACCCAGCCATCACGAGGCAGAGAAAATCCCTGACCCCGCCGGGAATCGAACCCGGGAACCCGAGCGTGGGAAGCGAGAACGCTAGCGCACGTTGATCATGTACTTTGCTGTATCAGAAGGTGTTGTATTAAGATCATGTTGTGCGGCTATATTAAAATACGCGAGTAGCAACCCAAAGAAGTGATACATTATTTCAGAACAGAGCCTCGCTAAAAGTCAGTTTGAGCCTCAAGATACACAGCCTACGACCTGCGTGCTGTTTTCTACGCTGGGGACATCAACTTGAAGACAGCAGGTTAGTGAACTATAACAGAACCTTCGTATTCCACACAGTGCCGTGGAAACAACTAGGCAACTCACGTGTACCGCATGCACAGAACAAATGTGCTCAGAGACACGTCATCTGCAGTAATCCAGAGGAGGTAAAGGAGGATGATCGTTATTAACACCAACAATCAATTCATTCTTCCTTTTTTGCCGTAGCATCCACGACCGAATGAGTAGCCAGTGCCGGCCGCGGCGGTCTCGCGGTTCTAGGCGCGCAGTCCGGAACCGTGCGACTGCTACGGTCGCAGGTTCGAATCCTGCCTCGGGCATGGATGTGTGTGATGTCCTTAGGTTAGTTAGGTTTAAGTAGTTCTAAGTTCTAGGGGACTAATGACCATAGCAGTTGAGTCCCATAGTGCTCAGAGCCATTTGAACCATTTTGAGTAGCCAGTGGAGCGACTCCACGCGTTATGAGATACTAGAAATGTACTCACAGTTGCGAATACGAAGGACTATTAGCTATATCAGGAAATGACGACATTGAAACTTCGTGCAGGACCGAGACTCCATACGGATTTCCCGTTTTATGCGAGTGGTCGCTTTAACCGCATTTTTCTCCCTCTTTTCCCCATTTTGTACACCACTACTCTCGGCATTTGGTCATCGTTGAATATTTCATTTAGATCTTTTATTTATTATTATTATTATTATTATTATTATTATTATTATTATTATTATTATGGTATTATTACAGAAGGCAGCCCGTCCGTTGACCGAACATGCTCATCTACCGTCCCGACATGGCCTTTGGCTGCTTGAGCACGCCTCACGAACAGGCCCAAACCTTCATTCATTCATGACCGAACAAACATTGTATCGTACTTTTTAACAACACACGCACTGCAATACCGTATTTGTCCGCCAGTGCCAGACAGCCTTATGAAATTTATCTGCCGTTTCCAAACAGCGGCTTTCAATTAAAATATTTCCCTCCACCCCCCTTCGAGTGAAATTACTGTAAGTGTACGAGTGCAGGTTGCGACGCAGTAACAACGACATATGCAAGTTTGGGTGCGGCCGTGGGTGGTGCACATATAGCCAAAGCGCTTAAGGCGACCACTCACGTGAAGTGGGAAATCCGAATTTGATTCCCGATTAGGCACAAATTTCCACTGTCTTCATGTAACTGAAGGTTGTCCATACACGCAACTGCGAATACATTTCGTTTAAGTCGTTCTTTCCCCGATACATTCACGACTGAAATAGTAAAAGAGGGTAGAGACAATGACACATAAAGTAGCCTCCTACACACACTGTAAGATGGCTTACGGAATACAGATATACACTACTGGCCATTAAAATTGCTACCTCAAGAAGAAATGCAGATGATAAACGGGTATGCATTGGACAAATATATTATACTAGAACTGACATGTGATTACATTTTCACGCAAAGTGGGTGCATAGATACTGAGAAATCAGGACCCAGAAAAATCACCTCTGGCCGTAATAATGGCCTTGATACGCCTGGCCATTGAGTCAAATAGGGCTTTCTTGCCGTGTACAGGTACAGCTGCCCACGCAGCTTCGACAAGATACCACAGTTCATCAAGGGTAGTGACTGACGTATTCTGACGAGCCAGTTGCTCGGCCGCCATTGACCAGACGTTTTCAGTTGGTGAGAGATTTGGAAAATGTGCTGACCAGGGCAGCGCTCCAACATTTTCTGTATCCATAAAGGCCCTTACAGGACCTGCAACATGCGGTCGTGCATTATTCTGCTGAAATGTAGGGTTTCGCAGCGATCGAATGAAGGGTACAGCCACGGGTCGCAACACATCTATAATGTAACGTCCACTGTTCAAAGTGCCGTCAATACGAACAAGAGGTGACCGAGACGTGTAATCAATGCACCGCATACCATCACGCCGGATGATACGCCAGTATGGTGACGACGAATACACGCTTCCAATGTGCGTTCACCACGATGTCACCAAACACGGATGCGAGCATCATGATGCTGTAAACAGAACCCCGTTTCATCCAAAAAAATGACGTCTTGCCTTTCGTGCACCCAAGTTGGACGTTGAGTACACCATCGAAGGCGCTCCTGACTGTGATGCTGCGTCAAAGGTAACCGCAGCCACGGTCTCCGAGCTGATAGTCCATGCTGCTGCAAACGTCGTCGGACTCCTCGTGCAGATAGTTGTTGTCTTGCAAACTTCCCCATCTGTAGACTCAGGGATCGAGACGTGGCTGCACGATCCGCTACAGCCATGCGGATAAGATGCCTGTCATCTCGACTGCCAGTAAAACGAGGCCGTTAGGATCCAGCACGGCGTTCTGTATTACCTTCCTGAACCCACCGATTCCATATTCTGCTAACAGTCATTGGATCTCGGCCAAAGCGAGCAGAAATGTCGCGATACGATAAACCGCAATCGCGATAGGCTACAATCAGACCTTTATCAATGTCGGAAACGTGATGGTACGTATAACTCCTCCTTATATGAGGCATCACGACAACGTTTCACCAGGCAATGCCGGTCAACTGCTGTGTGTGGATGAGAAATCGATTCGAAACGTTCCTCATGTCAGCACGCTGCAGGTGCCGCCATCGGCGCCAACCTTGTGCGAATGCTCTGAAAAGCTAATCATTTGCATATCAAAGCATCTTCTTCCTGTCGGTTCAATTTCGCGTCTGTAGGACGTCATCTTCCAGGTGTAGCAATTTTCATGCCCAATAGTGGAGATGTAGAAAAATGTGCAGGTACTTATTGACTGTTTCTGGTAGGGTAAAACCTCACGTATTTTAAATAATGTATCAGTTCCGAAAGCGTATCGTACTGAGCATAGTGAAGCAACCATCAGCAAAGCGTCTGGTGACAGAAATGTTTATTGCCATCAAGAAGGAAGCCGAAATTAATGGGCAGCCACGCAGGCGCCGGTGTGTTTTTTAGGAGCAAAACTAATGACGACGGCAGATACTCGTATGGAGATGTTCCGGGCAGGCCGCGACTCTCCGCGAGTTGGCGCGTCGCTCCGCCAGCGGTGGTGCTCGCCCAGCGGCGCGGCAGACATCTGGCCGCGAGTGCCGGCTGGGAGGTTGGGAGGCTGCCTGACGTCGCCGCTCACTGTGCTCTTCATTATTTGGCTCTCGTCGGCAGCGGAGGCCACAGGCGGTAACGAGACGGCGGGCTCGCATTGCAGTGTCAACACGACCCGGCAGCGCGGCACTCGTTACCAATTAGCGCGCCATCAGTATGCGGGCCCACGGAGCGCAGCGCGGCGCGCGGCGACTCGGGGCTATGCGCGCGCACGGCTGCCCACTCGGCCAGCACTTTGCCCGGCTGGAGGCTCCGCGGAGCCGGCAATGGCGGAGCCGCTGCTGCCGCGCGATTCTTACTCTGTCGAGTCTTAAACCTAGTTTACACGACGACACTGGGTTGCAGGCAACTGCGCTGCGCCAAGACTCAAGTTTCACACGGAATTAGCAGTCTCCCCTCCACAACGGCCTCAGGCCGGGCACGTGATTCCACCTCCACACGGACAGGACTGCCAGCGCTCCTGGTTTTACTTGAGTGTACTATGTTATTCAAAAGAACAAGTTTCCGAAGCTAATAACACACACATATTTTGGGTACGCATCGGAATGTCAGCTGGTTGGCTTGAACATGAACCTTTCCAAAACAAATGTAATGTCCAGCAGGAGATGTGAAAGTCAAGGACAGTCTACTAGAAGAGGTCAGTGAATATGTCTACCTTGGCCAGATTATAAATATGGAGACATAAGGCCAGAAATCTATCGACGCATCAAGCTGGGCTGGCAAGAATTTGGGAAGAATTCAAAAGTATTCAGGTAAAACATGCCAGTAAATTTGAAGAAAGCAGTATTTGATCAATGCATTCTTCCTGTGATGACGTATGGCTGCGAGACATGGACACTGAACTCATTTACTAAAGGGAAACTTAGGACAGCACAGAGAGCCATGGAGAGATCAACGCTGGGCTATACAAGAAAGGACAGGAAAAGGGCAGATGACATCCAGTCTGTGACGAAGGTTAATGACATCTTAGAGACAGTAGGTTCCTTGAAATGGCAGTGGGCTGGCCACATCGCAAGAAGAAAAGACAACAGATGGACGAAGCTAGTACTGGAGTGGAGTCCGAGAGAGCACCGGAGGCCTAGACGAAGACTACCAGACGGATGGGACAAAGACATCAAGAAGATCGCTGGTAACACCTGGCAGAGAACTGCCCAAGACCGTCCCACTTGGAAAAGACTGCTGAAAGCCTACCTGAATCCACGACTCGAAAAGGCCACATCATTTAATGATTGAATTGGCTGATGATGATGATGATGATTTTGGATATGCAACAGTTACATAAGGTAATTCATAATAATGGCAACAGGGTTCGTCGTGGCAGCAAATATATGTGGTTATTGTACAAAGCTTTAAAACCATTCAGCAATGTTATATCAGCCTAAGACACGGATATATTATGATCATAATGCTTGAAGTATGTGGAAAAAAATCTCACAAGAACACCATCAGACAGCAACTTTAATAAATAAACGAAACGAACAATAAACTGCTTGCATCTGCTAAATGTTTGTGTACAAAGAAATAGCCAACTCGTTACAGCAAGTTAAAGTGGAAATTTCACGAACTTGAGATTTTTTAATTGCCGTACACGAAAATAAAGCCGACTCCTTCGGCAATTTTGTCACAGAAATTTTATTTTGAGCAATAAAAACATCACAGTAGAAACTCATGTTCGCTACACACGAAAATTAATAAGAAAAATATTTATTTTGGGAAACAAAACGAAAAAAGAGTGCAAACTTTTGTTAAGTCACTTAATCTTCTAGGCTCTTTTTGGGCTGTACGTTTTTAAACAACTCGTAGTAAAAACCTGAAAAGAATCTGTGCAATCTGGCTGTAGTGCGCTTTGCTGGTTTTGCTTACAGACACAAAGCAGGCGAGAGTGAGTTTGTTTTCCGGCGGGAAAGGCAACATAGTACACTCAAGTAAAACCAGGAGCGCTGGCAGGCACACCCTGCCTCCTGTGGAATCACGTGACCGGCCTGTGGCCGTTGTGGAGGGGAAACCTGAAATTCCTTGTGAAACTTGACTCTTGCACTGCGCTACCGGCCACTGCGCATGCCCGCCGCGTCTTTACGCAACTCGTCGGTGAAACTAAATACTTTCAGCGTGTTCAAAGTTTGGCGACACTATAGTTCAATTCTTTTATCTTGGCGGTTCGGGCATGCCCGCCCAGACGCGGCAGATTGCTGCGTTGCCAGCTGCACGCGCCAAGACAAGCAGCGCCATAGTATAGTTAGCAAACTTACGTTTAGGGGGGAGCTTTATCCAAAATTTTTGAGAAAGTATTCAAGAGCACCTTCACATATCTGTAAAAATGAAGTACTAACAAAATGTCAGTTTGGTTTCCAGAAAGGTTTTTCAACAGAAAATGCCATATATGCTTTCACCAATGAAATTTTGAGTGATCTGAATAACCGAACACCACCCATTGGGATTTTTTGTTGATCTATCAAAGTCTTTTGATTGTGTAAATCATGGAATTCTGCTAGACAAGCTCAAGTATTGTGGCATGAGTGGGACAGTGCACAAATGGTTTAATTGGTAACTAACTGGAAGAGTGCAGAAAGTTGAAATAAGGTGTTCTCATAATACGCAAAGGTCAGCACTTTCCTCAAACTGGGGAACTATCAAGAATGGGGTTCCACAAGGGTCAGTCATGGATCCTTTGTTGTTCTTAATATACATTAATGACTTGCCATTCTGTATTCATGAAGAGGCAAAGTTAGTTCTCTTTGCTGATGATACAAGTATAGTAATCACACCTGACAAACAAGAATTAACTGATGAAATTGTCAATAATGTCTTTCAGAAAATTACTAAGTGGTTTCTTGTAAGTGGACTGTCACTGAATTCTGATAAGACACAGTACATACAGTTCCGTACAGTAAATGGTATGACGCCATTAATAAACATAGACCTTAATCAGAAGCATATAGCCAAGGTACAATATACAAAATTTTTAGGTGTGTCCACTGATGAGAGATTAAATTGGAAGAAACATATTGATGATCTGCTGAAGCGTTTGAGTTCAGCTTTTTACCCAATAAGGGTCATTGTAAATTTTGGTGATAAACATCTTAGTAAATTAGCTTACTACGCCTTTTTTTCACTCATTGCTTGCATATGGCATCATATTTTGGGTAATTCATCACTGAGGAATTAAGTATTTGTTGCACAAAAGCGTGTAATCAGAATAATAGCTGCAGTCCTCCCAAGATCATCCTGAAGGCATTTATTTAAGGATCTAGGATTATTCACAGTAGCTTCTCAGCATATATACTCTCTTATGAAATTGGTTATTAACAACTAAACCCAATTCAAAAGTAATAGCAGTGTCCATAATTACAATACTAGGAGAAAGGATGATCACTATTCAAGATTAAATCTAACTTTAGCACAGAAAGGCGTGAATTATACTGCCACTAAAGTCTTTGGTCACTTACCAAATAGTATCAAAAGTCTGAAAGATAACCATAACTGACTTAATTTTGTTTTGATGTTCAACGCAGTTATTGTGCAGCATTAAATATAGTAAACCATTGCACGAAATTCTGAAGAGTTTTCAGAGGTAAAAGTCCACAGCATATACTTTCTGTATAGTCGATTTCAGTTGCCACTAGAAATTTCAAAAAATTACATTCAAACGAATAAAACTCATGAAGTAAACACTTCGATATTGTTTTTAAATAAAGAAAATATTAAGCACAAGCATTGAACTCAGAACCGTTTGCTTATCAGCCAAACACGTTTTTTAATTTTATTTTAATTTTTTAATTTTTTTAAATCTCATTTTGTTCGCTTTTGTTTGTTACATCTCCTCGAGGAGGACGTTGTAAGACATCCATTGAAGTTCATTGTTGCTCGATTAACTCAGTTTTTTTTATTACAGAGGGCACATAACCCTCTGACCGAATATGCTGAGCTACCATGCCGGCGGAACGCTTTAACTATTATGTTAATCCAGCTCACCATTCAATAGAGTCAATAGACCTTCCTAAGGTCTTTAAAATAGCACGCAAAATACCGAGAAACACTGTTGGTATGACTATGAATTACTCACGTTTCGTCGAAGTACAATAGGAAAGAAAAAAATTACTGCTTTTCTTTATTGCGAAAAATCGGTTAGTGAGAATGATACAAACACTTTTCCTTGTTATAGCCTGAATTAGGAGGCTTATTGCTTGTTTGGTTTAATTAATTAAATGGATATGAAGCAACTGGTATAAAGAATGCTTTTTCCAAACTTTCTGTAAAAGAAAGTCTGCTATCAAGACATTCCTTCTGTTCAATCACTTTATTTATGACTGAACGTTCCTAAAACTGAAGACACTCGTTTGTGCTCTGCATTGCAGTCGAGCTCTGGCAATGTCGTTCTCTGTACATTGGCTGGCTGTGTTTTGTGATGTCAGATGCGCAGAACGAACCTAAACTCGGCCGCCATCGTAAATGATGCGCACTTTAGTTGCCTGTGTTTTGAGGTTATGTGTGTTCGTAGAGTGGAGGAAAACTAAAATATGAAGTGGGGAACGGGGAATAATGTTAGCTTTTTGGATATCTGTGCTTTGCTTAGGTGTTTGTGGAATTTCAATGATGCTGATTACAAAAATAACCAATATATTGCTGCTCCTGACACTTTCACATTCGATCAGAACATAGATAGTTTGACAATATCTGAGCTGCAGGGCAAAATTTATTGAATTAGGAGCAGAAACTCTTTTACTACCTTAAGTGTGTCATTTCCTAATCTAATTCCCTCAGCATCACCCGATTTAATTTGACTACATTTCATTATCCTCGTTTTGCTTTTGTTGATGTTCATCTTATACCCTCCTTTCAACACACTATCCATTCCGTTCAACTGCTCTTCCAAGTCATTTGCCGACTCTGACAGAATTACAAAGTCATCGGCGAACCTCAAAGTTTTTATTTCTTCTCCATGGATTTTAATACCTACTCCAAATTTTTCTTTTGTTCCCTTTACTGCTTGCTCAATATACAGATTGAATAACATCGGGGAGAGGCTACAACCCTGTCTCACTCCTTTCCCAACCACTGCTTCCCTTTCATGCTCCTCGACTCTTATGGCTGCCATCTGGTTTCTGTACAAATTGTAAATAGCCTTTCGCTCACTGTATTTTACCCCTGCCACCTTTATAATTTGAAAGAGAGTATTCCAGTCAACATTGTCAAAAGCTTTCTCTAAGTCTACAAATGCTAGAAATGTATGTTTGCCTTTTCTTAATCTTTCTTCTAAGATAAGTCGTAAGGTCAGTATTGCCTCGCGTGTTCCAGTGTTTCTACGGAATCCAAACTGATCTTTCCCGAGGTCCGCATCTACCAGTTTTTCCATTCGTCTGTAAAGAATTCGCGTTAGTATTTTGCAGCTGTGACTTATTAAACTGATAGTTCGGTAATTTTCACATCTGTCAACACCTGCTTTCTTTAGGATTGGAATTATTATATTCTTCTTGAAATCTGAGGGTATTTCGCCTGTCTCATACATCTTGCTCACCAGCTGGTAGAGTTTTGTCATGACTGGCTCCCCATTCATATATGTTTGAATTTTGAAACTTGCCTCTGTACAGATCTATCTTCAAGAGAGTAGTTTGCAAACTATTCTCTGCTTAATGCGGCCTGTTTCGAATAATTACTGCTGTTAATGTTAATAATTATTTGTGTTAATGAAAAAGCGCCATCACCAACTAAAACCGCTTCTTATAGCATGCTGAATGTTCGCGATTGTAATGCACGCAATGTGATATGTAATTTCAGTTCTGGCGACAGTGCTTCTTGTGTTACAGTATCTTTATTCCTTATGGCATAATTAACTCTATTTAGGAGAAGCGTGAACTGTTCTGGTGACATTCTAAGATGATTAAAAGAATTTCTCGGGTCTTCCATTATAAATTTTTTCAGCAATCATGCTAAGCAACCGAGCTTACGTCTTTTCTTCATCCAATCACGAATCGAAACACGTTTCTTATTTTTTTCTTATGCAGCGATTCCGAGCAACAAGTTTAATTCTATCACAACTCGTGCGACGTGCAGCTGCCAAAACTTTCATTTCTGACACGACTCAGGAACGCACAAAACGACGGAACTGAAGTGTATACTGGTTTCGCCGTGTCTACAGTCAAATATGAAACCATTTGTGCGCAACTCATTCCACGCAACGAGAGGCACAACGCAATGTCGTCATGTAAACTAGGCTTTAGCCTACAGGGACCCTCACACTGCAAAATCCAGCTCTACAAACCTGCGTCCAGAAGGCGCGCCCAAGCGGGACAAGACTGTAATGGGAAGTAACTGCTTCACCTCTTCACAAACAGAAAATCAAATAAATCTCTCGACAGAGCGAAGGCCACTACACTTGATGACATAACACTAGGATTCTCAATACACCGTTTGTGACATCCGAAGTCTGGCGTTATCACACACTGGCAAGAAAAGCAATGTAACATCTTCGTCGCTTCAGTCCGGAACCACGCGACAGCTACGGTCGCAGGTTTGAATCCTGCCTCGGGCATGGATGTGTGTGACGTCCTTAAGTTAGTCAGGTTTAAGTAGTTCTGAGTCTAGGGGACGGATGACTTGAAATGTTAAGTCCCTTAGTGCTTGGAGCCATTTGAATCATCTTCGTGGATAAGTGATATGACAAGTATTTCACCATTGTAAGATTATATGACAACAAATTCATACCAAATAAAACACACCTGTCACTGTAAAGGATATCCAGACATTCACATAGTACACAGTGTACCCGCTCTCTGGCGATAACGCAGGCGTGTATTTTCACATGTAAATAATCATCAAGATGCCGAATGGGATCCTGTCCCAAGATTTCTGCAGTTTGGCCACGCCTCTTCCAGGTTCTGGAGAACGAGTAACTTCCCGCTTGCCCATGTTCGAAATGCTTGAATTTGCCGAGAAATCTTGTGATCTTGCTGGCTAAGGCAGTTGTACACCGCAAAGATCACGTTGCGTCGTGGCACCCTTTATCCTGCTGAAGAATCAAATTACCTTGAAGCTGAAGAAATGGGAGTAAGAGGGCAATAACATCCTGCATTAAAGAAAAAAAGTAGCAGGCACTGGTTGATTTACGGTGCAGAAACACCAAATGTGACCACAGGTTGTAACTGATGCTTTGATCTATGCAAAGTCTCGTGTCGAGACGTGACTCCAATTGAGGAGAGGAGCGCCGGAACAAAAACAGGTAAATCCGCATTTGCTGTTAATACAGAAAGTAACAAATAGTGATCTCTAAATGGCTCCACAAGCTATTAAAAGAAGAAACACACCATAAAACACTTGTGTTGTGCTGAAAATTATTTTGTGGCAGCCTGTATTACTCCAGTATCCCCCACCCCTGCAGCTCAAACACGCGAATACAGCAAAAGTGGATATATCGCGTTATGTTCCGGCGCTCCTCTATTTGTTTACTGACAATAGCCCTGCCTTTAAGACTAGACACTCCTCGTCCCATTATTAATATAAATCTTTAAATTTTAGTCCAAGATGTTTAATTGAGTGAATGTAATAGGAACTGCGAACAAACTACGCACCCGACTAAATCAGAAGTATACAGGCTTCATGCCCCTACCACACTCGTCAACAGCGTTGCAATGCCTTAAACAGGTGAAGTTTCAACACACTTTAGTATCAGTAGTCATCGTTATAGTAATTAGTATTTAATTAAATCTTGTGCACACTAAACGTTATCTGAAACCTAAATGAACCGTTCAAGGAGCCGTAACATGGGTTGCTACTGATAACAGTAGTCAACAATTCTCAGTAAAAATTCGTACTTACAATTAGTAACTTGCGCCGATTATGGCGTTTTTAGTGATTATTTAAATGATTAAGACCTCTTACTGACATCAAACACCTTTATCAAACGAAATAACAATATCTAACGCTTGTTATTTACGTTAATCATCGGTACAGTTTACTACTGAAGATATTTCAACCTCCACTATAAAAAAGAATCACCTAAAAACGCGTAATAAATATTTACCGTGACCAACGTTAAACTTACAGTAAATATCAATTTCTTATATCCTTATTCAGTTAAATTTAATAAACCGCTTCTTATTATGATAATGCCGAACGTGGCAACCAAAGTTATAATTTCATTGCAAACCAGCGATATAGCGACAGCTATCTCTGCGATACTATCGATTCTCTTACGATCTGTAGACGTTATTTCTTGTTACCCCTTTTTCTTATTTATTTCTCTTTGATCCTTGAAATATCTGTTAAGTGAATAAAGAAGTTTAAACCTACACCTCTGATTTCTACAAACGTTACTACTAGCAGCAGTCATGTTCTGACACTTACTACTGTTTACGTGCAGTCGGCCGTTGTGGAAGAGCGGTTCTAGGCGCTTCAGTCCGGAACCACGCTCCTGCTACGGTCGCAGGTTTGAATCCTGCCTCGGGCATGGATGTGTGTGTTGTCCTTACGTTAGTTAGGTTTAAGTAGTTCTAAGTCTAGGGGACTGATGACCTCAGATGTTAAGCCTCATGGTGCTTAGAGCCTTTTGAACCACTGTTTACGTGCACACATACTGGCATACTTGCCATCAGAGGGAATCTGAAATTAGAGGTAGAGCTATCTTTTCTAGGTTTATCTTGCAGCTATCAGGTAATATGAGTAAAGCACGCCACGTACAATGTTCGGTGTTCAATAATGCTGTTTCGCACCGAGTGTCCCTTACCACAGGTTTCGTTCGAGCTCTGAAGAGGGAAAGCTGCGATTTTTCCTTGGCATTTATTTGCAAAAAGTTTATTTCCATTTCAACCGCTGAATATTTGATGTGCTGGAGTGTTTTCTGATCGTAGTTCGGCACCATCTACAATATAAGGCTGTTCCCGACTGCTTTTAGCGGTGAATTTCTTGTGTGTGACGTGGGGTCGTAGCGGCGCTTCATACATCATTGAGAATATAAATAATCTTTCGGAAACCGTTCTGCAAATAAAGTTAAAGAAAAAAATTCTACCTCATCAGTGGATTCTGTTCTCGTGCAAAATACTTCTGTAGTTTTAACACAATCCTCTCCTGCTGACGAACTGCTATTCACAGGAGCAAGATGTGGATCTGAACAACGCGAGCTACCTCAAAAATATAAGTCGTTAACCCGAATGAAGATAAAAAACGATCCAGATGGAGTTTGACTGTCTTCATTATATTAAAAGTGGAATCAGTGACCTCAGATGTCGTGCCTGAGGTTATGGGATTCCGTATAGAATGAAAAGAGACACATTCTACATCACAATATTATTTATATTTGATAACCTGTTTCGTCCAGTATAGGCGACCTTTTGATATGATTATCTAAAATCCATCGTAGCAACTGTTGGGCTTCGTCAGCCGAACTCAGTTCAATTCAGATGACGACGTGCAATAATTTCTACGACGAGCTTCTAGGTAACAAGATCTGAAGACGGTCTACACTGGCTATTCTGGACAGATGGGTTTAATACCGGCCATGATTTACGCTCATTCCCATAGTTGTTGCTTGCTTCTGTTCCAATTAATATCCCGAAGAGATAAATGCTATTTTAGGCAGCTGCTGGACATAATGCACTTCTTTTGAGATCTTGGTCGAAACCCATTGCATCTGCTAGTCGTTTCTCGCTTTTTCATTAAGCCCAGCATTTCTAGGTAAGGAAGTATATCACTAGAATTTCGTCGAAGTTAATTGCTCCTTTCCTCAAGATTTCTGCTGTATTATTATTAAAGATGCCACTCTGACTTGGACTCTACAAACAATTTGCTACTACGCCTGCTCACTAACTTGTAGCTACTTCTTTACTAATGTCAATATTTATTCCATTTTTTATTTTTATGAGGCTCTTCTGTAGACTTAGGGAATCTGTTAGTGTCACTACACTGCTCTGTGGGCATGGACTGCCCCATTTGGATGCCTCCATAACTGAAATGGCTTCCACATAGTTAAAGTACATAGAGCGTGATAATTTTCTGCGACGCTGTATATTACGTGTTTGCTTTCTCACCGTCGGCGGTATTCCACCATGTGGCCCGAAATGTTATAGCATTACTGACAGTCTCTCTGATTCCATTCTCTGCAGGTGTTATTTTATCTTCTTACGTGGAATTTCCAGTTGCTTGGTCCGCTTATAAATGGTTGTACAGGCCGATGATTCACCTCTGATGAAGAGGTGAAGGGACCACACAGAAAAACGTCCTTCTGAGAGTTTGAAATGGTTGTGAAACCTTGGACCGAGTAAATTGAAGATCATGGTGACTATGCTGGAAAACTGTTATTGTAAATTTTGTACTGCCGTTGAAATAAGTAATAAAAATGTTGTATAGATACTGGTTTATTCAGCCTGCATCCATAACCGAGTGACAGAGACTTAGTCTTCCCCATGTGGTCATAGCTAGCTGCATAGAGGAATAATAGTTGCTTGTAACTGGTGGTATGCGCTGTTTACTGTTTCATGATTCCCGTGGGATTTGATGAAGTGAACCTCAAACTTGTATTAGCGAAGTACAGTCCAAGACATCGTTTTCAGGTAAATATAATGACTACGTGACTTCAAATGATTCGGAACCTAGCTCAAGACATTTCATTTTTACCCCCTTTTCTTCTGACGGTTTCAACGGAGTGGCAACGTCACTTCTCCTCAACTACAGAAGAATCTCGCTTGTGTTTATTTTCATCAGGAAGAGCTTCCTGTTATCTAGGGAGACAAAATGTCTCATCTTTAGGAACTTCGTGGCAGATTAAATCAGTGTGCTGAACCGAGATTCGAGCGCGGGTGTTTTGCCTACCCAAGCAAGAATCACGGGCCCTCCTCGCAGGCTTACTGCCGCCAGCACCTCATCTCCTGACTTCCAAACTTCACAGGTACAAGGCGAGGTTCTGACGAAAGTAAGCCGGCCGCGGTGGTCTCGCGGTTCTAGGCGCTTAGTCCGGAGCCGCGCGACTGCTACGGCCGCAGGTTCGAATCCTGCCTCGGGCATGTATGTGTGTGCTGCCCTTAGGTTAGTTAGGTTTAAGTAGTTCTAAGTTCTAGGGGACTGATGACCTAAGATGTTAAGTCCCATAGTGCTCAGAGCCATTTGAACAATTTTTTCTGACAAAAGTAAAGCTGTGAGGAAGGGCCGTGAGTCCTGCTTGGATAGCTCAGTCGGTAGAGCACTTGCTCACGAAAGGCAGAGGTCCCTAGTTCGAGACTCGGTCTGGCACATACAGCAGAGCGTCGATTATCCGAGCGTCGGTCAATCGAACGACCGCTTAACCGAACTGTGTACTCGCTAGCAGCTGTTACTCTCCCAACCTACCGTCCATCATCCCCCTCACTCCCAAACCAAGTTTCCCACAGTAGTCGCCGCACTGGGCCACCGCTGGCGGAACATTGCTTCTAATGGGGCCTTCACAAGGCGCTGCTGACTGGCCAAGACGCCAGTCGCTGTGTTCCAACGACCAGCACACTTCTCACGGCTTGGCACTGGCACTAGAAGTAGCGGCAGAATCAAAGCTGTTCACAGCAACAGCGTCACCAGCTTAGAGTTGAGGCGTGCAGTGCCCCGCAGTTTGAAGGATTGCGCGCCCCCAAGAAGAGCTTCTCACGGTGCAAACAGTCACCTTCTGTTCTCTGTTACGACCACTTGTGTGCTGCTGCGTAAAGAAGTGAACTTGACACAAAATGCTTAAACGTAAACGTGTTGTCCTTTCTATGAGGGACAAGTACGAGATTATTAAAAGGTTAGAAGAAGGTGAATCTGCAATCACTTTATCCAATGAGTACAAGGTGGGGAAGTCGACAATTACGGATATTAAAAAACAAAAGACGAGCATAGCAAATTTTGTATACTGTGTGTATTGTTCATACAAAATGGGTATGTAATATGTATATATTTTTGTTTAATAAACGTGACACATACTAGATTTTCCTACTGAAGTTGCCTTCGTATGTTACTTTGTAATACTGAAAGAGATGCCTGTTTTTATGAATAAATTTACTGTACAGTACTTCCTTTTGGCAAATAAACATGTACAGTTCGATTATCTGAACAAACCAGTTTTCCGAACACCCATGTCCCCCAGTTAATTCAGATAATCGACGCTCTACTGTAGTTTTAACTTGCCAGGAAGTTTCATATCAGGGTACACTCCGCTGCAGAGTGACAGTTTCATTCCGCATTACCTTTTACCTGTAATATCAGTAGCCTTGCGCAATCAGAAAATTTTTAATTGAACTACTTTTTCCAACACCAGCAGAAACTTTAATTCAGTATTGCTTCCTTGTTCTCAGATCGTGCGAAAAATTTCTGAGACGCTCGTTCTGTAATAAGGGTGAAATTACATCGATGAAGGTATCCTTTTATATCGCGGACCATGGATAGCGTCTTTGACTACTAATCTGCTTTTCTGCTTGCTCACCTGCATGGTGCCGGCAGTGAACTGCCTTCTGTCGGCGTGTGAGCATCGCTGTGCTGTGTGCTGGGGACCCTGACACCGCAGGGCAGGCCGCAAACCGCACGTGGCCCACACGGAATCCGCGCGGTGTGTATCGGATAGCGACGTAAGACGCGTGCCACGGCGCCGCTAAGAATCCGTCTCTTGCGGGAGGCAGGGGGCGCTCTTGAGGACCACGAATACCTGCGGCGGTCGCACTGCGAGACGAATTCCTGCCGGGCCGGCCACGAGCGGAGGAATCCTTTGAGGGAGCCACTGCTTCCTTCCTTCGCAAGACGGCGGCGCAGCGGTCGCTCCACATGGGTACGCGTACGTGTGCGTGAACGTCTTTCACTTGTGTACTGTAACCGCCGACTACTTGGGGGAAGCACTTAGACAGGACCACACACACGAATCTGCAGGCAACTGTCAATTTGGTAATATTCAAAATTTGCTATGTGGAAAACCAGTTAATAATAGCTGTGAATCGTGGGATCCGACCAGGGAAATGCTTGAATCTGTTATAAACATCAGTCAGAGTGTATGTATGTCTGGCATCTTCTCCCAAACACCTGAGTCGATTTAACCAAATTTGGCACAAAAACAGCAGACCTCACGAGTAGGGCACTGTTGAATTCAACCTCCTCGCTTCAGTTAGGGAAAAAGTGTTTTTATAGCCTGTGGCATATAAACTGGTCTCCATGATATGCATGTTGTATGAGAACAGTATCGTCACCAAAAGAACCTGCTTTGCAGGGCAGCCTACATGTCAGGGACAAGAATCAGTTTTCCAGTCTCTGACATGTAGTTTGCCCTGCATGACAGGCATGTTGCCGCAGCATTATTCACTTGATTTATTGAACTGTATTGCAGGGGCTACATGTGCCAGTGAACATGGCTGCAGATGGGTTGAGAGTGATAGAGGATGGGAAGGAGAGAGTGAGGGGGACGAGGAAATGGACAGAGAGAGGATGTGTAGAGGGATGGTGCACAGGAGGAAAAGGAAGAAGGATATACAATGTAAAGACGGAGAGAGAGAAGGATATGGTCAGAGGGAAGGGGGAGGAAGATAGAGAGAGGGGTGGAAGAGAAAAAGGTACAACGCGATGGCAGAGGGAGGAAGAGGTAGAAAGAGAGAGGGGGAGGAGTAGGTGCATTCAATACAAGTTTTGAATGGCGAGGCTGTGGTGAAAAGGCAAATTCTGAATAGAAATAATCATCAATGGCAGACATAGACTTCCAGTATAAGGGGTCAAAGTCTTTCTGCCAACAACCTTTTCAATGAGGATGGAGGAGCATACAGAGGCTCTGGGCATACTTTTTGCCCACAGAGTGGAGAACGGTTCCTAAAAGGTAAACTAATCACCAATGACGAAGCAGAAGCAAAATTAACCACTCCATTAGAGACATGTAATGTTAGTGCACAGAGCTTGTGTCCCCTAACTGCAAAAGTGTGATGATGATCTCCACCTTGGCAAACATTCCTAGCAGCAGACGACCATGGGTGACATTACGAAGAGAAAAAGTCAAAACCCAAATAAAAATCAATATTTCAGAGACGGAACGTGGAATGAAAACAGTATAAACGCTGTATGGAAACTTGCAATTTTTCTTTGCCGCGTGTCATTAGCCGAGCGGTTTTAGGCGCTGCAGTTATAGGCTGTGCGGCTGGTGCCGGCGGAGGTTCGAGTCCTCCCTCGGGCATGGGTGTGTGTGTTTGTTCTTAGGATAATTTAGGTTAAGCAGTGTGTAAGCTTAGGGACTGATGACCTTAGCAGTTAAGTGCCATAAGATTTCACACACATTCTAACAATTTTTTTTGTCATCAGTTTTCTGACTGGTTTGATGTGGCCCACCACGAATTGCTGTCCTGTACCAACTTCTTCAGCTCATAGTAGCACATGCAAAATGGTTCCTCAATTATTTGCTGGATGTATTCCAATCTGTGTGTTCCTCTGCAGCTTTTACCCTCTACAGCTACCTCTAGTACCATGGATGTTATTTCCTGATGTCTTTACACAGGTCCTATCATCCTGTCCCTTCTTCTTCTCAGTGTTTTGCATATATTCCTTTCCTCTCCAGTTCTGCACAGAACCACCTGATTTTCAACATTCTTCTGTAACATCACATCTCAAATGCTTTGAACCTTGCTTTTCGGGTTTTTCCACAGTGCATGTTTCACTGCCATACAATGCTATGCTCCAGTCGTACAATTTCAGAAATTTCTTCAGCTAATTAGGAATTAGGTTTGATATTACTAGACTTTTCATGGCCAGAAATGTCCTTTATGCCAGTGCTAATCTGCCTTTGAAGTCCTCCTTGTTCTGTCCATCTTTGGTCATTTTACTGCGTAGGTAGTAGAATTCCTTAACTTCATCCAGTTCCTGACCATCAGTTCTAATGTTAAGTTTCTCGATGTTCTCATTTCTGTTACTTCTCATTACTTTCATCTTTTATCGATTTACTCTCAATCCATACTATTTACAGATTGAACTGTTTATTCCATTCAGTAGGTCGTTGATGCGAAAGCTCAAAAGTGTTGTTGGAAAATGGCGGGTGCGGAACACTGCCAAAAGAACAACCCCAAATGAGTTTTCACAACAGACATTGTTTGAGATTCTTCAACTAGTGGTATTTGAAGAGATGCGTCACACAAATCAATTTTTGAAAAGTAGCGGCCAGCGCCTAATTTGTACATGAGATTCTCTGGGCGTGTCAATGGATACGTATCAACCACAGTTTGTGGGTTGACTGTACAGATACAGTCGACACAGAGGCGAATGTGACCTGAAGGTGGTAATGTGTGTCTTAATTTCTCTGAGACTTTAGATAATGCGACAGGGAATATCACAACAGGCAGCTGAGTTGAAGAAAAAAGAAAATTCCTAAAAAGATCTATGACAGCTGTTCAAGGCAAACATATAGCTGCAGGACAAGGGCTGATAAGTGCTAAGAAACCGCAGGTGGAAGAAGAAATACTTAAACTATCTAAAATAGAAGAAAGCACGAAAATGTTCTGGAAAAGAAAGAAATACGATAGCCTAAGTCACTTTTTACTGAAATTAATTCAAAGTGCAGGGGAATTACGGGGGACAGGATGCAATAAAAATGTTAAGAAATCGAAAGAAAAACATTCATCGGAAGGACAGTTCTGAATACAGAAATGTATAAACCACTTTGAACGTTGATTGTTATGATTCGTCACGCTTCGTGTATCGGTAGAATGCGTCGTGTTCGAAAACATCGTGAGTAAAGATTTTTTCTGCTCCCGTACCACGAGTTATATTGGTGGTAGGAAGGTTCGGTGAAATGTATTAACTGGCCCATGGGCTAGGGAACTTTATATTCCCTACAGAAGGATCGTGTTACTGTAATTATGCTACAGAACCGAGTAAAACTTTGAATAATATACACTTCCTCCAGTTTAGGAAAATGGAGAAAATCCGTTTATACTATCTGTACGCCTATTAGATGTTGTACACCTCACGAGGTTTATGCAGGTACCATTTAGTTCATTGGTGGTTCCTTCAGAAACCCGAAGAAAAGGATTTTCACCATTCTTTCATCGTCAGCAGCAGATATCTAAATAACTAACTGCACTAAACTGCTCAACTTTTAACGGTATTTTCTCTAGGTATTTATATAGAAAAATCTTTACCCCCCCACCAAGAAACCGCTAAGTCGGCTGTGCACAGCAAATGGCTTTAATTTTTACGATATTTTCCTAAGATCACATTCTCGAACAGTCTTCAAATTTTTCTTGATATTTCTATCCGTTTCCGAGATACAGAGGTTCAAAACCAACCTACGTGTACAAGTAAAATTTGGTTTGTTGTGAAAACGTAGCTTATAAAGTGACATAGAACGGACAAATATGCTGTAAATGGTATCCACTGTCATGAGCGGGGTTTCGGGTACTCTATGTTTCAGTACTGAAGCACACTCAAAATTGTGCATGTAAAATCAGGCCTGAGGTGTACAGTTAGTTCTGTGTTATTCTAATTTCACATAAAGAAACTACCAAGATTTTACTGGGTCATTAACTTCTTTTCATTTGAGTGATACGTCCTGAGTAGCAAGGAAAAGAAGGGAACCACTAGAAAAATTCTCCTATCGTAGCACAAGAAAGGCTAATGTGCTCCGGTTTAAAAGACTAATTGAAAGGTGGGGTACCAGTTGCATCATTCTACCATCCTTGGCATCACTAAAAATTTTCAAAAACAACTTTTTCCCGCACATTCGCAATTTTTTATGCTGAGAGAGAGGTGGACAGTGGCAGTGAGAAAGAGACGGAAAAGCAATAATCTAGGCAAAGGTAGACAGTTGTTGTGGTACAGGCAAGGCGAAGGAGGCAACTCTAGTGTGAGAAAAAGAGAGCAGTTGCAGCAGGATGTAGTTGATATTGACAGAACAGTATTAGGAAAAAAGTGAAGGAGACTGTGCCAATGAGAGAGGAATAAATAGAAAATTAATGTTTGTGAGAACCAGCGACAATGATAGAGTCTACGACAATAACAACGAGGAAGTAACAACAACGAAGACAGCAGAATTGTGAAGGAATGTGAGATAACAGCACTAAGAGAGAGCAAGAAGATGACGGTGACAGTATCTGTGAGAAGAGTCAGCTGTATTAGGCCAGAGCGTAGGATACTTGCTGTGAGACAGAAGACAGTGACAATTACACTGCCACAAAGGGATAATGACAATGCGGTGGGCTGAATGAGTGAGTGAGAATGGGCTAGAGGGAGTGATGGGGTATGAGCGTCTTAAAGTGATGGACTGGTGGGTGTGAAGAAGCTAAAGTTAGGGGAGTTTGTAGGAGAGAGAGGTGAGTTGGATGTTAAAAAGAGCGCGAGTATATTTTTTTGCAATTTGGAAATTTGTGGTAAGTCCCTATGAGACCAAACTGCTGAGGTCATTGGTCTCTAGGCTTACACACTACTTAAACTAACTAACACTTTGGACAAAACACATACCCGAGGGAGGACTCGAACCTCCGATGGGAGTAGCCGTGCAAACCGTGGCAAGGTGCCTAAGACCACGCGGCGACCCCGCGCGGCCAAATATGTTCGCATCCCAAAATGTTTGCGAAAATTTTTGAAGGTGCTCAGGGAGATAGAATACGGCATCTGGTACTCTACTTTTCAGTAACAGTCTTTTAAGCAGGAACATATCCGCCTGTGCACTGGTAGGAGCATTTTCCCGTTGCCTATGGTTTTCGCGTCTGTTACTCGAGAGAAATCTTTGCTGTACTATCTGCGCCCACTGGCCTATTATCTCTGTAGTTGCTTCTGCTGCGCTGGCTCGGCCAATGAGAATTTAAGGCGCTGATCCTGTCCGCGTGGCTTGCAAGTTCGAGGGACGTGGCTTGCAAGTTCGAGGGAGACAAAGGTTTTTTCAGAATATTGTCTTCGACTCTACTCTGGTGACTGGTAGTGTGTACTGGTTTGTATGTATCACACTGTCTTGAAGTATACCGTGAAACAAGCGCGTGATGTGTGAACGCAACCTTGGGATTGTTTATGCTGAGAACTATAAACAACATTTCTCCATGACCCTTCTCTGGAAGACCAGGTACTATTTAAATATATTTACGAACTTGACAACCCTTATTGGAAAAAGAGTTTCCTTTGGATGCTGAAGCAGTATGAATAGCAGAGTGGGACAAACGGTTGCTATTAACGTTGTTCAGTTTACGTTCTCTTTTCATGTACTAGAGTTGAACATACAGGTGCTTTATTCACCACGGGTTTCTTGCGTTTTGTTAGTTATACGACTACTCTGTAGATGAGACTTTGTCCCTTTGTGGCCATGAGTGCCAAGTGACTTACGATATACCTTGTGGGTTTAAAAATCACCAGATAGTACAAAGACTTTGGCATTTATTTATACGTATTTCCCTCGCAAAATTAAGCACAAAGGTACATTTATTATAAAGTTTGTCTTTGAAATACACGAGGGTAGGTACACTTATATCATGCAGTTAAGATAATGATTCGCGATTGTAACGTTCTTTATAAATGTTTTGTGTTTTTTGTTTTGTTTTTGCCAATGAATATACAATCCGTAATGTTTGTCTTACTCAAATTTACTGTGTGATGTGTTGTCGAGCAAATGACTTAATCTGCAAAACCAGTACGCAATTTTCATAATGAATCCAGCCCCACTGAAATTTACTCAGTCACGTGAGCACCGACCATATCATTCGTCCATAGACAAAAAACTAAATTCTACCAGATAGCCACGAGCGTAAGTCAGATCCTACGTATGAAAGAGTGCAACGGCAACTGCTACTGCGCTCAGCGCTCCCCTATTCACAATCGATTCTGCCACTCAGCCAACATCTTTTGTTCAGTGGTGTCACAAATACAATCTCTTCTACATATGACAGTCGTTTCAGGTCATTTTTCATGAATTATGTAACAAAATTGAGCTCCACGTACAAGTGGACCTCTCACACGATTTTGTACCATGAGCGCGACTGTTATATCAGTAACAATTATTTCACAGGATTTAGGTTCTTCAAGAGCGAAAGGTAGTCGCCGAGTTCTAGTAGAAGTATTTGATATTCCAAAAGGTATGGGAGCGAGAACTTTCTGGTGACGTAAGAGACGTTTTACAACACAGAGGAGATCAAGTACACAAACCAGAGTTTGACAGAGCTTCGGAAGACCTGCGAACAAACAAAGCAGAAGGGATGGGCAACATTTCTTCCGAATTTCTAAAACGATTGGAGGAATCGGCGACCAAACGCCTAATCAGTTGTAGAGTTAATGAGATTGGACACATAAAACCAGACTTTCTAAAATCCAAAAAAAAAAAAAAAAAAAAAAAAAAAAAAAAAAAAAAAAAAAAAAAACTCGAGTGCAAAGACAGACTAATACGAAAACTATCTAAGAATCAGCTGAAGAGGTCATGAATGCAAGTTACCTACAAAATAATTACGTAAAGAAGAATGGATAATAAAACTGGTGATTTGTTAGATGGCGAAAGGTAAAGCCACCAAAGAGGCAGTCCTGAAGTTCCAGTTGACAAAGGAAGCAAGAATCGTAAAAAATCAAGATCCCTTCATCGAATTTGTCGACCTGGAAAGAGCGTTCGGCAATGTAAAATGTTGCAAGTAGTTTTAATTAATCAGAAAAGTTGGCGTAAGCTATAGGGAAATAGGGGTAATACGCATTACGTTTATGAATCAAGAAGGAATAATGAAATGGAAAAATCAAGAAAGACGTCCTGATTTAAAAGACTGTAAGACGAGGATGAGATCTTACTCACATCTTGTTCAATCTATGCATTGAAGAAGCAATGGCGGAAATAAAATAAACATTCGAGAGTTGGATTAAAATTCAGGATGAAATGATATCAACGATACGTTCGGCCTATGACGTTGCTATCCTCAGTGAATGTGAGGAAGACGTATAGAGGTTACTGAGTGGGATGAACAGTCTAATGAACACAAAATACGGATAAAGAGTAAACCAAAGGATGACGAAGGTGATTCGGAGCAGCAGAAATAAGATCAGCGAAAATTTAGCATCAAAATTCGGCATCACGAAGTAAACGAAGAGAAGAAATGATGATTAAGTTCTCGTAGCTAGGCATTAAAGTAACGTAAAATTTTTGTAATTTGTTGCCCTTTGACTGAAAAATTATTTACGTGCACAACCTACTGCAATGTCGGCAGTGTGGCCATTATAAAGTGGAAATAATAGAGCTTCAACACGTGGCAAAGCTTAAAAATCATTTGACGTAAATGCGCGTCATCCTCACATCCGCAAAATGGGTCTTTAATCTTAAGACTACGTCCACATTAAACGAGAGCGAGACAAGGTCCATGCCGAAAATGGTGAGAATTATGCATACTTCTAACGATGGTAACACGTTTTACGTGAATAACATTAAATACTTACTCGTGCACATTGTATACATCCAGGAAACAATGCAAGACCCCCACACTGCTGTTGATACCATATGCGCCTTTGGGAAGGCCTGTCCAATCTCCTGATCTATAGCAATAAGCGAGTTACACGGACCTGTTGCAGCTTCTAAATCTACATCTTGATCTACATCTATACGTTGCGATGTGTTGTGGAGAGAACAATTTGTACAAGTATCATTTCCCCCCACTTCCTGTTCCCGTCGCATATGGAGCTCAGGAATAGCAATTTCTGGTACGCCTTTGTGTGTGTTCTAACGCCTTATTTTATCTTGATGGTCCTCTCGCCTATGTAACAGCTTCCAGGTGCAACTTACTTGATTTTCAGTAATTCATGTAATTATTGAACGAATTAAGAAGTTTAAAATGATGACATAGTCTACTTATTAAGAGGTATAATCCTACGATACAAGTTTAACACAATAAGACAAGTCTCACTGTTAAAAACTGTGTACATGGCTTGAGGCCGCGTAAATACCCGGGCTACGGTCATCCACTATTTGATAATGAGAGCACTTACTGACTTCAATCATACTTAAAATTTTTAAGTTTTATGAAACTTGACAACCTCCACAAACTAATGAAAGAAAGTTTATCGTTTGCTGTACTTTCGCTTGTGATGCAGTCAAACTTTAGTATCAGGCATAACTATCAGTTTCTTACTTCTTCGGTACTTACTCTATTCGCAACACATTTCACAGACAGTACGCGCATAGGTGTGCGGACATTTGCCACGCCGGACATTTGCCACGATTTTACCTGCTCCAAAGGGTTGGGTCCCTTGCCTCTCCCTCCTCCCCCTGCTCCTCCACCTCCTCCTATATTATATTTGCAGCGATTCTCATTTCGAATTCTGGAATATTTACTTTGGTGAAGGAATTTCGGAAAAATGCGTTTAGTAATTCCACTTTAGTGGCACTGTCATCAGTAACATTACCGTCGCTGTCGTGCAGTAAATGTACATTCCTGGAAATGGAAAAAAGAACACATTGACACCGGTGTGTCACACCCACCATACTTGCTCCGGACACTGCGAGAGGGCTGTACAAGCAATGATCACACGCACGGCACAGCGGACACACCAGGAACCGCGGTGTTGGCCGTCGAATGGCGCTAGCTGCGCAGCATTTGTGCACCGCCGCCGTCAGTGTCAGCCAGTTTGCCGTGGCATACGGAGCTCCATCGCAGTCTTTAACACTGGTAGCATGCCGCGACAGCGTGGACGTGAACCGTATGTGCAGTTGACGGACTTTGAGCGAGGGCGTATAGTGGGCATGCGGGAGGCCGGGTGGACGTACCGCCGAATTGCTCAACACGTGGGGCGTGAGGTCTCCACAGTACATCGATGTTGTCGCCAGTGGTCGGCGAAAGGTGCACGTGCCCGTCGACCTGGGACCGGACCGCAGCGACGCACGGATGCACGCCAAGACCGTAGGATCCTACGCAGTGCCGTAGGGGACCGCACCGCCACTTCCCAGCAAATTAGGGACACTGTTGCTCCTGGGGTATCGGCGAGGACCATTCACAACCGTCTCCATGAAGCTGGGCTACGGTCCCGCACACCGTTAGGCCGTCTTCCGCTCACGCCCCAACATCGTGCAGCCCGCCTCCAGTGGTGTCGCGACAGGCGTGAATGGAGGGACGAATGGAGACGTGTCGTCTTCAGCGATGAGAGTCGCTTCTGCCTTGGTGCCAATGATGGTCGTATGCGTGTTTGGCGCCGTGCAGGTGAGCGCCACAATCAGGACTGCATACGACCGAGGCACACAGGACCAACAACCGGCATCATGGTGTGGGGAGCGATCTCCTACACTGGCCGTACACCTCTGGTGATCGTCGAGGGGACACTGAATAGTGCACGGTACATCCAAACCGTCATCGAACCCATCGTTCTACCATTCCTAGACCGGCAAGGGAACTTGCTGTTCCAACAGGACAATGCACGTCCGCATGTATCGCGTGCCACCCAACGTGCTCTAGAAGGTGTAAGTCAACTACCCTGGCCAGCAAGATCTCCGGATCTGTCCCCCATTGAGCATGTTTGGGACTGGATGAAGCGTCGTCTCACGCGGTCTGCACGTCCAGCACGAACGCTGGTCGAACTGAGGCGCCAGGTGGAAATGGCATGGCAAGCCGTTCCACAGGACTACATCCAGCATCTCTACGATCGTCTCCACGGGAGAATAGCAACCTGCATTGCTGCGAAAGGTGGATATACACTGTACTAGTGCCGACATTGTGCATGCTCTGTTGCCTGTGTCTATGTGCCTGTGGTTCTGTCAGTGTGATCATGTGATGTATCTGACCCCAGGAATGTGTCAATAAAGTTTCCCCTTCCTGGGACAATGAATTCACGGTGTTCTTATTTCAATTTCCAGGAGTGTACTTACTGAGCCTTTCCGCTGGTTTACTTAACATAGGACCAGAATCTTTTTGGATTTTCCGTCACATTTTTAGAGAGCGTTTCGTTGTGGAAATTATTAAATGCATCTCGCATTGAAATCCGCACCAAATTTCGAGCCTCAGTAAAACTTCACCAGTCTTGGAGATTTTGCGTTCGTCTAAATTATACATGCGTTTTTCGGTGCTCCTGCAGAAGCTTTTTGTCGTGTTTTGTGTACCGTAGGGTATCAGTTCCGTCTCTGATTAATTTATTTGTTATGAATCTCTCGAGTGCTGTTGATACTATTTCTTTGAACTTAAGCCACATATGGTCTGCACTTACATAGCTGGGAAGGAAGAGGACTGTCTCTTAGAAAGACGCCAACAACTTTTAGCTGCTTCCATAAATAGATATATTTCGCGCTTAGTTTTGGTGAATTTATTTGTTACGGAATTGAGTTTCGCTCGACTGTGTGTTCACTAATCCCTGTATCCGTCGTGATGCTTAGGATTATTTGTGTCTAAGAGATCAAGTGTGTTTTCGTAACCATTTACAATTTGAATGGCCTCTTGAACCAATTGTTCACAATAATTAAAATACCATTTAGAACAATTACGGAAGTTGTTTTCTATCTACAATAGGGTATGAAAATGTATTTTCGTCAACATACGGAAGGTAGATTGAAGTCACTGCCAACTATAATTGTATGAGTAGGGTACCTATTTGTGATGAGACTCAAGTTTTCTTTGAACGGTTCAGCAGCTGTTTCATCTTAGACAGGAGGTCGGTAAAAGGAGACAGTTATTAATTTATTCCGGTTGTTGAATATAAGCTCTGCCCTTGCTAAGTTACAGGAACTATCTGCTTCAATGTCGCTTGTGGGCTGGAACACACATTACATTATTTTTCCTTAAGTTGTGCTTCTTGTTGCTGTTATACTGTAGATCATTACAATTATTGTTTTTTCCTCCAAAACCTAGGATGCTTTCTCTGTGATCCTGTAAATACCAGAGCTAAACAATGTAGAACAACAACGTACGTTACAAGCATAGTATTCTGCATTACTTCATTTCCTTATTTCTAACATTTTAAAATTGTACGTCGACTTTAGATGACATGTCAATCATAGATGTTCTTATCTCTGTTTAGTGAACGTATTTTCAGTCATTTTTGGAACACTGTCCCGCTACACATCATTAACTAATGTTTCGCCGCAAGGGATATCGGATTGTAGAGGGTAAATAAATATATCGTTCTTCTTTTCAAAACTTCATATACCAATTTCTTTGTTCCTTATTGTCTTTTGAGCATGCAGTTGTAGTAATTAAAGTAGGCACAAATACAGTGATCAAAAAGAAATGATTTGCGTCCATTCGCATCCTCCTTACATCGTTCCTCTCTTGTTGCTCCCATGGCGATGGACTGTTTCTATCGCAATCAGTAAGCATGAAAGGAAGCTACCATACAGACAGAGGGATCTGTATTTATTCTTGGCAGAACTAATTACATACTGACATAATCGTCGGTATTGCTTCGTTTCCAAAAAGATATAAATATTACGATTTCGGAAAAGAAGCTCTGTATTTCGCCAAGATGTCGAAGAAGAAGGTCCCTTACTTACTGGTTGTATCGAGTAAGATGTGCAGACGGCGGTCTGAAAGCGGACAGAAGAAGTTCGAAGAAGGGCGTCCCTTACCTGAGAAATCGCTACTCAAGCTACCTGGCGCCGGGGCAAGTGTGGCAAATGTCCGGCGTGGCAAAAGTCCGGCGTGGCAAATGTCAGGCATTCCGCGCATATACCGTTGAATGTGTCCGCAAAATCACATCATTCTACGACACACTGTAATAAACATCGGCATGCGCCAAAAACCAGCGCATAGCGGCGTAGCCGCGGGGTCTTGGGCGCCTTGCCAAGGCTCGCGCGGCTGTCCCCGTCAGAGGTTCAAGTCCTCCTTCGAACATGAGTGTGTGTCCTTAGCGTCAGTTTGTTTACGCAGTGTGGAAGCGTAGCGGCCCATGGCCTCAGCAGTTTGGTCCCATAGGAACTTACCAGAAAATTCCAGTTTCCAAAAACCAGCCTTGTCTTACCACGGAGCGCAAATTAGCGAAGTTATGTTCTTGCAGTGTTTGGCAATGAGAGTATTTAGCGACTTCAGACCTATTCTGAACTTTTCCTTGCTTACATGTTTAACGTCAATTATAAGGAGCAGTGAAATGAAAATGAGGCAGGCGGAAAAAAGTTAGTAAAATGTTTATTTAAAAATTATCGGTTTAATTGTTAATACATTTATCTCACTGTGAGACAAGACGGCCAGTGCCTTCAAGAAAATTATTCCTGTTGCCTATGGAAGTATGATGTTAACGAAGCGTGCATATATTCGTCCAAAGCAAGTCGACAGGCACGAATTTCTTTCTTCAGGTCTCCAAAGATATTGTAATCGCGTGGGGAGAGATCGGGAATCTATGGAAGTTGGGATAAGGACTTCCCGGTGAAATTTTCTCACCGTATCGAAAAAACAGGCACGCCAGCCCCGGGAAAGTCATATTGCCCTTTCATTCCAAGCGCCCACTGCTCATTGAGTTTCTGGCACATAGCACCACAATTATTGCGCGACGGTACATGGACACTTTGCAAATAATGAAGTGCGCAGGAAGTCAAAACGTGCACCAATGTTGACTGACGGCATAATTTTGTTGCAGGGTACTCTCATGGTTCTGTAGGAAACCGCAAACTTTTTTCCATAAAGACACAGAATGTCTTATCTCACACACGCCTTAACTGTTACAGCGATTCCTTTTTAAATAATAAAATATTTACTTTTTTCCATTTATATTGAATACATTAACTCATTTGTAAGGTAATACGAAGTTTGATGCTGTCTTATATATCAGGGTTGGATTCTTTAAAAAAAACAGGGGTTTACTGGTTTGTCAGTAACAGAGCACACCTGAAATGCGATGGAAAGGCATATAATTTCATGTCAGTCTCCAGTCGGCATTCCTCATGAACTGACACAACATGTGTTTGAAGTACGATAAGAAATTTGCTAAGGTAACATTTGTAAGCTGTTTGCTATACTCACGCCTGTTGGGGTCAGAACTCACATACTGATTGTGGTATCGTCAGATCATGGTGCCACACCATAGTTGGCGGTGCGCACCGATAACAGAGACATTAACGACGTCTCGCTGCAATCCGCAACTATGAGTAAGAGACGGTAAAGAAGACACACCCTGTCTCTTAGCGCACCAGCGCCCACACACGGAGGTCAATATAGAGCCGTGCATGGAAGCGCTCCTTCTCAGTTCGTGACCTCAGCTGAAGCAGTCAACATCATCGAGTAGGACAAAGAGCTATTCCGGCCTGATATGGAAAATTGCTATTGCAAATGTTGAGCATTGAACTTCAAGAAAAGAGTTTGTTAGTTAGTGAACCAAGTGATGCTTTATTAGTCAAAAAAAATGGTTCAAATGGCTCTGAGCACTATGGGACTCAACTGCTGTGGTCATTAGTCCCCTAGAACTTAGAACTACTTAAACCTAACTAACCTAAGAACATCACACACATCCATGCCCGAGGCAGGATTCGAACCTGCGACCGTAGCAGTTGCACGGTTCCGGACTGAGCGCCTAGAACCGCGAGACGACCGCGGCCGGCGCTTTTATTAGTCAACGAAGGTTTCAAATTACCAAGCACTCCTCAGGCAAGGGATTGTGTCAGGTAAAATAAATCGTTTTATCATTCATGTAATAAAGCGAACTAATATTTCATAGGCTATGCTATAGAAGATGAACGGAATGGACAGTGTCTTGAGAGGAGTATATAAGATGATCATCTACAAAAGCAAAACGAGGATACGGGAATGTAGTCAAATTAGGTCGGGTGATGCTGAGAGAATTAGATTAGGAAATGAGACACTTAAAGTAGTAAAGGAGTTTTGCTATTTGGGGAGCAAAATAACTGATGATGCTCGAAGAGGATATAAAATGTAGACTGGCAATGGCAAGGAAAGCGTTTTTGAAGAAGAGAAATTTGTTAACATCAAGTATAGATTTCAGTGTCAGGAAGTCTTTTCTGAAAGTATTTGTATGGAGTGTAGCCATGTATGGAAGTGAAACAAGGACGATAAATAGTTTGGACAAGAAGAGAATAGAAGCTTTCGAAATGTGGTGCTACAGAAGAATGCTGAAGATTAGATTGGTAGATCACATAATTAATGAGGAGGTACTGAATAGGATTGGGGAAAAGAGAAGTTTGTGGCACAACTTGACCAGAAGAAGGGATCGGTTGGTAGGACATGTTCTGAGGCATCAAGGGATCACCAATTTAGTATTGGAGGCCAGCGTGGGGGGTAAAAATCGTAGAGGGAGACCAAGAGATGAATACACTAAGCAGATTCAGAAGGATGTAGGTTACAGTAGGTACTGGGGATGAAGAAGCTTGCAGAGGATAGAGTAGCATAGAGAGCTGCATCAAACCAGTCTCAGGACTGAAGACCACAACAACAACAACATGTTGTAGTTGAGGTGGAGCCTCTCCCAGGGCAATCGAAGAACAGGAAAAGTCGTCTAGTCTGCGAAATGATCGTGCCGAGCTTCGAGGCCATCACAACCCTCCCTCAGTCAAACTTAGGTAGATCGCGTGCCTTCCTGATTCTGTACACGGACAGCGCGTTCAGTGATACTATATTCACCGTGAATATGTCTGATAAGCAGGCATTTCTCTCCAGGTGACGTTGCTATTACCAGGAGGGTTCATAACACTAATGGTCGACGTTCCAAATTAAAAGTTGTAATATTAGTATCTGTCTCGATAGTTTCAATAAACTTACATTCGATAATTTAACCATGCAGGCTCATAAAAGCCATGCAATTTGTGTAAAAAATTTCTTAGACTGTCGCTGAGCAGCGCCTACCTGATATTTCAAAGAATACCTTACGCGCGGAATACGAATTGTTCATAAGTTGTGTCGATAGAGATATTTTGTGTTTTTTTTTGTCAGCTGAAGAATTGTAATCCACTTCAGTTAACAAAGCCCTGATATATTTTTTAAAGACGGCGGACGCGTATATGGCGTGGTCCGCAATAATTAGTTATTATAAAATATTAGTATTGTGCAGTGCTATGTAAGAATTTATGTGTGCAGCTAAGATGAAATGTCGAAAATGTTAAAGGACTTTGCCGGCCGGAGTGGCCAAGCGGTTCTAGGCGCTACAGTCTGGAACCGTACGACCGCTACGGCCGCAGGTTCGAATCGTGCCTCGGGCATGGATGTGTGTGATGTCCTTAGGTTGGTTAGGTTTAAGTAGTTCTAAGTTCTAGTGGACTGACGACCTGAGAAGTTAAGTCCCATAGTGCTCAGAGCCTTATTTTTGTTGTTGTTAAAGGACTTTATTTAAAGAAATAGCTAGCAATATGAAATGTACGGAGCCTATTGTTAGAGATAATGACTAAGGTAATTACATTGGTTATTGTGCTTTCGAATACTCTAGTGCCTGCTTATTACTTGAAGTATTTCTTTGCTATCCATCTCCTATTAATAGCAACAGATATAATGGTGTTTTTATAGTTTTCATACAGCTACCAGGGACTGACTGGATGTCGGCAAACGTCGTAGTTACGACAGATGGCGCATTGCCATTTTAACTTGTTTGTGATTTAAATCCAACTTCTTTTAATGTGTGGTGTAGTATAGCAAAGAAAATTTTCAGCTCTGTCTGGTCCCTTAGGTATCTCTGTTCGTAGTTGCTATGTCTCACATCCAGCCGTGATCGAACATGACCACGACACAAATAAATTAAGTGGCAATGCGAACTCTGTTCTTAATCTTGAGAAGGCTACGCCTTCTGCAAACAATTTAAGGTGAAATATAAACTATCATTTCCACTACTTAAGTTTTTTGAAAAGTCTTTGCTCTTCCTGCCAAGAAGTGGTGCAAAACTCACAATAGATTTCTGAATCTTCACAAGAGAATAATAATTTGATCAAAATATAAATACCTTTTTTTAAAAAAGAAAAAACCACAAAGTTTATACCGGTTATGTAATAAACTTATTGACAAAGTTTGATAAATATGAGACTGGGCTTCGTAATGTTGTTGTTGTGGTCTTCAGTCCTGAGACTGGTTTGATGCAGCTCTCTATGCTATTCTATCCTCTGCAAGCTTCTTCATCTCCCAGTACCCACTGCAGCCTACATCCTTTTGAATCTACATAGTGTATTCATCCCTTGCTCTCCCTCTACGATTTTTACCCTCCACGCTGCCCTCCAATACTAAATTGGTGATCCCTTGATCCCTCAGAACATGTCCTACCAACCGATCCCTTCTTCTAGTCAAGTTGTGCCACAAACTTCTCTTCTCCCCAACCCTATTCAATACCTCCTCATTACTTATGTGATCTTACCCGTATCTAATCTTCAGCATTCTTCTGTAGCACCAAATTTCGAAAACTTCTATTTTCTTCTTGTCCGAACTATTTATCGTCCTTGTTTCACTTCCATACATGGCTACACTCCATACAAATACTTCCAGAAAAGACTTCTTGACACTGAAATCTATACTTGATGTTTACAAATTTCACTGATTCAGAAACGCTTCCCTTGCCATTGCCAGTCTACATTTTATATCCACTCTACTTCGAGCATCATCAGTTATTTTGCTCCCCAAATAGCTAAACCCCTTTACTACGTTAAGTGTCATTTCCTAATCTAATTCCCTCAGCATCATCCGACTTAATTCGACTAATTCCATTATCCTCGTTTTCCTTTTGTTTATGTTCATCTTATATGCTCCTTTCAAGACACTATCCATTCCGTTTAATTGCTCTTCCAAGTCCTTTGTAGTCTCTGACAGAATTATAATTTCATCGGCAAACTTCAAATTTTTTATTTCTTCTCCATGGATTTTAATGCCTACACCGAATTTTTCTTTCCTTTCCTTCACTGCTGGCTCAATATAAAGATTGGGGATAGCCTACAACCCTGTCTCACTCCCTTCCCAACCACTGCGTCCCTTTCATGTCCCTCGACTCTTATAACTGCCATGTGGTTTCCGTACAAATTGTAAATATCCTTTCGCTCCCTGTATTTTACCCTGCCACCTTCAGAATTTGAAAGAGAGTATTGCACTCAACATTGTCAAAAGCTTTCTCTAAGTCTACAAATGCTATAAACGTCGGTTTGCCTTTCCGTAAGGATTTTGTTTAAGACAAATCGTAGGGTCAGTATTGCTTCACGTGTTCCAGTATGTCTACGGAATCTAAGCTGATCTTCCCCCAGGTCGGCTTCCACTAGTTTTTCCATTCGTCTGTAAAGAATTCGCGTTAGTATTTTGCAGCTGTGGCCTATTGAACTGATTGTTCGGTAATTTTCACATCTGTCAACACCTGCTTTCTTTGGGATTGGAATTATTATATTCTTCTTGAAGTCTGAGGGTATTTCGCCTGTCTCACACATCTTGCTCACCAGATGGTAGAGTTTTGTCAGGACTGGCTCTTCCAAGGCCGTCAGTAGTTCTAATGGAATGTTGTCTACTTCCGCGGCCTTGTTTCGACTCATGTCTTTCAGTGCTTTGTCAAACTCTTCACGTAGTATCGTATCTCCTATTTCATCTTCATCTACATCCTCTTCCATTTCCATAATATTGTCCTCAAGTACATCACCCTTGTATAGACCCTCTGTACAGTCCTTCTACCTTTCTGCTTTCCCTTCTTTGCTTAGAACTGGGTTTCCATCTGAGCTCTTGATATTCATACAGGTGGTTCTCTTTTCTCCAAAGATCTCTTTAATTTTCCTGTAGGCTGTATCTGTCTCTACGTCCTTACGTTTTTCATAATGTAACACTTTCGGTTTCCGTCAGCGTATATCTAATCAAATGGGTGGTCACGTAAGACTCGAAAGATGCCTGTGGTGCTGCGGACAGTCCGCGTGGGTTAATGGAATCTCTGGCCAGATCGGCGCAGCTCTGCAACTAGATTAGCAAGTCCGGCGCATGCGCGGGCGCGCACAGTGTTTCTTACGGCCCGCGGAGGAAGAGGCGCCGCTGCTGCCGGCTGAGAGGAAGCCGCAAGCCGAGCCGGCCGCTCATTACATTAGCGCCGACAATGGGGCTAACTTGGCGCCCGCCTGCCGTCTTCGGCCTCCACCGCCGCCGCCGCCGCCGCCGCCGCCGCCGCCTCCGCCGCCCCCGCAAGGGCGCGTTTTTCCCCCGGCCCGTTGCTGCCCTCCGTCGGCCCGTTTCGCCTTCGCGACGTCCTCCTCCTGGAGGCTGAACGGAGGGCGCTATCGCCTTACCCTCCGGCTCGGAGGGCCGCAAGTTTCCTCCACGGAGCATTTAGCCCCCAGTTAAGCCAACGTCCGCGCCGCATCCTTCCTTCCTTCCTTTCGGCAGAGGCCAGAGGACGAGGAGAAGGACTGGGAGGAGGCGGCTAATCTAGTTACCGACTTGGCAACAAGCGGCCGTTCGGCGGCGTTGTCTGCGCGGACGCGTGAGTACGTGGAGGAGGCGGCGCGGATTTCTGGAAGCGGCAGGAGGAGGAGGAGGGACCGGGGATTGTGTGTCCGACTTGCAAAACAATAACACTGGCAGCGCCTTGTCTGGAGCATTCTCCGGTCTTCAAAGGGGATTACAGTGTGCTCGGGCTACTTAGCGGACCGCGCCGGAGTTGCGGCAACTAAGTTGGCGGCGCTGCGTGCTGCTGGTGGCGTGGCGCGGCGTGGCGTGGCGGGCTGCCGGCCGCCGTAACACGAACGCCGGCCACGGCTGCACCGCACAACCGCCCACGGTGCTCCTGACGGCTGTTTCCAGGCTCTCCAGCCAAGAGGCCGCAACTTCTCGTAACCTCGGCAGCATTCTTATGACAAGATTCAATGAGCGGATGCTCAAAATTTGCTACAACTGATTTTCAAATCGATGTAGTAAGGCAATACAAAAACGTTCAGAGAAATTCAGGAATAAAGAGATACAACTCACTTAAGAATGAAATAAATAGTAAGTGCAGGGAAGCTAAGGTGAAATGACTGCATGAAAAATGTGAACAAATCGAAACAGAAATCATTGTCGTAAGTACTGACTGAGTATATAGGAAAATCAAAACAACCTTCTGTGAACTTAAAAGCAAGGGCGATAACATTAAGAGCACGATGAGAATTCCAGTGTTAAACGCAGAAGGAGAGACCGCTTGGATGTAAAGAGTGCATTGAAGGTCTCTATAATCTGAAAGCCGCGCGGGATTAGCCGAGCAGTCATGCACTTTGCGGCTGGTCCCGGCGGAGGTTCGAGTCCTCCCTCGAGCATGGGTGTGTGTGTTTGTCCTTAGGATAGTTTAGGTTAAGTAGTGTGTAAGCTTAGGGAGTGACGACCTTAGCAGTGAAATCCCATAAGATTTCACACACATTTGAGCATATTTATAATCGGAAAGACTTGTCTGGTTACGTGATGGAATAAAAGTCAGGAATCGACAAAGTAGTGATAGGATAGCCATTATTGGGATAAGAAGTTAGGAGTGCATTTAAAGAGTTAAGATCAAATAAGGCAGAAATAATGGATTCCTTTTTATATTAATTGGGAGAAATGGCAAGAAAATTGACTATTCACGCTGGCGAGTAGAACGTGTGAGTCTGCCGATATACAATCTGACTTCCCGAAAAACGTCATGCACACAATACCAAGGTTGCAAGAGCCGACAAGTGCGAGGATTCTAGCACAATAAGCTTAACAGCTTATACAAATGGTTCAAATGACTCTGAGCACTACGGGACTTAACATCTGAGGTCATCAGTCCCCTAGAACTTAGAACTACTTAAACCTAACCAACCTAAGGACATCACACACATCCATGCTCGAGGCAGGATTCGAACCTGCGACCGTAGCGGTCGCGCGGTTCCAGACTGAAGTGCCTAGAACCGCTCAGCCACACGGGCCGGCCAGCTTATACATCTAAGTTGCCGACAAGAATAATATACAGAAGAATGGAAAAGATCATTTTGGCTTTAGGAAAGGTAAAGGCACTAGAGAGGCAGTTATGACGTTGCTGTTGGTAACGGAATGAAGACTGAAGAAAAAACAAGACATGTTCATATAATTTATCGACATTGAAAAAGTATTCGACAGTGTAAAATAGTGCAAGATGTTTGGAATTCTGACAAAAACAGGGATAAGCTACATGGAAAGGCGGGTAGTGTATAATATGTAGAAGAACCAAGAGAAAACAATTAGGCTGGAGACCACGGGTGAAGGGCGCGGGTTAAAAGGATGTAAGACGGGGATGTAACCTTACGCTCCTACTGTCCAATATATACATCGAAGAAACAATGACGGGAAGTGGAGTATGGTCCGAATGTGGGCTTAAAATTCGGAGTGTAAGGATATCAGTGACAAGTTTCGCTGATGACATTGTTGTCCTCAGAGAAAATGAAGAAGAATTACAGGATCTGTTGAATGGAACGAACAGTCTAATGAGCAGAGAATATGGACTGAGAGTAAATCGAAGAAGGACGAAAGTAATGAGTATAGCAGAAATGAGAACAGCTAGAAACTTTACATCTGGATTGGCGATCATGAACCAGATGAAGTTAAGGAAATTCCTAGGTAACAAAATAATCCATCACGGACGGGGCAAGGACATAAAAAGCATGCTAGCACTGGCAAAACGGGAATTCCTCGCCAAAAGAAGTATTCGAATATGAACACAAACCTTGATTTCAGGAAGAAATTTCTCAGAACGTACGTTCAGAACACAGCATTGAATGGTAGTAAAACATGGACTATGGAAAAACCGCAATAGAAGAGAATCGAATTATTTGCTACAGAATAATGTTGTAAATTAGGTGGACTGATAACGTAAGGAATGAGGAGGTCCTGCTGAGAATCGGTAAGGAAAGGAATATGTGGACAACACTGACAAGGAGAAGGGACAGGATGGTAGGGCATCTGTTAAGACGTCAGGTAATAACATCCATGGCACTAGAGGGAACTGCAAAGGTTGAAAACTGTAGCAGAAGGCAGAGACTGGAGTACATCCAACAAATAACTGAGGCTGCAACTGCTACTAAAATGGCTCTGACCACGATGGGACTTAACATCATGAGGCACAAACACGTGTCACTTATAGTGTAAAGATACATTTTCGTAAACATTGTGTTTGATCATGTTCAAATGGTTCAAATGGCTCTGAGCAGTATGGGACTTAACATCTATGGTCATCAGTCCGCTAGAACTTAGAACTACTTAAACCTAACTACCCTAAGGACATCATACAACACACAGTCATCACGAGGCAGAGAAAATCCCTAACCCCGCCGGGAATCGAATCCGGGCGCGGGAAGCGAGCACGCTACCGCACGACCACGAGCTGCGGACGCAACTGCTACTGTCAGATAAAGGGATTGGCACAGGAGAGGAATTCGTGGCGGGGCGCTCAAACCAGTCAGAAAACTGATGCCTCAGAAAGAAAACGAAGAAATTTTTTTAAAAAGTTGTATTTTTAAAGTACTGTATCTTCTCGAAAGTACCTGTACACCTATTAATGTTCATTAAGCTGGTGTTTATCGACCCTTCCCCTTCATAATGGCTTCAACATACGTGGGCAAATTTTCAATGAGGTTTCTGAATATCTGTGGACCAATGTCAGCTTATTCTTCATCAGAAGCCGAAAACGGAGAAGGTGCTGCAGTGGAACTCTGTGGTCTGGAGCGAAGACGACATTGTATGTCATCCCAAAGGCGTCCCATCGTGTCCACGTCGAGTCTCTGGGCAGCCTAGACCACTTCGGATAGTCATTGTTCAGAAACAGTTGCCTCCTAGATGCTGCATTAGCACATGGTGCATCACGCAATACATAATTCTGTTAAAAAGATTTTTCTACTTTCTACATTTACTGTTTTATTAAAGGGGGAGCTTCCTTGACTTACACAGGGTGGTCCACTGATCGTGACCGGGCCAAATATCTCACGAAATAAGTGTCAAACGAAAAAACTACAAAGAACTAAACTTGTCTAGCTTGAAGGGGGAAACCAGATGGCGCTGCCATAGGTCAAACGTATATCAATTGCGTTTTTCAGAATAGGAACCCCCATTTTTTATTACATATTCGTGTAGTACGTAAAGAAATATGAATGTTTTAGTTGGACCACTTTTTTCGCTTTGTGATACATGGTGCTGTAATAGTCACAAACATATGGCTCACAATTTTAGACGAACATTGGTAAGAGGTACGTTTTTTAGATTAAAATGCAGAACGTAGTTACGTTTGAATATTTTATTTCGGTTGTTCCAGTGTGATACATGTACCTTCGTGAACTTATCATCACTGAGAACGCATGCTGTTACAGCGTGATTACCTGTAAATACCACATTAATGCAATAAATGCTCAAAATGATGCCCGCCACCCTCAGAGCATTTGGCAATACGTAAAAGACATTCGTCTCAACAGCTAGTAGTTCGCCTTCCGTGATGTTCACACATGCATTGACAATGCGCTGACGTATGTTGTCAGGCATTGTTGGTGGATCACGATGCCAAATATCCTTCAACTTACCCCACAGAAAGAAACCCGGAGACGTCAGATCAGGTGAACGTGCAGGCCACTCCACCTGTCATGAAATATGCTATTCAATACCGCTTCAACCACATGCGAGCTATGTGCCGGATATCCATCATCTTGGAAGTAAATCGCCATTATGTCATGCAGTGAAACATCTTGTAGTAACATCGGTAGAACATTACGTAGGAAATCAGCATAAATTGCACCATTTAGATTGCCATCGGTAAAATGGTTGCCAATTATCCTCCCTCCCGTAATGCCGCACCATACATTAACCCGCCAAGGTCGCTGATGTTCCACTTGTCGAAGCCATCGTGGATTTTCCGTTGCTCAATAGTGCATATTATGCCGGTTTAGGTTACCGCTGTTGGTGAATGACGCTTCTTCACTAAATATCACGCGTGCAAAAAATCTGTCATCGTCCCGTAATTTCTCTTGTACCCAGTGGCAGAACTGTACACGACGTTCAAAGTCGTCGCCATGAAATTCCTGGTGCATAGAAATGTGGTACGGGTGCAATCGATGTTGATGTAGCATTCTCAACACCGACGTTTTTGAGATTCCCGATTCTCGCGCAATTTGTCTGCTACTGATGTGCGGATTAGCCGCGACAGCAGCTAAAACACCTACTTGGGCATGATCACTTGTTGCAGGTCGTGGTTGACGTTTCATATGCTGCTGAACACTTCCTGTTTCCTTAAATAACGTAACTATCCGGCGAACGGTCCGGACGCTTGGATGATGTCGTCCAGGATACCGTGCAGCATACATAGCACACGCCCGTTCGTCATTTTGATCGCAATATCCATACATCAACACAATATCGACCTTTTCCGCAATTGGTAAACGGCCCGTTTTAACACGGGTAATGTATCACGAAGGAAATACCGTCCGCACTGGCGGAATGTTACGTGATACCACTTACTTATGCGTTTGTGACTATTACAGCGCCATCTGTAGCGAAAGATGTGGTCCAGCTGAGCCATTCATATTCCTTTACGCACTACACGAATATGTTATAAAAATAGGGGTTCCTATTTAAAAACACGCAGTTGATATCCGTTTGACCTACGGCAGCGCCATGTAGCGGGCTAACCATAGCGCCATCTGGTTTCCCCCTTCAAGCTAGACGAGTTTCGTTGTTTGTAGTTTTCTCGTTTGACGCTTATTTCGTGAGATATTAGGCCCAGTCACTATCAATGGACCACCCTGTATATATTTAACTACATAGAAATCACACAGCAAACTGGTTGCAAATAACTGTTTCTTACGCTGACCTATGTTTCGACATCTTTCCGGATTTCTTCATCAGAATGAAATTTTAGGAAACCCTATAAAATAATACACAGAAAATTAAGTTTGATAAAAAAACATTAACCAAGGTGACAATTGTCATGACTTACAAAGATTAGTTAACTAATGTCACATTGGGAGAAGGCAAAGGTCAAACACATTAGCTCTCTTCCTTTGTATTTTGTTTTTATAATTAACTGTTGTTTAATTCTATTATTTCTGTTATAATGTCTGAAATTGGCACAGCCGGCCGCGGTGGTCTAGCGGTTCTAGGCGCGCAGTCCGGAACCGCGCGACTGCTACGGTCGCAGGTTCGAATCCTGCCTCGGGCATGAATGTGTGTGATGTCCTTATGTTAGTTAGGTTTAAGTAGTTCTAAGTTCTAGGTGACTGATGACCAGAGTAGTTAAGT
Source organism: Schistocerca gregaria (assembly GCF_023897955.1). Taxonomy (NCBI): domain Eukaryota; kingdom Metazoa; phylum Arthropoda; class Insecta; order Orthoptera; family Acrididae; genus Schistocerca; species Schistocerca gregaria. Next base: position 108,428,983 of record NC_064925.1, read on the forward strand.
CCCATAGTGCTCAGAGCCATTTGAACCATTTTTTGAAATTGACACATGTCGCTTTCCGCGCCCCATATGCGGCGCAACATGTTTTCGTGGCAGCAATGTAAGCCACTGGGCCGATTAGTCTGATGTTATTCGTAGCACGGCATACGTCCTAAAAGGCTGGAAGGTATTTAATTTTAAATTTTGATTTCAGCATATCTGCTCAAAAATTTTGACCATTGCCTTCTCGCAATGTAACTTAACGTAAGTAATCTTTGTATCATGACAAGTCCAACCTTGGTTAATTTTTTGATCAAACTTAATTTTCTGTATATTGTTTTATAGGGTTTATTAGAATTTCATTTTGATGAAGATATCCTTAGACGTGTCGAAAACTAGGTCGATGTACAAGACAGTTATTTGTAACCGGATGGGTGTGTGAGTCCTACGTTGAAACGTCTATACGATTGCTCTTTAAAACTATAGATATTTCACTTTTTTTGATGGAATTTAAGAATTTCATTTTCAAAAAATAATATAGTTTTTTCTCTGAAACTGTACAAGTGATTTTTACAAAATTTACTCCTTGTATCTGCCAAACCCAAACAGCCGGCCGTTGTGACCGAGCGGTTCTAGGCACTTCAGTTCGGAACCGCGCTGCTGCTACGGTCGCAGATTCGAATCCTGCCTCGGGCATAGATGTGTGTCATGTCCTTATGTTAGTTAGGTTTAAGTAGTTCTAAGTTCTAGGGTACTGATGACCTCAGATGTTAAGTCCCATAGTGCGCAGAGCCATTTGAACCATCTTTTGCCGAACCCAAACACTTCCATCGGATCGCAACACGGTGCAGCGTTACTGATCACTCCAAATCTGTCGTTCCCAGTCAGGGTGCAGCGTGATTCGTCATTCCAAATCATTCGTTTCCAGTGGGTAGCTGTACAGTGCTGTTGCTCTCTACACAACCAGATGCATCGCTTAACAGTGACAACGGAAATGTGAGGCCTATCAATAGCTACTCGACCATTGGACCCCATTCTTCTTAGCTCCCTATGCACAGTCATTGTACTAGCTGGACTGCTGTCAGCACTTTGGAGTCCGTGAGTGATTTATTCCGCTTTTCAAGTGGCTTATTAGAACCATCCTTGTCAATGCTTGACTTTCCCTGCATGTCAGAACACGAGACTTGCCTGGTCTTGGTTTAACAGTGATTGCTCCTTCGCGTTTCCATTGCAGCTCGCATCACCAACGGTCTACTTGGACAGCCTGATCAGCCTGTTATGTGAGTGACATCCAATGACTAGTCCACGTTCGAATTCACTCGCCTCTCCTCACCCACTCATTCTGCTTTACCACTTCTCTATTGCAGACGGAGTATCCCTCTCTCCTTTTATACTGATGGATCCGCTTCTCGTAACATCTAGTAGCCAGGTGTGGTATACGGACACTTTTGATCACATGGTGCTCGTATTCACGAATTAGCTATCTGAAAACGCGCCTGATCTCAAAGTGCTTAAAATCAGAGGATGTTCTTGTTGACAAAAAGGACAAGGCGAACGGAGTTCAGCTGAGGCCACTATAATAGCTATAGACGGTGGCTTCCTCTAAAAAAAACACCGAGTCTAGTCGCCACACAGTGGGTAAAATTGCGAAAATTTGATTAAAATCAGTGAAAAAATAGTTTCATCACTGTCATGTAAAATCTGTGTAATGGAATTTTTTACCGTCCTGAAAACAGTCTGATACCAAAATTGAAAAGTATGTACATACCCCGTCTCTTCAAAAAGCTTCCGCACTGGTTTAAAAAAAAATACAGGGTGTAACTAAAAGGCATGGCCAAACTTTCAGGAAACATTCCTCACACGTAGAGGAAGAAAATACGTCGTACGTACGTGGCTCCGGAAACACTTTACTTCCGTGTTCGAGCTCAGTTTCTGCCACTATTCGACTCATCACTTATCTACTTTGAAACGGATTCTCATGCTTGAACAGCACATTTGCAATAAAGTAAAGGCGGACACACTGCTGAATGAATGATTCGCAGAAGTGTCCCATGTGGGAAAATCATCTCCTGAAGAGAAGGCAGACACATTGTTGAATGAACAATTCGCAATTGTTTACCCGTGTGGCAAAGTCAGCTGCTGATAGAGCCTGCACACTCTGTACATCAGGTTCTCAAGTAGCAGTCGCCAGACAGTCATGTGGCCAACATTACTTGTTACAGCTAATGGTCTTACGCTGATACTAGGGTTGTCGGCAACTGTTCGAAGAGGTTCCTCCTCCATCTGAGGTGTGCTCGTCCTTCTAGGCCTTCCCCAGTCGTAAGGAGTAGGCTTAGACTTAACCTTAAATTTTTCCTAACACGACGATCAGCTGCTTCAAGAGTTCTCCTGTTAGGGCACTTCGTTCTGGAAATCTCTCCCCATTCAAATGTTGGCGCCACGGCCATTACCAGTAAATGGGCAACTGCCAACTTCCCATTTCAGTAGATTGTGTGTTCACTGTACCTGAAACCAAGTTGATGCTACGTGCCTGATGCTAGTAGAACGATGAAGTTAGTAGCATGTCAACAGACGCAATTATGTTAGTCCCTTAGCAACATTACCTTCGTTCGGCTGGAACGACAAATACTGGATGTGAACCTAAGAATTGGTCGCAGGCTCGAATTCTGCCTCGGGCATGGATGTGTGTGATGTCCTTAGGTTTAAGTAGTTCTAAGTTCTAGGGGACTGATGACCTCAGATGTTAAGTCCCATAGTGCTCAGAGCCATTTGAACCATGAATGGCAAATATATATTCTAACCATATGTAACCCAGAGGCTATTTTGAACATTTCATGCAAGAAAACGTTTCATAAGAGGCTGGCACGTTCTACTTCTGTGTGTTTCACATGATTAGTGTGATTATGAAGAGAATTAGAAAAAGAGCTGTAACATGGAAATAAAGCATTTCCAGACCCATGTCCAAATAATAAAATTTATTCGTCAATGTATGAGGAATGTTTCCTGAAAGCATCTTAATACTTTCTCGTTAAGCTCTGTATAGAAACATTAAGATTGTGGTTATAATGCTTCAGGTGCTTTACGTAGTCTCCCCTTCTCCCCATTCCCCAATCATTTGAGAACAACGAACAGATTGTTTATTCAACCTTCAGAAACTGTCGAAGAAGTTCGCTTTTAGGATCTTGTCAACTTGCATGTCACTTTTGTTTCAATGTCGGTTCTGTTGTCAAAACGTTGACACTCCTTGTTTCCGCAGTTTGTCGATCTATAGTAGGTTCGCGTTGATAACACCATGTTTTCTCAGTCGTGGTGATCTTTTCCAGAAAAAACTGCCGCGTATTGCATTTCAATCAAGTGGCAGAAGGCGTCCAGGCGTCTTTGTTTTCGTTGGGCAGTCAAGGTGTGCGGGACAAAATTGTCAAACACTTTTCTCGTCTTCAAAATATTCTGGAGAATGTCTTGAACACATGAGTTGTGACCCAACAACGCTGACTCTACGATCTCACGTCCACTGCTTAACACAACAATACACTGGTCGACTGCACATCTATTGTTTACAGCTGTTAGTTCAAGCTGATACTGTAGCTACTGGTTTGACGTTGCTTATACGCCAGGAAAAAAATCTGTCTCTGTAATGTTTGAACGAACGGTGTAATATTGCAGCAGAATCTCAAATATATATATTTTTACGAAAATTTTATCTATGCTGGTTACCAACTTGATACAAAATTTTAAAAACTGTAATGATGGATGTTCCAGGATAACTATTGATTTTATACATATTTCCGCTATTTAAAAAGCTGTCTCCATTTTATGTATTCCACTTTATATGGCAGCTTTTTTCTTAGTGTTGTTTAAAATCCAATTTCATAGATATCCAGATCAGTTTAGCTTCTATTTTGTGTTACAATTTAATTTAAGCTTTTGAGGTGTTGATGACTGACAGGAACGGTGTTTTTCAGATGATATTTGTAATACTGCTTTTGCTGATTCATGTTGTTGTTTTAACTGTTAAGTCTTTTTGTTATTGTTGTATACGGTTATTGTAAAATAAACTGGTTTCCTGTTCGTAATTTCCACGTATGTATATGTCGAATATTAAGCTGAGCAACGCACACGGTGTACTTATAAAAACTATCTGATAAAAGAGTCCTCTTTGTATAGCTGTATTATAGATTAACATTTAGAAAACCTAAAACTATATCCTAACGAGGCTGTCCTGTGAAATGCTGTACTGCACAGTGCAGTGAACAGTACTACAGTGCATGACGTCACAGTCACACACACAAAAGCAACAGGTTACAAATTCTGCATCAGATAATAAATCTAATTTTAATAGAATAATTGTCCAAAATGCTTTTATTGAAACACTCTGTAAATTTACAACGCAAACTAACTAAATAAAATTTCAAACGTTAAATGATGCCCACATGAATATAACACTCCACTATAACAATAAGACAGCCTGACAGAGAAATGAAATTTGAACGAAGTTTTACTCAAATTGAACCTGATAACAATTTTTAAATGCAAAACTTAATTGTGAATGATTTACCTGCGTCCCGATTGTAATGCTAAACTAGACCTAACAAATTTTCGTGACTCAGCTTGTGGCAAAAGAAACTCGGTACTGCTCGAAAGTGACTAAAATTAAAAAAAAAATTCCAGCGTATCAGCAAACCGGCTAAGGAATAGAAAGCTCGACCATTGCAATGCAAGGAAAAACAGCTATCCCAAGCACATGTTGCTTCACTTTATATGACTTTGTTCTGCTCAGTGCAACGCGGTGACAACACAGTTAAAAAACAAAATTTTCGTGAGGAGACGGTGGTAGAAATTCGACTTACAAAATGATTAAAAAGGAGACTAACATTCAAAACTGTAAGGTGAACGTCATTTTTTAACAGTTACAATAATCTTTAGAAAAATCACTTATCATGAAAAATATGACTCTGACATGAAATTAGTTAACAGAGTGATAAAGAAATGGTGCATGTGTAGCTCTGAGCGCAACCCATCTGAACAGATAATTTTGCATACACTCGTCCCAATAACCAAACTGATTGACCCGAATCAATAAAGGGAAAATTCCTAAAGATCTTCTGTTCTCAAACTCACGATAAATTACGCACGTGCAGGCAATGCAGTGATAGTATTATCTGATAATCTTCCCAGTTCTCAAAACCGTCTTTACCAAATCATATTTCCCAAAAGCAATATCCTTTGCATTTACAGCGTCACTAACACCCTACTCCTCACGTGCTTTGTTCTATATGCTACTGACAAGATAAAACTGTACGTGCTCAGATACTCTGTGGCATAATGCTCCGCTCATTGAAGGCTTCTGTTTGAAAAAAGTCCCGTAACAAAAATGAAGTACGACACATCAAATAAAAATAGAGCTCACATCACTTTCATTGAATACCAAAACAAAAAATAAGCTTGCAATCTTACAATTCTCCCCCCCCCCCCCTCCCTCCTTCTCCCTCGTTACTAGCAAGGATTTGGCAGGATGTTACTTTCAAACAGCAAGGAATATACAACACATTCTCATAAAGGAATTCATAAAAGAGACAAAAAGAAAATTTTCAGTGAAATTGTGAACAAAGGTATGAGTACATTCGCTTGTGCATAGTAACCTTTAAAAAGAGGGAAAATGGCCTTGGGAAGTGTGAGCGAATTACGTTTCAAATAAGTAATACAATAGTAATGAAATTAGACTTTTGAATATATAAGTTTTATGTACGGTATGTAAGGTATGACATAAACAGTAAATAGTAGAATAAAGCAAAACACATAGCATAAAATCTATTTCAAAGAGGAAATGAAGGTCACTCTTCTGCTCAGGGAGAAAAGTAAAAGTGCGTCACACAATTGCCGCACACTCGTCACACCACCACACATCTGAGCTTACAACCAAGAATCAGATCTGTACACAATGCTGAAACAGATCCAGCGTGGGAACTATAGGGCAGATTCAGTAAGGCAGTTATGTGATACGTCTTCCACTGACAGTCCATCTAGCATCTTCTTCGAAACAATACTATCTGTCACGTCACATAGTGGAAGTAACGTCTGTGCAAGAAGCACAAAAAATATTTTCACTAGGTATAGACTGAGCTAGATCAGTGTTTATTTGTGACACCCCAGAAACCCACTGTTCGTAGTTCTGTTCCATCTGCTGATGCTCGTTTCTACCAACAGACCAGTATTTCCATTTGCAATGCTATGATTGTTCAGATCTTTTCTGATAAAAGCATAGGTCGTCGTATTTGTTTATGAAGCGTCACATCTTTCAATCTATTTGCCCATGTCCAATGCTGGCAAAAGTATGGTACTAGGACAGTGAACGTCTGTCTCCTTACGGAAAGGCGTGTGCGTGCTTTGATGATATTGATTACCTCCCTGCCAACGTCAACAATTACGACATGAAACTTAATAGAACCTGCATTAAAGTACGTAACTGAATGACCTGTATAACGTGAAAGAAAATGGTTGGAGCACGAGAAGTGACGTGTATGATGAATGTATGTGGTGCTTAAGTAGACATAACCAATTTCCTCATAAAAACGTACCAGAAATGGTCAACATAGTATTCATCCATATGTACCGAAGTAAAACTGCACGTAGAGTGTAATAATGATTCCAGGAATGAGTAAAAACAATATTCCTAGCAAATATAAAGACAATTTTTTTCAAGATTACAGAACAAATGACAAAAGAAACTATGTGTAGCAGTATGTGTCAAATTATTACATGTTAATAATAAATAGCAAGAAAGAATGGAAAAGAAATGTTATTTGTTGGCATCCACCTAAGATGTTTCACCATTTTACACAATTACACACAGAACACAAACTATTATTACACACTACAAGCACGTACAATGTCAGAGAACAATTCAACTACTAACACATATGAGGATGGGGAACAACACGATCGTTGAACTAACTAAAGAAAATGTTATTGAATGCATTCAGTGAATTAGTTCCAAGAAAACACCCCATTAAAGAGTTATTAGTCACCAATCAATCACAAGAGGAAACCTTGAAATATCACCTTCTGTTAACAAAAAAGGGAAAGATTTAAATATCTAAATGTTACTATAAAGGAAACTTAACTTAAGGATTAAATAATGTTGTAAATACCAGTTTTGATGCTTCATCTTCAGAAGTTTTGTTTGAATGAAACCAGAATTAAGAAATTTATTTGGCTAATGCTAGCAGTAAGGAAGAGATGCCACTGAAGAAACCAACACTTCCTCTTAGTGCAACGAACTTTTCTAGCTTCTCATTGCATTACTCAGTCCTAACCACAATTATTCTCTATATAAACTTATCAGTTATGTTCCTTTCTACCCACTTCTACACAAACTTTTACGCTCCTCACTTCTTATCACATTTCTCCTCATTATAAACGAATCATTGTCATATTACCTTCATCACCACTGATTCTTATACCTTTAGTTTCACATACATTTCGACCACTACAAAACTACGTTTTATCCCACAGTGCAACACATCATTCATCAACTTCTATACATTTCATCTTTCATTTTCAAAACCACCAATATTGCAAACACACCAAACACACATCGGAAACCTATGTACATGTTATATCGTTATATCATAAAATTAAATTCCCCAAGCACACTAAGCAGAATGTAAAGCCATTTTTATCCTACCTGCATTTTCCCCAGCTTTGAACTTCGCTTTGACATGAGATTCATTAAGTCTCTGAATTTATTCTCATCAAATATTGTACTGGTTACTAAAATAAAAAGTTATAAAACCTGAAAAGAATGTTATCACCAGTAAAAGTAAGCACACCTAGTCACCTTTAAATGTTAAAATAAGCCAGGGTAGAAAAACATTTCGGCGGCCGGAGTGGACGTGCGGTTCTAGGCGCTACAGCCTGGAACCAAGAGACCGCTACGGTCGCAGGTTCGAATCCTGCCTCGGGCATGGATGTGTGTGATGTCCTTTAGTTAGTTAGGTTTAATTAGTTCTAAGTTCTAGATGTCTGATGACCTCAGAAGTTAAGCCGCATAGTGCTCAGAGCCAAAACATTTCTGAGAAATAATATAATGTTATGGTTGTATTACAAGAAAAAGTATTCTCTATATTCTTCTTTTTTTATTCCTCTCTCATGCAATTCATGAAATTTTTTATCAGTAACTTCCATCAGACGAGTGCAACTTTTCCATTCTGTTTGGCGTTCCTTAAAATACAACTTTCACTGTAACTTTCTTTGTTGGCATAAATTCTTTAAATGCGTAAAAAGACATTTAGATGTGTAACAAAATAGATTCTACGAAATACCATAATTGATCTACAACAATAAAAAATTACAGCAATGCATATTCCATAATGAAATAATTGTCAAACGTAATCAAGATTATAACTAGGCAGAAACATAAAAAAATGAAAAATTTTCATCAACTACAGATTGTTTTTATGTGAAATTCTCGAAGCACTTTAAATAATCTAGCCATCGGGAAACGCTTGTAATTGAAACTGTAATTGTTCAGTGTATTCTAATTCAGTTTGTTGCGCCACCTTGGCCGTCCACTATCTTGCTGCGAGAGAGATTTTGTTTCCAAGAATAATCGCCGGAAACCCATACGTTTCCGTGTTCATCTAAATCACCTGCATGGGAGTGACTTTGATCACTAGCATCGCCACCTCGGTGAAGTTTTGTTTCGATTAGTTGGGAACTGACCACGTAGAGTAATTACTTCTCGTTCCTGTAAATTATTTCAAAGTATTGTATTCTCCTGTTTCAAAAAGATGAACCGGTAAATTGTCATTCGAATCACTGTCTGTGTAGGTTGACAAATTTGTCACTTTTACAGTAATTTCTCAACATTCTCAGAAATAACACCCTGTTGTCCTTTTTCTGTTTCCGATCGTAACTTCAATGCTTCAACCTACTAACCCACCTCGCCAATAGTAGTATCAAATTCCTCATTGTGTTCGTTTATTCGAATGATCGCTTCCTTCGGCACTTTGTCTTACACTCCTTCCTTGTCCAGAAGTTGGTTCTTTTCAATATGTGAAAACTCTCCGTATAACCTTTTACTACTTTCTAAACATGTTTCGTTCTGTCGTCGCCGTTCTAAGTACTGCAACGCTTCGTTTCAATATTATTTATTACTAGCTAGAAATCATCACTAATCTCTTCCCTAATTTGAACTGGCAAACTTTGTATCTGTACTTTTATCTCTTCCTGTGACTTAATACTTTCTTCCTGTGGCCGAATCGTCTGTTTCAGTGATCTACTAAATTCCTGTCCGTAACCTAGTATTTTCCTAAGTATGCAACTTTATCTCTTCCAGTGACCTTTCATCTCATAGTGTAAAATTTCTGTTTATTAGCATTTCCTTACTGTAATCTAATATTTTCTTCCCCATCGTTATCAACAATTCTACAAGATTAACGTTGCCATAATCGGTAATAATACCAACAGAAGACAATGTGGGTACAGTTCGTATAAAAGAAGCTAACGCAAAACCAAGGCCTATCGTTGCTCTTTGAGTTTGTTACGAAACGTCTCTGCTTTTTGGTGGCTCATATACTGATGATTTTTTCCTCAAAGCCTAAACCTTAACTCGCATTCGTTTGTTCTCTACTTTAAGTAGATAATGAAGTAATTTGAGCCCGAATATGAAATTTTGTGGTCTTGCGGTTCTAGGCGCTACAGTCCGGAACCGCGGGACTGCTACGGTCGCAGGTTCGAATCCTGCCGCGGGCATGGATGTGTGTGATGTCCTTAGGTTAGTTAGGTTTAAGTAGTTCTAAGTTCCAGGGGACTGAAGACCTAAGACGTTAAGTCCCATAGTGCTCAGAGCCATTTGAACATTTTTTGTGAAATTTTCTGGATTTTTAGTGATGTAACTAATTTTTCATAAATGGTCGACAAAATTAATTTCGATATTGTAGTGCCTTTATTGTTAAGAAAAACGATGCAGTGTTCCTTTGGATATGCAACTAAAGCCATTATGAATTACACGAAACGCATATGCAGATGCAAACACGATGAACTGTCATTTGTATAAGGGAACGACGACATTGAAAATATTCGCCGGAGAGAATTCGAACTCCAACTTTCAACTTTACGCGAGCGGTCACGTTAACGGCTTTGGCTATCCAAGCACGAATCAGTGCAGCACTCAAACTTCCATATGTCGTCGTTCCTGCGACACAGCCTGTATTTGTACACGCAGTACGTAATTCTTGTACAGAGGAGGATGAAAACTGAAGCTTGCTGCCTGGTATCGGTGGACAAATACGATATTACAGTCCCTGTATTGTTAAGAATAACGATGCAATGTTTACTCAGACATTAGTTCAAGTTGTTATAGGAAGTGGATGATGTCACAGCACTATCAAGGCAGTCCCTCCATCTGACTACGAAAAACTACAGAAAATTCCTATGACCTTTCATTACAGGCAGGCAGTTTCGCCATGTGTAGCTGTTTGATTTTTTTGTTGTTCCTATGTGTTGTTGTAAACTAAACTGGTTTCCTGTTCTTAACTTTCATGTGTGTCTGTGCTGGACGTTAAAATGAACAATGCACGTGGTGTGCAGACATTAATGCTATCTGATAAAAAAGTCCCCAAATCAATGTCAAACTGTGTTACAATTAACTTTCACAAAACGTAAAACTGTGTCCTAGAGAACCTGTCCTGTGAGGTACTATGTTGCACACCACAGTGAACAGGGTTACGATGCACAATACGTGACTTGCGGCTCAAACACACGAAACTAGCAGAATAAAAATTCTTCGTTAGATTACAAATAGAATTTTGAAAGAATAAATTTCTTGTATAATTATAGTATAATGCCCTGTAAATTCACTTACCCAGACTGAGTCTTTTACAACCCTTTAAGTGTCCAAGTTTCGTGAAGTTCGGTGTCTTATTTGCGTACTGTACGATAGTTCAGAGGATTGTAATCCACAAGAATAGCCTCGGTTTTTTTTCTTTTTACATTTTTTTACCTGTCTAAAACTGTTTCAAATTCTCGATCTGATGAGGTTTTTCTTACTTTCGCGTTAACAGGAAAGGATACCTTACTATTTAACCAGCTGTCGCAACTCTTTTAAGAAGTAATCATCTCTATTTGTTGTCGCTGATATTTGGCCCTAAATGTCGTAAATAAAAGTGAAATCTTTGGGCTCATATTGCCGGTCACTGTACCTGTAGCGGTGAGTCTTTCTTACGTGTTTCCGACGATGTTCAAATTACTCACCTTTCTTGCTTCAGCAGTACGGCCTTCGCAACTGAGTTCATATAGTTAGTTAACTGTATTACACCAGTGAAGCATTTTAGTCACATTAGGTGTGGCTGTAGCTACTAAATGAAGAAAAATTCTTGAATAAAACATCTGTTCTGTATGTCACTTCGAGTACACAAATGTTGTTACCAACTCTGTCCAGAAATGGAAGTATGAAAATAGCCACAATTTGTACTAATTCTTCACACTAACACTATGCTTCCTCTTATGATCTGAACTCACAACCATCTACTCAATCAGACTTTTTTATCACTTTGCAGAAATATACGATATTTAAAAGTTTTGAATGCTCCTTCAAGTACAATTTGTACAAATTTTTTCACACTAACACAACGCTTCCTCTTATGATCTGAACTGAAAACCATGTACTCAAGCACACTTTTTTATCACTTTGCAAAACTATACGATATTTAAAAGTTTTGAATTCTCCCTCCAGTAGAATTTGTACTAATTTTTTCACAATAACACTACGCTTCCTTTTATGATCTGAACTCACAACCATCTACTCAATCACACTTTTTTATCGCTTAGCAAAAACATACGATATTTAAAAGTTTTGAATGCTGCATCAAGTACTATGTTGCCCATCACATTTAGGGCTCTGAAAGTTCGCGGTTATGACTGCACAGCGTTCTACACGGAATCCTGTACCCTTCACAGCGCTCCACACTGAATTTATACGCTTCGAAAAAAAGAAAAACACAGTTCTCACTAAGAAATTTCGAAATTTCCATAGACTTCCATCCACGGCTGAGCACAAATTTGCAAAGATTAATCAAATAATTCACAAAACAACTATCGCACATTATTAACGAAAATGGCTTGAGTTCTGAACTACATAACCTCACATTTTGAGAATTGATCTCGGACTCCTCGAGACTCATGCACAAAATTACCTTCTGGTACCAAAGGGCTGTGATTAGTAGCCAGTCAGCCAGTTTAAACTCATACACATTCAGTAATCCTCTTCTTTGTACCGACCCTAGTTCCGGAATCGATTTTCATAAAAACACAAATAAAATTAAAAAAGCATCTTTATTTGTCTGAATGACAGAAGTACACATCAGATTTCTAAAGTTTTCCCGATGTATGTGACTCACACTAAGGTTAACAATCTGATTCCTACACAAACACTATTGTTATTAACAATTTCAACTTTTCATATACATTTGGCATTCAGTCCTTCATTCACTAAGATAATACAACTGAAAATAATGGCATCCTATAAATCAAATACTTGTGAGTGTGTGAAAATGAATATATTATGTACATTTTATCATTTTAACCAAACTGCTATTTACTTAACTATTTAATGGTAGAATATATAGTTCAGTTTCTTCACTGATTTTTACACGAAACGTGTTGGAAGTAGTTTAGCATGGAATTCTACGTTTTAGGTCCTTTGTGTACTGAAGAGGTTACTTTAGACATCAGAGTGGAATTCTTGCCAGCCTTAACTGTTATCATTACAACTGCTATACAAAGATTCATAACAAGTGGATTTCTAGAAATGTCTTTAACACATGTATGTACATAATATTTGCAATTGTAAAACTGCGCAGTTGGGCTTGGCGTACTGGTAAGCTGACATGTTAACATCTGTTGCCCACTGCGTGCGAAAGCCTTCGCTAGAACCAAGAGTCACTGGAGATGTACATTGCTCAACCTCGTAATGGAACATCCACTCTTCTTTGTTAAACAATTTTCAATTTACTTCACAGCTGACTGTCAACAAAGCGACAGCCTCTCTCTTGGAACCTCAAATGAGAAACCAGATGAACCTGATGAGCTGAAAATTATCACTAATGTATGGTATTTGTTACAAATACAATTAGTTTCATTTTTGTTCCATAAATTTTTTATCAGTTTTACTTATTTCTTTCTGAATTATTTGTAATAAACAAAATATATAGTAAGGACTATCGCGTAATTATGCTCTAAATCCCCTATTCAAAACTGAATGACATTTTACGCTCATTAACCAACTTAGGGCAAAATACTCAGATGAATACATATCATAGATGCAGTTTCAAACGTGACTAATCAACAGAACACAGACGAATAGTTATCTTTCACTGATGGCTGACGTAGAAAATAATTTAATGTAAAATATTCGAACAAAAAGCACGAACAGCAGGTGTACTACCCAAAGCATGTCCTAGCGCTTCCCTATTTCGTATTTACCCTTGGGAGCAATACATTAAATTTTCTGCGCACATAAGCAGTCGAACTGTGTTTGATGTCAGATACAAACAGAATACCAATAGACGTTTTAACTAATGATTGCTTTGTTTTCCTTAGCAGAACGCAGGTTACAGCTTACATAATACTAGCATTAGCACTGTACAAATCTCATTGTTTAACTAATTTTACGTCTTTGGTGAGTCAGAATACTTTCGACCAATGAGAACCGCTCTCGGATTGTTACCATTATTGACTTCCTTGTTTGAAAGATAATTAGCCACTACTGAGCTACAGTCGAGTCTATGTGCTATTCTGGATCAATTAATTTTTAATTTTTTTTTTATTGAAGCTGTCATACAGATTCTACAATGAATGGCGAGTCGGGTCACGATTTCCTTAAATTTATTTGCCATGGAGACATTAATTATTGCGTGCCAAGACTAGATCGGTATTGCTAACTGGCGATCATTCCTCGCATAGCAATCAAGCTGTGCACTTATGGTCAGTAAAATGTGAGCTCACATGTTGCTAATAATTAATTGAATGGAAGCTAGTTATAGCGTTGTACATTACTTTTTTCACTTCGTCGTACACTAAATTCTAGAATATTATCTTCTCATTAAGTACATAACTAGTTTTCATTCGCTCAAGAACTGTGAGGCGCGAACATGATGTTTCTACTGCTGGTTGAAAACATAAAACGTGCTCTTGTTGGTCTGAGTTGCTCTGTGGGGTTGTAATGTCGTCACCTTATATTCAGTTGCAATAAAACTTCTTGTCGTCGAACGTCTTTCTGAGTTATTACAAAATACCTCGCACATTTTTTTTCTTTTGTACCGCTAGTGACAATCACTATGCATAGCTGACGACTTGCCCGAAAAATATACAGTCTCTACACGATGCACCATCAATCATGGTGTATCGGAAAACAGGTAATGTACTCCGATCCAATAAGACACAGATAATGAGCGCCGCTTCTTTTCATGCTATTAATTTTCAGCTGCTGATAAGGGTAGATCGATGCATACTTTCTGCTGATTGTAGTTTGTCAATCATAGTGCTACATAATGTCATCCATTATTGCGAAGCTGCGTCGGAATGAGTTAGGATTTAGGTGCTGATTCTGACGATTTAACTACTTTTCAATACCAAGGGTGACAAGACTGTCGAGACATTCTCTTCGCACACCTGGCCGCTATACCCAGAAAGCTAACACATGTTCAACATAGCCCGCTGACTTCACGAATCAATACACTGTGTGCAATATGTAAGTATTCAATACAGAGGAACATTTCTTCTGTTGCACTGATTTTATGAAAGAGCGTTTATATGTAACTATTTCTTTCCATTCTTATAACACGTCCATATAGATTTGGCCTGTGTGTTTTCATATGATAAATGTTTGTACACTTTTCGATATTTTTATTTACTCTTGCTCAGTATGTTGCTCTCCCAGTAGAATTTGGACCTAGAAACTATCCTAATTACCTTATATTCTTTGTTGTCAGCTTTCAGACGTTGGAGTCGCTACTTCTCACTAAGTACCTCCTCAAATGGCTTCACAAGACTGAGTAAAATGTTTTCCAGTCCTCTCACGAGGGAAGAATCTCTGGTAATGCCAGGCACAGAAAGCGGATCCTCCACTTTGCAGTCGCACATGCTGACCACTTCGCTACGGAGGTGGACCTATCTTAATACTGTTTTCCCTATTTTGATTCGTCCGTAGTTTTTAATATCCGTATTAATTTTCTTTCCATTTATGGCTAATTTTTGCTAATATACAGTTGAAAAGTAACGGGAAGAGTAAATCACCTTATCTCAACCATGTTAATTTCAAAATGCTCTTAACTTTATCCTTGAAATTTACATTCAGTTACTCTATATGATGAAAACAATATGGACACCAATTAGTGGACATTAATAGTGTGCCCATCCTTCGCTTTTATGGCGCTTTGAACTCTGCTGGAGACACATTCTCTAAGGTGTCGGATTGTCTGTGAATCAATACACCCTTACTCCCTCAGGATCCAATACCACAGAAAGTAATGGTACTCGGCTCTGGCGTCTGGTCCAAAGTCAACATCCTAACTCCTCGCAAAGGTGTTCCATCGGTTTTAGGCCAGTTTGTTTCTTCCAGATCTCCGTACAAAAGACTGAAACGTGAATGTGTTCTAACGTATATGATTATTTTTAAATGATTCTGTTTTCTCTTATTATACGAAAATGTTAAATGCTAAATAAATATCTAAAAAAAAAAGTCCGTCTCAGGAATGTTATTATTCAGAAACCACTGCTTCACATCTGCAGCTCAGTTATAGTGTCTGTTGTTATAGTGACACAATAATCGTCCCTGAACTGTTATACAGTGGCGTAAAATGTATACATATCCTGCAGCATTTAGCGTTTGCTTAAGTACAATAAACAGATCGCACACTAAACACGAAAAAAACCCCATCCTACTTCACAGGTCGCTATTGGCACTACACGTGATAACAGGTAATATTCTGCACGCATTCGGCAAACCCAAACTCGTCCGTCGTTTGCCACAGAGTCAGCGTGATATCACCACTCCGTACCTCTCGTCTATAGAC
The DNA here is from genome assembly GCF_023897955.1 of Schistocerca gregaria. Taxonomy (NCBI): domain Eukaryota; kingdom Metazoa; phylum Arthropoda; class Insecta; order Orthoptera; family Acrididae; genus Schistocerca; species Schistocerca gregaria. The sequence goes on from NC_064925.1 coordinate 108,445,032, forward strand.
ATCCACTGGCCAGTGATGTCACTCTTTACACCAACTCGAGTGTCGTTTAGTTTTGCCAACAGAAACATGTGGCTTACGTGGAGGTGCTCGACTATTGTAATCTATTCTTTCCGGATGCGCACAGTCATTGGTCTAGCTTTTCTTCTGGTAGCGTTTTTAGAATTCACGAGAGATTTCTCGTTTCCATTTTCATGCAACTTTTTACAACCACCCTTTGCAAGGCTCGACGGTCTCTGTCCACCAATACACGATATCTGTCTAATTTTTGTCGTAGTTCTTCCTTCATGTATCCACTTCAAAATCACATCACCAGTAGTCCTCTTTTGCAGCTTTAGAAGGCTTGCAATGTCTCTGATTGATTTGTTACTCAAATGACATGCAGTGACAGATTCACTGCTTCTCTACTCTTAATATCCTTTTCTACTCAAGGGGCTGTCTCTCTTGACATATAGTAGTCAACTCCGTATTAAACAAGGATAGCCGGACACTTTTGACCAGATAGTGTATCTACGATTAGGTGTTCCATTAATAATTGGAGTGTTCCTTTTATTATGTAGAGAGACTAGAAAGTAGGTAATATATGTTGCCGTACACTAATAAACTGTGCAACAAGAGCGGTGTATTGTCAGAAGAGCGGACATATTGCGCGTATACGGCAGACACAGTTCTGCTGCGCTACGGATAACAGGGGCATCACAGTGTGCAAGTGAAATGACGTGCTGACTGAAAACGTGCAGGACAGTACGATTCTTGTGGGAAAACGAGTAAATAACATACAGATCACCGTGGAGTTCTGGCGGTACATGGACCAAATCTAAAAGGAACGGGCAATTTGACCAAAGCTGCACAGCCGTGCGAGATGCTAAGCCGTCATATAGTCCACATCTTGCACCACGTGATTTCCATCTTTCCGGTTAGCTGAAAGAACATCTGGAGAAAAACAGATTTTTCAATGATAAGGACATTCACGCATGGCTCTGTGACCAAGGAGCGGATTTTTACCGTCGAGGAATTATGGTAATGGTAGAGCATTCCGACCGTTGTGCGGTTGTTCACTGGATGTGACGCCCAAAGAGGGCTGAGGACGTTAAAGCGGAGAGGCACTGGTGAGGACCTGTGTGGTTCCCAAGGCGTCAATGAGATAGCATCAAATTAACATCCATTTAATACTGAGAGCTTTTACACTGATTCAGTCTCTTCCTCACCACGGGCTGGGATCAGCCATACTGCGTCCATCGCACAAGAATATACTCAGTGGTGCATCAGCGTTATCGTGGTGGTCGTAGATCGTGGTGTTATCTTGTCACTTCTGTAGTCTCATGCAGGGTGGGGCAGTGTCTGGCGCATCCCCACAGCCTAGTTTGAGTGGACGTCTACCGAAGCCTCAGCACTCTCATTGAGCTTAGGCTTGCCCCAGAATTCTTCATACCTCTGGCGACGGCTGGAATGATGACGAGAAGACGACAGTACCAACAGCGATACTGAGGACAGACCAAAGGATGGTCCCAGCGTACAGTAGGTCAGTAGGTAAGCCACAGGCGCAATGCTCACAAGTCGAACACCTCGCAGTCAGACACCTTAGTTATTCATCTATGGAAGTTCTGCCTGGTCCACATCTGCAGTCATTGTTGTGCCTGTCACAAAAGACGGCTCGCCAAGTTGAAATTCCTCCCCACAGCTGGATAGCAGCGTTCTCACAGAAGTAGACTCCAAACTGACATTGGTTGAAAACACTTCATCGTATGCAAACAGGTCATCCTGCAACTGACAGAGTCGGCCTTCCATCGGTATCACTGAATGACCAGACTAAGCCCTGAATGGTAGGAAGGCAAGGGTTATACAGGTGATCCGATGTGCTCGAGTTTTTCTCACCTGTCAGTGTTCTCTGCTGTACTAATGTTTGGATGCAGAACTGCACAGCGTCCTTTGACGTAAGGTTTGCAGCCTGAAAGGTGTACTTGCATAATTTTCAAGTATAGTTACTCCATGCTTCCACGTTAATGTCGTTACACCTGCTGGGGCTGTGATATCATGGTGCTGAATTAGGTGTTCCAAATGCTTCCTCTCACACAGTCTATGGCAACGTGCTCGTTGCTTGTTTGTGTTCCAGCACCCTGGTCGTTTATACACGTATCGCAATCCAAACACTGCTTATCGGTGTAATCGTTCTGGCTTAGTCAGCCAACATATTAGGCTCCAAGACGCTGTTCACAGAGCAGTGGACATGCAATAAGTATATAGATGACGAAATGTGGTGTGAGGTACCTGTGACAGATGTCAGATTCGGTACCATTCCCGTGAGAAAGACTGCCTACGTAATGCTACTGCTCTGTGATTGGTTACAGTGTTCGGAGCAAGAGGGCCAAAACGTTAAAGCATAGTTACTATTATTAGTTAAACTACTCATTGGAATGACTTCACTTTTTAATATAAATATCTCTCAACAGCTGACTATCAATCAGTCGTTTTAGAATTATTAAAAACAATTTAAATCAAGAACTAAAGACTGACGAAATTGCAGAAGAAGCATTTAGGAAGCGTTCGGGTCACGCATTTTCTGGTATGGCGCGCAAAGTGTTTCGGGCTGTTCGTAACTCTATATTAGGCAGTCGAGAAGAACAGACATGTTGTCTTTCGTAGGATGTGTTTCCAATTTTTATTTAAGTTTCTGTTCGTCACTCTGGATTAGGCAGTCGAGATGTACAGTCATGTTGTCTGTAGGTGGAGGTGTTTGCCAGTATTCGGTATTAAAAGATTCACTCCGGTTGTCATGAGGCACAGACACGTGCCACAGATAGTGTAAAGATGCAATTTCGTAAACGTTGTGTTTGATCATGAACTTTTCTGTATCAGAAGGTGTTGTATTAAGATCATGTAGTCTTCTCGTGTGGCTATATTAAAATCCCAAAGAAGTGATACATTATTTCAGAAAAGAACCTCGCTAAAAGTCAGTTTCAGTCTCAAGATACAGAACATATGACCTGCGTGCTGTTTTCTGCGCTAGGGACATCAACTTGAAGACAGCACTTCAGTGAACTATAACAGAACCTTGGTATTCCACACAGCGCAGTGGAAATAAATAGGTGTCTCAAGTGTGCTACATGCACAGAACAAATGTGCTCAGTGACACGTCATCTGCAGTAATGCAGAGGAGGTAAAGGAGGGTGATAGTTATTAACACCAACACTCAATTCATTCTTCCTTTCTTGCCATACCGGGCAGACACGCTACACCCACACATCTTTGCAGATCCCTCAGAAATTTTACTCTTTGCTCTAAACTTATTTTGAAACAATTATTTACAGAGATTTAATTGCTATGTTTAATAATATTCATGCAGCTGTGTCAGAGTGCATGCAGCATTCAATGAAAGTTAGTTAGCGTTCCATGACTAATCATTACTTAATTTTTGAAGATCCCTCATGTTTATTAGGAACTGTCGTTTTATTTACGTTGAAAAGGATACCTGCTGTCACCTGCAGTGGCACATTATGTGGAATCAGTGGCGACAAGTGAAAATGAATACCAGACCGTGATTCGAAACCGGTATCTCCTACTTAGGAGGCAGGTACATGAACCACTGCACCTTCCAGAACATAGAATTATTGTAACTGTGCGAACTATCTTGGTTCCCTCCACAGCCAGTCCACATTCCCATCAAGCGCCACCTATCTGCAGTACCCATTCATTGACTCCGTGTTCGATATCCTGAGATTACCGTGAGAGATCGGACGTGTATATGTATTCGCACTGAAAAAAGTGAATCCATTGTCAAGCTAGGCATATCAATTATATGAATACGTTGGGTCTATTCTTTCGGGTATATCAGTTATATGAAAGCACGGTGTCTGTTCCGAAAGAACATACATATACACTGCAGGCCATTAAAATTTCTACACCAAGAAGAAATGCAGGTGATAAACGGGTATTCATTAGACAAATATATTATACTAGAACTGACACGTGATTTCATTTTCACGCAATTTGGGTGCATAGATCCTGAGAAATCAGTACCTAGAACAACCACCTCTGGCCGTAATAACAGCCTTGATACGCCTGGTCATTGAGTCAAACAGAGCTTGGATGGATGGACAAGTACAGGTGCCCACGCAGCTTCAACACGATACCACAGTTCAACAAGAGTAGTGACTGGCGTATTGTGACGAGCCAGTAGCTCGGCCACGATTGACCAGACGTTTTCAATGGGTGAGAGATCTGGAGAATGCGCTGGCCAGAGCAGCAGTCGAACATTTTCTGTATCCAGAAAGGCCCGTACAGCACCTGCAACATGCGGTCGTGCATTATCCTGCTGAAATGTAGGGTTTCGTAGGGATCGAATGAAGGGTAGAGCCACGGGTCGTACCACATCTGAAATGTAACGTCCACAGTTAAAAGTGCCGTCAACGCGAACAAGAGGTGACCAAGACGTGTAACCAATGGCACCCCATACCATCACGCCGGGTGATACGCCAGTAAGGCGATGACGAATACACGTATCCAATGTGCATTCTCCGCGATATCGCCAAACACGGATAGGACCGTCATGATGCTGTAAACAGAACCTGGATTTATCCGAAAAAATGACGTTTTGCCATTCGTGCACCCAGGTTCGTCGCTGAGTACACCATCGCAGGCGCTCCTGTCTGTGATGCAGCGTCAAGGGTAACCCCAGCCACGATCTCCGAGCTGATAGTCCATGCTGCTGCAAACGTCGTCGAACTGTTCGTGCACATGGTTGTTGTCTTGCAAACGTCCCCAACAATTTACTCAGGGATCGAGACGTGGCTGCACGATCCGTTACAGCCAGGCGGATAAGATGTCTGTCATCTCGACTGCTAGTGATACGAGGCCGTTGGGATCCAGCACGGCGTTCCGTATTACCCTCCCGAACCCACCGATTCCTCATGTCAGCACGTTGTAGGTGTCGCCAACGGCACGAACCTTGTGTGATTGTCTGAAAAGCTAATCAATTGCATATCACAGAATCTTCTTCCTGTCGCCTAAATTTCGCGTCTGTAGGACATCATCTTGGTGAAGCAATTTTAATGGTCAGTAGTGTAGTTGATACGCCTATCTCGGCAATGGATCTCCTGTGGGACTCTCAGAGCAGCGAACATAGAGTTAATGGGCAGGGACTGCGGATAGAGGGTGCTCGGTAGGAATGCGGATCAGCCGTGAGCCGAGATACCCCACGCAGTTGTAATAACGCCGTGTCCCGGAAAGCGAGGCGGTTAACGCACCTGCCTAGTAAGCAGGAACTCCCAGGTTCGAATCCCGGTCTGCTACACATTCTCACTCGTTGCCGCTTACTCCGTGCAATGTCCCGCTGCAGCTGACATAATATTTCACAGCTAGGTACTGTGAATGTTGTGCGTTCTTTCGAAAGAACAGAAACTACGTATTCATATGACTCTGGTTTTGTTTCTGGTGGCTGCCCCGCCACATTGTAGATCTGCTTCCGTTTAGCTCGCTGTGCAGCAGCGATATTTTTTTGCCGTTTGCATCTCCCGCGGCCCGTGTGACGGCGGCCAGACACCGCAGACCGCGGCGGCCTCAGGGAGCGCGTGGCGCCGTCTACGCGGCATGTCGCGCGTTTTAACGCGGCGCGCTCGCCGCCGCGCCAGCCTATCATTAGCGTCTTCCGCCGAGCTGCCATTACGGGCGCCGGCGGCAGTCGCGGCCGCGTTCCCGCCGCAGCGAAACGACCGCGAGGAGCAGCCGAGCGCTCGCGCCCGATCTCGTAAACGTCAGCCGCGCTTTGCCAAATTGCCGGGAATTATGCGCGCCCGACGCACGACGGCGACTCTTAAAAGCCGTGAATAACGCCGCGGCCGAGACAATGTGATGGCCGTTTGTTTGGGACGTATGTGTCCACATGCTGCCAGGACTTCACTTTGTCACCATTCTAAAACACACGGAGTGATTACAAATTCTTCGACGGCTTCATAGCGTCGTATTCCTGCGTGCGTACCGGACATAAATATATATAACTGGGCGTCGCCATTTTTATCATGAACCGGCGGCAGCTGACTGGCTAGCGTTCAAGCCCCTTAGCCATTGGGTCGCTGGATGTAATCCCGTTCATTGTTTATTTCAATTTTCAACGCAGTCATTTTCTTTGCTATTTATTTTCAATTGATATAATGGGAAAATACGTATAATCGGACGAACTTTTATTAAATTTACAATGTTATTTGGCAGTCTACAAATTTTTATTATCACAGATAATACAGTTTACTATCGACTAGTAAACGACCAAACGCATAACGTGATACTGAAAATGTGTACCTGTCCGTGTCTTCAAAATTGTTCGTATTTAATCGAAAGAGAACGAGAAATTGCTTATCGTGAAGACGCTATTAAAATACAGTCGATACTGCATGACCAATTAGAAGCGCCCACATTTAAGGAAATGCTGCGTTATGCATGATTTGCTTCCAAATTATCGTCTGAAAGAGAGGTTTTTGAAAATGTTAACGGATTTTTGTTTCCCCACGGAAAACCACAAAAGATCTTGCGTATGCGCAAACATAGCATTTATGCAATGCAGCTGGTGCCGTTTAACTTTATCTTTTCCATGTTATTACGAAAAATACCATCGTGCAACTTGCACTCGTAATGTCGAAAGCGAGGACTAATTGTACGTCTTTCGAAAGCCGTCTGTGCCACTCATAAACTTGGAGGTAACAAGTCGCTACGGGCTCTTTCCAGGTAAAAGGGATTTCTCGAATAACGGACAAGCATACATTTTCAGTATCACTTTATGCATTTGGTCGTTTACTAGTCGATAGTTACGAATGTTATATTATTTGTGATAACAGAAATTTGTAGACAGCCAAATAACATTGTAAATTTAATAAACGTTCATCCGATTACACGTATTTTTTGTCGTTATATCAACTGTAATATAAATAGTAAAAAAATTACTGTGTTCAAAATAAAAAAAAAACTGGCAAACGGGACCCGATCCAACAGTTATGGGGCTTGAACTCTAACCACTTTTCATTTTTTAAAAAAAATCTCATATTGTTCGCTATCGTTCGTTGCATCTGCTCGGGGCGGACTTCGTAAGACATCAGTTTAAGCTCGTTGTTGATCGATTAACTCAGTTTCTTTAATTTTTTTATTACAGAGGGCAGCTAAACCTCTGACCGAACACACTGAGCTACCGTGCCGCCGCTTCGTGATAAAAATGGCCACGCACAGATATACACTGGACGATCAAAATTATTTTGCGATTTTCTCAATAACGCTTGAGAAGTACGCGCTACTGCTTACACGTTTTGTTGTCCTCGTGGAGTTCTACGAGTGTACGAATTTGCAGTAAATCCGCGTTCCAAACGTCGTGGTCTCTCCTGTCAGTTGGTTTTCCGTCATATCCAGTTTCGTCAAACAGAATATATGAAATTGAAACGAAAAGCAATTTAATCTTTCGATAGGAACAAAGGTTCAACTGAAGTAAAGGTGAAAACAAATACTGATTATGTTATGACCTCACGAAACTACAATTGTCTGGTCATAGCTGTAGGTTCTTTGATTGTTGTCGGAGATGGCTGAGCAAAACTACAACACATGAAACTTTAATTGCCTTTATTATAAGACGGATAAAAATATTTACTTTACATTATACAGTTAATGTGCGTGTCGAGTTTTTACAACTGCCGCACGGCTTGGCGGCGCGGTTCGAGGCGCCATGTCACGGATTGTGCGGACCTTCCCGCCGGGGGTTCGAGTCCTCCCTCGGGCCTTGGCGTGTGTGTAGTTCTTAGCATAAGTTGGTTTAAGTAGTGTGTAAGTCCAGGGACTGATGACCTCAACAGTTTAGTCCCTTAGGAATTCACACATTTGAGTATTTACAACAATGTTTGAACAGTGAAGCATCACTGGATGCACTCAATCACAAACTTTTCACTTAATGTAAAAGTTCAACACTTGTACAAGTGCAGTTCCTTCTCAGACGTGAATAGCACCGGTGAACTAACTACATGTTGTTCACTGCTTCTTCGGAGGCCACGAACTGGGGAAGAGTAAGTCCGTTATCGGATCTATATGAAGGTCTTTTTTCAGTAGTGGTACAAGTCAATTTTTGTTCATTGTGAGATTCAGAGTCCTAAAGTTAAATGAGCGCTGAAAAATCTGTAGTTGAGATACCAGAAATATTCAAGCATATGGCTTCTTGCTAGGGATGAACCTTTATTTCTGTTTGTTTGGATCATTAATTGCAGAAGCATTATAGGAAGAAAAGTGTAGGTAATGGACTTGTACCACTATTGAAATAAGCCCTTCATATCTACCTCTGTCTGAGGGTGCTGCAATGCTCAGAGAGAGGGCGTGACTTCAGGACTTCTCGCATTCGTCATTGTGGATTCTAGCGAGACATCGCTAGTGTCTGTGGTATAGATGTGCATTGCTGACTTTGGTGTGGCACCACTACCTTTGGACGTTTCATAGGAAATGTTTGTCCATAGGCTTCTAATTCTTTTCTCTCTTCTTCTCAAATCATCTAATATAGCCTTTTTTCCGATATAATGTCTGTTGCACGTCTCGGTGAAGTGACCAACAATAGCCTTCCATTATATCAATAGAGTATAACAGCAGTGCAGATGCTGTCTTTCCATCACTTAAATGTCTTTATCAAAGTAATCACCGAAATACACGTGAGCCTCCGGTTCAGTCGCAGTCATTATTTTTTCAAAGTTGAAATTAGACTTCATTTTGGCAACGTCAGTTCCATCAAAACCCCTTTCTTTCGATTTTCCTTTTCACAGATTAGGTAACTTCTCGAATAAATATTTGAAATATTCTCCATATTTCGATAAAGCACTCAGAGACAGTTTGATTATGCGCATGAAATGAAAGAATTTTTGAGATTATAGAGGGAAAAAAGGAAGACTCAAAGGGTTTATCATACCACTGCATTGCCGACTTTCGTGTGCCACCTTGATCTTTGGACGAAACCACAGATCACATGAGAATTGGCTTGTAATTCCTTCCTCTCTTCTTTCCAAATCATCTAATAGCTGCATCATTTTCTCTGTTGTAATGTCTATTGCAAGTCTCGGCGAAGAGACCAAGAATAGCCTCCATTATATGAGTATACCATCGGTCCAGATGCTGTCTTTCCATTACTTTGATGTCTTGATCAAAATGATCACCTGAAGATATCTGTATCTCCCCTTCAAAGTTGCAATTAAACTTCATTTTGCGAATGTCAACAAATCTCCCTTCTTTCAATTTTAATTTTAATTCTGAATAAGGCAAATTCTCGCAGGAATATTGCAAATATTCTCCATATTTCTGTGAAGTTTCATTATGCACATCCTAACATGCAGAGAAGGTAAACCCGATTTTGAGATTGTACTGGAGAAAGAAGAAGACTCAAGCGGCTTATCATACTACGTACTATCTATACTGACCAAGGCAACCACTGACAACGGAATTCAGCTTCGTATTACTATTTATTGCAATACAGTACGTGAATCATATACACCATCTGATCAAAAGTGGCCAGACACCAACTAGTGAACATTAATATGGGATGTGTCCACACTTTACCTTCTTGACAGCTTGAATGCTGCTGGGTACATTTTAAATAAGATGTCTGAATGTCCGTAGCAACACAGTTTTCCTCAAGAGCCGAAACTCGAGAAGGTAGTCATGAAGAACGAAGAGGTCTGAAGCGATGTCGGTATTCCAACTCATCCGAAAAGGGGTTCCATTCGGTTTAGGTCGGAAGTCTGTGCTTCGCAGTCCATTTCAGGGAAGTTATTGTACACAAGCCGACACCCACAGATTTTGTTTTGTGACTGGGTGCACTGTCACGTTGATACTCTGAATTAGTGTCTCCAAATTGATCGTTTACTGTACGCGGTAGACTGTGCTCCAAAATACATTCATATCCTCCCTCACTACTTAGCATTTCCTTAAGCGCAATAAGGTGACGCACCCACCACAAGAACCAGCCCCATACCATAACACCACCCCTTCACACGTCACTGTTTGAAATACATACGATGACAGATAATGTTCCCCAGACATTCACCAAACCCAAACCCCTCCATCTGATTGTCCCAGAGCATAGCGCGATTCATCGCTCCAAATGACTCGTTTCCACTTATCCACTGCCCAGTGGCGCCGTTGTTTACGGCACCTCGAACGTCGCTTAGCACTGAGTGCACAAATGTGTGGCTTATGAGCGGCTGCTCGGCCATTTACGCCATTCTTTCTGCCTATGCGCAGTCATGGTGCTAGCTGGACTGCTTGTAGCACTTCGGAACTTTCGACTGATTCCGTTCACTGATTTCATGCGACATTTTACCACTATCTTCTCCCGTTTTGACGGGTCCTATCCGTCAGTGCATCACATCTACCTGGTATTCGTTTGGCTGTGGTAGTTTCTTCGCGTCCCCACTTCACCATCACATCACAACAGTCGAATTGGGCAGCTTTATCAGTGTTGAAATGTCGCTGATCGATCTTTTACTCAGGTGGGATCCATTGAGTGGTCCATGTTGGAGTAATCGAGCTCTACGGGCAGAGCGTCTCTGCAGCTATAGTCTCTCTCCTGACAACACAGTATTCTCTGCCTCCTTCTACACTTGCTGACCTGCCTCTCGTGAGATCTAGTGGTCGATTCCGCATTATATACTGGTCAGCGGCTACTTCTAATCAGGTAGTGTGTTATTAAAATCGCTTACTACGCGTTTCTTTAGACTGGGTGCTTAATACAAAAGTATGCGTTATTTGAGTTTGCTATCATATTTGGAGTTGTAATACTAGAAACCACGAGAAGAAGTCACTTACATTAAAAGTAGTTTTTTAATCGTTGGAATGTCTAAATAGTGCTAGAGCTCAGTTTAGTCATGTTATTTGTTCCATAATAACACAACTGGTGTCAACACATGGATCAAACCGTAAATATCACTGAAATATCTGCCAAGAGTGCGTTATTTGGGCGAAATACGCGTAGTAAATAAACATAGTCTAAATCATCCGGATAAATCCAGAGCACAGTATATTTTCTTTGCTATGCCACGTGGTGTGCGGACAAAGCTGGATGTAATAGTTATTTACTGCACTTGCCTTGAAGCATAAGAACATGGAATGTAAGAGTAACAGGCGTTACATGTAGGAGGTTATTACTCAAAAAAATGTGTGAAATCTTATGGGAATAACTGCTAAGGTCATCAGTCATTAAGCTTACACACTAGTTAACCTAAATTATCCTAAGGACAAACACACACAGCCATGCCCGAGGGAGGACTCGAACCTCCGGCGAGACCAGCCACACAGTCCACGACTGCAGCGCCTCAGACCACTCGGCTAATCCCACGCGACGGTTATTACTCAGCAGCAAGTCTTGGAGTCTTGTGGAATTCTCTGGGACTGTATCCGAGTAGTTAACTGACTACTTATCTTGGTTCGCGAATACTGCTTGCGGCGAGATATACATTCCGGAGCGATTTACTACGTGTCAACTTCTCTTGGAAGACCGTCGGACCTCGCAGCGAAGTTTCGGCCGAGATAGAGCCTAACCAGAGAACAATGGTGCATGGCAACAAACAGAGATTGACGGGAAGAAATGACGGCGTCCATGCGAACCCCAACACGCACTATTTTCACGTGGCATGCAGAAAGTAATGGATCAAGACGTTCTGTTAGATGTAGTCCCTTTTTGCTTTCAGTAAGTCTTTGTCTCACTACTACAGAAACACGTATTTCAATAAGTACCAAAGCATATGCCAATAAAACGAAATTTGTGACTGGACTGAGGATTTTTTTGGTAGGAATAGAGAGTCCTCGACAGACGTGTAAAAACCTGGGAAGTGCTCTATAGACGAGTCGACGTTAGTTGATTCCGGACAGCTGCATTGGGTTGGGCGCGGCAGCTTCGCAGGCCTACCTCAACCAATAACGTAACGCGATTTTGTAAACGTCTCTACGGCAACGCCTCAGTGTCGTGATCGTTCTGTACACGGATAATGTCTTCGCCGTTAGCGCATAGCAGTTGAAAGCTGGAAACAGCGCTACGAGCTGTCGGAGATACACTGACGCCGACTCGACTATAGGAAAGTGTGTTAGTATACTTGGCGTTCAAGTTGTACACTACTGGCCATTAAAATTGCTACACCAAGAAGAAATGCAGATTAGAAACGTGTATTCATTGGACAGATATATTATACTGGAACTGACGTGTGATTACATTTTCACGCAATTTGCGTGCATAGATCCTGAGAAATCAGTGCCCGGAACAACCACCTCTGGCCGTAATAACAACCTTGATACGCCTGGGCATTGAGTCAAACAGAGCTTGGATGACGTGTACAGCTACAGCTGCCGAGGCAGCTTCAACACGATACCACAGTTCATGAAGAATATTGAATGGCGTATTGTTACGAGCCAGTTGCTCCGCCATCATTGACCAGACGTTTTCAATTGGTGAGAGATCTGGAGAATGTGCTGGCCAGGGCAGCGGTCGAACATTTTCCTTATCCAGAAAGGCTCGTGTCTGTGATGCAGAGTCAAGGGTAACCGCAGCCATGGTCTCCGAGCAGATAGCCCATGTTGCTGCAAACTCCGTCAAACTGTTCGTGCAGATGGTTGTTGTCTTGCAACCGTTCCCATCTGTTGACTCAGGGATCGAGACGTAGCTGCACGATCAGTTACAGCCACGCCTCTCATCTCGGCTGGTAGCGATACGAGGCCGTTGGGATCCAGCACGGCGTTCCGTATTACCATCCTGTACCCATAGATTCCATATTCTGCTAACAGTAATTGGATCTCGACCAACGAGAGCAGCAATGTCGCGATACGATAAACCGCAATTGCGATGGGCGACAATCCGACCTTTATCAAAGTCGGAAACGTGATGGTACGCATTTCTCCTCCTTACACGAGGCATCACCACAACGTTTCACGAGGCAACGCCGGTGAACTGCTGTTTGTGTATGAGAAATCGGTTGGAAAATTTCCTCATGTCAGCATGTTGTAGGTGTCGCCACCGGGTCAACCTCTTGTTGTAAGATAATCTCTGTGGAAGTGTCGTAGTTATCATCCTCCGAAAGCTAAGTTCTGCAGAAGTCAATGTACTTACCTCATGATAAACAAAAGTGAAATGCTTTGCATATAGATATCGTAGTTACTACGTTTATTGCCGTGATGAAGTAAGTACTGTACTGTAACGTATTGTTGTGCTACGATAAAGGCTGTCTCATTGTAGCTATACCACAAAAGTTACTACTAAAACATGTTTTACTTTCCAGAATAATACAGAAAAACTGTGCAGATATAAAACAGATACGCCGCAAAAGCAACAATGTAAATCGTGTCACATATTAGTAGCGTCGTGATATAATCGTGTAGCTATCAGAGAAACCAAATGCTAAGTCATCTTTAATCTCACTGAATGTACTTCAAATAAAGAATGTGTTTTCAAGTAAACCAAAATGTTGCATTAAAATCTCATTAGCAGTACTGGTAAATGTTCTAAGTATGTCAGCCTTATAGTCGTTACGTAATTGTGCAACTAACAAGCCAGAATGTACACACACAATAACACTGTGACGTCTGTTCACTATAACAATGCACTCGTAAATACTGTCTAAATAAGTTCTCTAAGTTCTAGACTGGATAGTTAACTTCAAAACATTGTTGCATGTTAACAGATTCTAAGTCTGACAAATTGTACTAGTAGCGTGAAGTGAAAAATTTTATTGCAAAGGCAAAGATAAAAAGATTATCTTTCAATAAACGGTTTTACATGTGAAATGTGGTGTAATCCTTTACTCTTCCTAGTACACAGACTGTCAACTGAAAAGCAATTACAATGTTTTATACGTCGGTAAGGAATGCTAAATCTTTTCTCAAGGTTAGTGTCTCTTGTTATTTTTCTCTGAGCCAGCCGGCGCACGTGGCTGTCTGCGGTGCGAGTCATTGTTCCTTTGTTGGCTCGCGCCGGTATTGGGATTAGGAGACCGGACTTCTACAAATTCACCTTGCCCAGCTCTGTTTGAATCCCGCCAGTTCTGATGAAATTCCGGTCTGTCGTTACGATCATATCGTCTGTCATCATGTCGGTAGTTCCTGTAGTTTCTTTCTTGTCGGTTAAGTGGTGGAGAATTTCTCCCTGAATTATCACTGAACGGTGGACTGTTGCGTCTGAAGTTATTCTGTCTCCCGTGATAATAATAATAGTTCTGGTTGCCATATTGTCTGTTTCTCTGATAGTCTCTGTGATATTCATTACTACGGAAATGCGATCTTTCTCTGTAATTATTATGCTGCCAGTGGTTGTCATATGGGTGGTGTCACGATTTGTGTTGTGAGAATGGCCTTGTCGTGTCCAGTTATTGTTTCTTTCATCGCGGAATTGCGACGGATGTGACCTGTGGTGATTGTTTTCCTGTTTTCGCATCCCGCGACTGTCTGTGTCAATTTCTAATTCTTGTAAGAGTCCCTGAAAAGCTTCAATGTCGTCTTTGCATCGTCCTGCTAAAATAATCTGTCGTAAGTGTTCAGGTAATTTGATTAAGCAAATGTGGATGAGTTCTGAGGGGCTGTATGGGTTTGAAAGATACTGATTCTTATGTAACATGTCTTCAAAATATTTCACAAGACTTGAAAATTCAGATTGTTCGAAATTTTTCATCATTATGATGCCATGTTTTATTCGGTCTTGTGTGTCTTGAGACCAATATGCTGAGAGGAAGGCATGGTAAAATTCTCCTTCACTGTGACAATCGTGAATGACCGATCGCATTTTTACAGCTGGTTCATTCTCCAAGTAGCCACACATAAATTCTAATCTGTGCTCTAATGACCAGTTGGGAGGAAAACAATGAGAGAATTGATGGAGCCACGCTTGTGGATGAATGTCGTTGCCAGAATTCTTAAATGTTTTGAATTTACGTGCAGTAATGAACAGCTTATAGTCAAAATCATCGTGTCGGCGGGTCGCATGTCGGTCATTGTTACGTCGTTTCGGCAGTTCAATCTCAAAATTCGGTGTACTTTGCCAATTTCTTTCATAATCTCCAAAGTGCCCTGTGTTATTATTTTGTGGCAGTTCCGTATTTTTATGTCCCTCTTCCCGTATTGGTGTGCGAGAGTCCTCTGAAATACGTAATTCTTGTATTACCTGTGTCAGCTGATCTTCTACTTCCCGGATTTCTCTTTGGTGTTGCGTATTAATTTGATTCTGATTTTGTTTGAATTTCCTAATTTGTTCGAACTCTTCTGTGTCATTAAAGACTACCGGTTTTGTGTCATTCAGATTATCATCTACCTTTGTAGATAAATTATTTAGCTGATCCGAAAGTTCAACTACTTTCTCTGATAATGAACTAATGTCCTCCATGTGTCTTTCTGAACCAATTTTCAGAGTATCTACTGTGTCCTTTAAGTTTTCTTGAGTTTTTGCAAGTTGCGTAACCGAATCGGTAGATGCAACTGAGTCAATTTTAGCTTGCAAGGTATCATGATTTTCATGAACAATTGTTTGCAGTTCTTTTATGGCTGCTTCGTGATTCTGTAATGCATTTTCATGCCGCGAAAAAATAAGTTGGAAATGCTCACAAATTTGTGTTTTTACGTCATTACAGACTTTTTGACATTTCTGTTCGATTTTATGTAATTCAGTAGTTAAATCTTCACGTGTTTGTTCAAGCATATGTTCCACTGTGTCTAACTTTTGAAGCTTTTGCTGTGTTTGTCTCTGATTTTGTTCCATTGTGTCTAACTTTTGAAGCTTTTGCTGTGTTTGTCTCTGATGTTGTTCCATTTGTTGCATTAATTGCAATAATAGTGTATTAGTGTCTGGAATCTGTTTTTCTATGCTTTTTGGCAGTACATTTTCACCGGCAACATTTACATTTTGACAGACAGAAAATGTGTCTTGACTCATTTGAGAAAACGGTGAGGACCCATAACCTAAGTCTACAGTATTTGCAATATTGTGTTCTGTCATTTCGGATTCCTGAGGCGAGCTGTTACCGACTGATCGATCGATAATTGTTCCCTGTTCACTACTTGTTTCATTTTCTACACCATTATTTGCCGCCCGCTCCATTTCCCTATGCACAATTACCAAATTACTACTTCGAATGTCTGTTAATTCACTACACAGTGGTGATAGCGACGCTCGTCGTCACTATTATTTCTCAGTTTACTTTGGAGCCTAGTGTTACGGTTTTCACACGCCATTATTGTCACAATATTTCACACGATAACACATAAAATTACAATTTGAAGAGCAAAAATACGAGAACACATTAACGTAGCACTGAAAATAATATCTAGTTAATTGCAAGCGAAGCTGCGAAATACTTGGTGCAAATCTACATGCATGCCACAACTGTTTTACTGTACAACAATGAAAGACTGCAACTACAAAGGAAATTCTCTCTATGATAACGCGCTAGCAATAAACAAAGGCTACACTAACTACACAAACTACAAGAAAAAATCAGAAGATTCCAGTGAGGTATCCTTGGCTAAGGGTCGACATATGAAACGTCCCCTTTAAAAATTATTAGAAGACTGTGCTTAAACTGACACACAATATTTTTAGCGCAACGCAATCTGACTTCCAAAAATCCCTACGAAAGAATGGCCCTGACTAACATTAACCTATACGTTTTACAAATCACTTACCTCACAAAAATCTTCGTTACTCAAGCTACTGCAATACAGCGAGCGCCACTACTGCCAGCTAAATAAAAGATTCAAACTACGGAAGGCACTAACTACTGATAGGTATAGTTAGCAAATGAAAGATTTTAATAGAGAACAAACAAAGTATTTACCTAAACATCCTACTTACACTGGGTTCTGGGTTACAGAACAGTCGCTTAGTAATTAAAAAATACACTGATCAGACAGAATTTTATTACTACCAATCTATTATCGATATAAACCCGTATAGGCGATTGCAGAGTCAACTGGCGAGGAATGATTTCTACTCAGATACACGCACGGTCCATGTACTATTGGTGAGTGCGCTGACCTTGCGTAGAATGGGGGAGGCGCTCGATCTATCTGAATTTGATCGAGGGTGTATTGTCATGGCCTGGAGTCTCGACTCGAGCATTTCGGAAAGTGCACTTGTCGGGTGTGCGAGGCGTGCTGTGGTGAGTGTCTTCATCACGTAACAAAACCAAGGTGAAACCACATTCACACGTCGTACGCTGTGTAGGCCGGTAAAACAGGACAGGCGGAGAACTGTGAGAGAACTGACTTCAATACGGGCATAGTGCGAGTGTGTCTGAACACGCAGTGCATTGAACACTCCAAACGATGGGTCACCCAGCCGACGACCCATGGAGGTACCAATGTTAACACCGCGACATCGGCAACTACGACTGAAATGGGCATGTGACCATCGGCACTGTACAATGGCGCAGTGACAGAGCTTTGCACGGTCTGATGAATCCCGGTACATTCTTCATCATGCCGGTGGGAGGGCGCGAATCCTCCGTCTTCCAGGAGTACAGTTTCTTGACACTCCTACTGCGGCACAGAAACAAGCTGGCTGTGGCTCCATTATGCCTTGGGGGACACTCACGTGAGCATCCATGGGTCCAGTGAAGCTCGTACAAACTACCACGACGGCCAAGAAGTATTGTGTAATGGTTGCAGACCACGTACACCTCTCCATGAAGATAATGTTTCCCGAAGGTAGCGGTATTTTTCAATACGATAGCTCTCCATGTCTCAAAGCCAGGAGTGTATGGTTTGGTTCGAGAAACACAGTGGTGAGTTCCAATTATCGTGCTGGCCCCAAAACTCATCAGATCTGAACCCAATGGAACACATCTGGGATTTGATTGAACTTTGCGTCAGAGGTCATCGCTCCCCATCCCCTGAATTTACGGGAATCAGCTGACCCGTGTGGACAGATGCGGTGCCAACTCCCCCCTTCAGCGACTTGCCAAGGCCTCATAGCTTCCATGCCACAACGCGTCGATGCTGTTATTTGTGCCAAAGGTGGACATACGAGATCTTAGCTAAGTGGTCATAATGTTTTAGCTGATTAGTGTATTACTGTGATAGCAGGTAAGCAATATTGTATGAAGTTAGCCGAATTCTTCGTTACTTCTGCCAACTAGCTACTCCCTCGCTCAGCCCAAGAACCCACAAAACAAACACTCAAATTTAATCAGTTTTTAGTTATCAACAAATTTATATAATGCAGTCTTCTTCCACTGTCTGTAAAAAAGAAGTAGCTTTCTCAATGTTATCACTCATCATTTAGACACTCTTTAGGCGCTCTCGATACGAGCGTCATATGACATGGAAGAGACACTAACGCCACAGCAGCACTCTCGCCTAAATATCTGAAACGATTGAGATGAGTCGCTTTATATCAGAGGTGCCGAGGAATTCAGGTCGCAAATTGTGCCCTGGCTCGTGTGACATAGAGCTCAACTTGCCTGCACACCTCCGCCATGCCACGTTACCTGAGTGGGTAGAGGGGGGAACAGGGTGAAACTACAAATACACTGTCTTTAGATGGACATACTGCCTCACTGCACATGACTTGGCTTCATATTTCTTAACTGAATAGATCACAAAAAAAACAAATTTTCAGTATTATTTAATTATTTTGGATGCACTGAAAATATATGATTCTTAACTGGTACAAACTGTCGCCAAATTATCTCACATATTTTCGCACTCTGGTTGCCAAGTGTTGATAATTTATACAGTTTCATGAGGGGAAAAAGATCAGTGAGGGGGATAGCACAGTGATTAGCTCACTAGACTCGCATTCGGGAGGACGGCGGTTTAAACACACGTCCGGCCATACTGGTTAGGTTTTCCGTGATTTCCCTAAATCGCTTAAGGCAAATGTCGGGACAGTTCCTTCGCAAGGGCACAGCCACTTTTCCTTCTCAGTCCTTCCCTAATCCGAGCCTGTGCTCTGTCTCTAATGACTTGTCGACGGAACGTTAATGTGATCACAAACGCGGGAAAGGTCTTTCAGAGACGTATGATCATCGAAATACTGTAGTATTTGTGCAAGATACAGACACGCAAATTCTACCAGAGGAAAACAAAGTAGACTGCAGATCAATCAGTTACATCTCCAGATGCACAGCGTCGCTTTTAACCGAAAAGGCAAACGGTCTCGAAAACACCTCTGTTTAACAGCTGTAACATGTAAAGTTGACAGTCTCCTCAAAATGCTTAGAAAATTGTCTTTGTCACTTCTTCAAGACCATAAGGAATTCTTCAGTTTTCATATTTTCTTTGACTCCAGGTGCTAGGTACAAGACTAACAATGAGGGGCCACTGCAGTCACTGAGAGACGATATCTCGGACGCAAGAGTGGAATTAATGAGTTTGCAGCAAACCGTCCTTCAAGCACTACATGGGCTGTTGAAGCCAACCTTACTGCTACATGGACAGTATTTGTGGGGACTGTCGAAGGTGCAAGGAGAATTGCTGCCGGACTACAGCTAGTGGTGGAGCTTAGCAACCAGAACTCGCCGTTCTACAGCTGTGGTTGTGACCACAGATGGCGTGTGAAGGAATGCACTTATCTGGTAATATTAGCAGAATTCGGTAAATTCGTCCAAGTGGGAGAGGAAGGTGTGCTACAGTAGCGGAACATGGGAATGAACATGAGGTGACGACCGAGAGC